>NC_057924.1:50931032-51245807 GCF_018873765.1 Telopea speciosissima
TCCAAGCTTTTGACGCAAGAGAGAAAAATGGGACAGTACACGGGACGTGTCTGAGAATATGGTAAGAGAGAGCGGTTAGTGATTTATTTGCGGGAGAAGGCGAGGTACCTTTGCGTTAGCAAAAAGATGTGCCTGTTCGCGTGGAAAAAAAGGCTAGTGTGAGGGGTCTCAAGGGCATTTTGGAAATCTGAAAATTTGGACAAAAAATGTGGAGTACGTACCTACTTTTATAGGATACATAGATTTTCTAGTATAATTTAAATCAAGGTTGGGTGGTCCAGGTCAAGCTTAGCCTAAAGCCTCAACCCTGGCCCAACCTGACCTCACTTGGGGTTAGGAATTTCGAGCTTGACCCGCCCTTAGGGCCAAGATATCTCAACCCAGGCCCTATTCGGGCTCAGGGCGAGCCAGGGCGGGTTCAGGTCGACAAGGCCAATAGAGACTCGCACGTGTAAAACAGATGCACCATACTCACTTGACACTTATGAATTGTGTGACCCTGGCACGTATGGTGCAGTACTAGTCCCATATGGAGAGGTGTGAACCAATATGCATGATGATAGGGTTTCAAACAATGAAACTAGTAGTAACACTCTCTATTTGTGTTCACGCCGGACATTAATGGATCCGGTGATTGTTGCCTCGGCCCAATATTAAGGTTGCTTTAATACGGCCTAGTGGTCGCGGAGTCAAGTTAAGAAATAACCTCTCGATGAAATGGGGTTAAGGCATACATATTGTTAAGCAATACGTTATCCACTAATTCAAAATTCAAATTTAATTTAAATTTAAATGTTCCCACCGTTGAGTTGTTCCAACTGTACATACCTTACTTGTAGAACTTCCTCACCTACTCAAGATAAACTTGAGCTTATCTCTTGCAACAGTTTTGATTATTATAAATATATAAAGCCTAAACCCAACGATAAGGGTAAGGCAGATTCAATACAATATTTGTTCCTTGACACATATGATCCACCCCAGACCCGCATCTGTGGGAGCCTCATGCACTAGGTATGCCTTTGTTTTTTATTGTTGCCTCGGTGTTGCAACAGCTTGTAACGATGGTCAATTATAGTGCCAGCAAAGTGTCCAAACTGGTCTCACCGATCAGACCTGTCCGGTTAAGTCGTGAGCATTGCAAAGATGGTAAAACAATGTTAGGGCTACTAAAGGAGGGTCACTTGGTATTTTTCCCGGAGGAAACAACTTTTCGCTGTACCTGTGAAAGGAACCATGTTTCATGGAACTGACATAAGTGTTTGGATTCCTTCTTCTTCCTTGGAACTCCAATCCTTATTATTATGTTGAATTCCTAGAAAAGATACTATGCCAGGAATAGGCACATACAAACGTATGAGGAAGTTTAGTTATGAAATTGCTAATCAAACACAATAAATGATCGCACGTTAATCATCATCAGAGACATTCGCTTTGATGTGAAGAAACGGTGTCATGCTATTGTTCCCAAGGGGCCCAAATTCCATAGGAATCTGGAGAGGTGGGGAATTCACCCCATTTGGTCTTCTAGTTAGTTAATTGGTTTCTGTGGGGCTTTGGGCCATGGGCTTTTTCTGAAGCTATTGAACACTAATCATCATCAGAGACATTCCACTTTGATGTGGAGGAACAGTGTCATGCTATTGCTCCCAAGAGACCCAAATCCCATTGGAATCAATACCTTGTGGAGAGTTCGGGAATTCATCCCATTTGGTCTTCTGGTTAGTTCATTGGTTTCGGTGGGGCTTGGGCTTTTGGGCCATGGGCTTTTTCTGAAGCTGTCTAAGGCTTTTATACGATTTGGTGATTATTTTGTTTCTCATTATAACTTCATTGGTCTTCTTTGATTCAGGGCCCCCCTTGCTCTCTAGTTTTTTATTTGTTGGGGTCTACCTTATAGTTGTTTGTTTAGTCCTTCTTTTCTTTGCAATAAATTTGATATTACCTATACACAAAAAAAAAAAAAAAAATTGATTGCATACTAGGGCTGTGTTTGGTATGCATTATTGGAATAGATTCTTGATGTAGAACACATTCAAAAGCAAGAAAATAGAGAAGAATCGGAAAGAATGCATTCTGATTTGTGTGTACTCTAAGATTCTATTTACTAATCAAATTAGAGATACCGATTGAATTGTATTCTTATCTAGTACTCTTAAGATTCTATTTTACTAATCAAATTGGAGATATCGATGGAAAAGACCCTCTCAAAATAAGCATTTGACATTATCATTAGTGGGATTTATTGGAAGTCAACAAAGGATATATACTAAGTACTCATGAGTGATTGATGATGAATTGGTGAAAATGAGAGAACAAATGGAAAAGATAAGGATATACCCTCCATCATAACCAAAAGATTTTTTAGAATGCAAAGTCAGAAAGAGCTGATTGGGTTTCAAGAGATATGGGGTTTCGATATAAATCTTAAGAGTGTGAATACTTTGACTCTTTAATGGAGTGAGATTTCTATAATCATGGCAGTTAGATATGTGATTTTGAATTGAGATAGAATTTGCTTTTTGACATTGGAGAGAAAAGTTCTTTGAAAACCCCTTTTTGGGAAAGCTAAAGCCTAAACATTGCTGTCAAAAACTTTTAACTATTTGTATATACACTTTCGGTTGCTACAAAGAATATATCCATCAGAAGTAATCTCCGATAGTGCTTCTAAAGAACAATAAGAACAAGAGAATGGGAAATTAATATATATAATTTAACTCAATCAACTAAGGCTGCGTTTGGTGTGTATTCTAGGTCGATTTTGCATACTTGAATGATAAAAACAACTATTTTTATCATCCAAGAATGCGAAATCAACCTAAAATGCATACCAAACGCAGCCTAAGTTTATTGTATGTTTGCTATTACATGAGATACATAATTCATGTTTAATTTCAATATCTCCATTGTTTTCTGCCAAACCTCCAAGCATGAATCCGTATCAGCTACATGGGGTGAAATTCTAGCTGGCTTACAGTTACAAGAGTAATATCCAAAACCCTTGACCAGATTGCACACCACATCATCACTTGTTGCACAGAAGAGAACACTTCTAGCCCCTTTTAATCCAAAGTAGCAAGTGATTAGATAGATAGATAGATAAATGGTTCTCAAAATTGTTAAGATAAAGAGAAGAGGAGAATTGTTTATAGTCATTAATTGATTACCTTCAGCAGGATCAAACATCCAAAATGCTTTTTTCTGAAAACCTGGAACCTGAAGAGATGTTTAAGAAGGAATTAATTAGCTAGAAAGAAAAGAAAAAAAACCACCATATATGAAATTAGTTCAAATTTATTTATATTTAAACAATGTACAATTACTCTAATTATTTTTTAAGGGAAAAAGTTCTCTGTTCGGGAGTGTGGCCTATGCCGGCACTCCCATGAGTCTATCTCTCTCTTCCCCATTTGAAAAGATGCCGCTGCCCCTTTGTTTAAGGAGGAGAGAGATAGACACATGGGAGTGCTGGCATAGAGCACACTCCCGGACAGAAAACTGCTTCCCTTATTTTAATTACCAAGTTGGTGGTGACAACTCCTGGATGTACAGCTAGGCATTTAATGGAAGTCTTCCTTTGCTCTAGAAGCTTGTTGGCTAAGATCTTAAGAAACATAAGCTGTCCAAGGGTAACAAGCAATATAATGAGTCAGACAAAATTGACAAAAAAAAAATTGCTAAAAGCTGGTTATTCAAAAAAATCTTGACTCTTAAGAAACTATTTAAAATTGATTTTTCTCTATGGAATGATTGCACATTGAGTCAACATCTCACATCTGTTGTAAAAATGGCCTAAACTTGATGTGAAAGCACACCAAACTCTAATTAGAATAATTTAATTAGAAAGAGATGAATACAATCTAATGGATCCTTTGCTTATGTGATTAATGACAGTCACAAGTAAAACAAGAGGGTTGTGCCTGTACATGAGCTAGTTTGCTGGCCCCATAGGCTTTGAAGCTGCTGAATTTATGTTCTTCAATCCTGCTATTCCAATATTTGGGCTCCACTACTGCACAATGATGAACCTACATATACAATATAGAGAAAAATCCAATTAATTTTCCCTCTTATCATGATTATTTCTATGTCAAATGACTATTAACAATAATGAAAAGTCATTTACCCCATCATTTAGGTGTGCTAAATAGAGCCAATTAATAGATAGTTGATGAGATGAGCACCAAATTAAAGTGGCAAAATTCACCTTTGACTTTCAAAAGAGGTTACCTAAATCCAATGAAATATTCATAGAAGATCCAGATGGATGTAGTTATCAACTAATCAACCTAGGATTCCATGTAAACCCTTGATGCTTTAGATTTAATTCCATAGTTCAAAACTAAAACATGAATGAAATGGATAACATTTACCACAGAATTAACATTGATAATTCGAGAAGTCGGCGCTCTGAGTAGGGACGGTAAGAGGAGGAGAGTCAGTAGAGCCGGCGCGATGTGGTTCACTTGAATGTGTTGCTCAAGCCCTTCATCAGAAACTCTTTGTGGTTCTGTCAAAAGAAATTAAAGGGGAAAATGTAATTAGAGGGACAAATTAATCTCTAAACTTCAAGTCAATGATAAATGAAGAAGATAGAAAGTTGTTCTTCTATGAAATGGGCCTTAACTTTGTTTAAGTACAGAAGCTGGGGGGGGATACAGAAGTACACAAAATTTCTTTCATAAACAAATCTGTTCTTGTAAGGATCCTAACTTTATAGTAATAAAATGTCGTATAAGGCCAAAATTTTGACGTATAACCCATGTCATGAAATTTGAAAATACTAAAAACCATGCTACGTTGGAACAATTGAAGCTTTTATCCCTTTTACCTCCCATGAGGTAGATGCCGGCGTTGTTGATTAAGATATGTAAGGGTTCTGCACGTTTCTCCCAATCCGTCGCAAATTGCTGGACTGAAGAGAGGGAAAGAAGATCCAACTCCATCACCTATATATGTAACTAAGAACATGTTATCCACAACACCATCCACAGAACACACACATACACAAACAAAAGTTAGTGTCGATAACCAAGGTTCATCTTTACCTCCACATCAAGAATTCTGCTATTATGTGCATCTTTTTTCCACTGACATACAATATTGTTTGCAGCTTTGGTGTTTCTGCAAGCCATGATGACATGAGCCCCTGCCTTGGCAAGTTCCCTGTTGTTTTGAAGTCATGAAATTAGCAAAACAAAAAAGAGTGATTTGTATACTGTGAGGGAACTCAGTTCAATTTAGCTTTGACCCTTAATGGTTACTTTTCTTGCTCTGTACTTGGGTGAAGTTGGTGAAGCACCAAAAGAGTTCCCATGAATTGTGTGTTGTGAGAGACAGAGAGAGAGGAGTTACCATGCTGTCTGAAGTCCAATACCACTTGTTGCACCGGTGACAATAACAGAGAGACCAGACAAGTTGTTGGGTAGAAGATGAGAAGAAGGAGGGAGATGATAAGTTAGGAGCTTTTGGCAAAATATCTCCTTCACCATCTCCCACAAGGTCCTTACCCATCCCCATCTCTCCATCATCTCTCTCTTTGATCTCTCTGTCTCTGTCTCTGTCTCTCTCTCTCTCTCTCTCTCTCTAGACTTCCATTTTCAAAATCTTTACATTAAACTGCTACAGAAACTATGGCCAGCCAAAGCATACATTGCCCCTTTAATGCCCTTGAAGCTACTTAAGTACCCCTTTAATACAAGAGAGCCTTTACTACTAGAGTCCAGACTAGAAGGTCTCTTAGGATTGCTTAATCCCCTCCAGTTCCCTGCCCTGCCCAGTTCCCAAGTGCCCCTAAAAAAAGGGGGGGAGGGCAATGACCGCCCTACCTCTGCCCGGGTGGGGTCCACCCCCCTTATTAGAGGCACTAGGGAATTGGGCTGGGCAGAGAATTGGAGGAGATAACTTTCCATGATCTATCATGATAGAACAAACAAGCCCATTTCAATATCAAAGTTTAAAGTCTATTGGATGTTTCTTTACATGCCAAAACAAAAAAAAATATTAAAAAAAGGGCATAGACTTCGATGTTTAAGAATTTGTTTAGAGATTAATTGCATAACAATGCAAACATAGCTGGCATATGGCATGGGAAGGTTGGGTTTGAAAGCAATTTAGGGGTTATAGGCATAAATGCTGATAGACATGAGAATATACAGGGGAAACTGATCCAGACCTTACAAGGACAATTATAAGTAAGATTGCAGGTTTCACGTGAAGAATAATAAATAGAAATGGAGGAGTTTCAGGAGAAATGGAATTCATTTTATAATCTATCTGGGTATTTATATATTCAGTGATATCTAATTTCTAATCCTGATTTAGAATTCATTTAGTGCAAAATCTGTTTTAGAGGGATTGGGTTCAAACATGATTAACTTTTAATATAAATGAGCATGTGACATGTTTTGTGAAGTGTGGCATTGGTTGGAATTGATTAATCACATCTTTCTGGAAGAGTTTTCAACATGGAGACAAGGTTTTAGTCAATTAATAGTTTTAATGGAAATTTCTTTTACTCTCCTTGGGCTACATTTCAATGTTTTTAACTCATTACAGAAACAGTAAGATTAGCAAGATTTACCAGCTAAGGGGGCAGTGATTCTTTCTCAAATATGAAAACACTTCCAAGAAATTTGATCTATTGCAAATTGAAGAGGGTGGGATCCCCAACAAATCCCAAGCTCCAGAATTCTCTCTTCTTTTCTTGAAATTTCATGAAGATTGATGTGTGGGTGGGGAGAGACAGAGACACCAAAAGGCCCAAAAGAAGACACATCTCTCCTGATATGTGGGTGCAGGTTATATAGCTTATGTTAGGTGTGTCCCCCCCCCCTGCTTGTCATTAAAATACAGAACAGCTTTGAATGAAAACAGACTCTCTAAAAAATAGACAAGACAAAGAAAAGTGACTTTACAAGAAAAGTATTTCTGGTACTTGGATCCCAACCCAGTTGGGATCTTTAATCCTAGTTTTTTTTCTGTTTAATCAGCATATTAAATCCAATTATAATGTATTAATTTGTTAATTAATATTGTTCTTTGTGTGGTTAGCTCAAGTATTTCAGCATTCCAAGGGAAAGAATTGTTTTTATAGAACTACTATTCTTGCCATGGAGGAACTTCCACCTTGCAGGCCTCAACACTCCTGTCTGGTGAGTGCTACAACACTTTAATTATGATCTTAGATGTCAAAAGTAACCATTGGATCTATCACATTCCTTTGGGTGGGAATTGAAGATATAATTATATGATGATGGTTCAAGAAATCTTCTTCTCCCCTGTTTCTTATTTGTCTTTTAAGTGTTTGGATTTTTACCCAAAAAACAAAAACAAATTAAGTGTTGGGGAAACTTGAGAGGAAAACACTGTTTGTAGACACATACAAAAAAGGAAAATAGCCTGGGCACAGCTGTTCTTTTTTTTTTTTTTTGTTTATAATGTATGAAATGTTATCTGTTTAAAGGGGTTGGAAAGAAGAAATCTTCTTCTCCCCTGTTTCTTATTTGTCTTTTAAGTGTTGGGATTTTTACCCAAAAAACAAAAACAAATTAAGTGTTGGGAAACTTGAAAGGAAAACACTGTTTGTAGACACATACAAAAAAGAAAAATAGCCTGGGCACAGCTGTCTTTTTTTTTTGTTTATAATGTATGAAATGTTATCTGTTTAAAGGGGTTGGAAAGAAAAAAATTTCCGTTGCCGGGACTTGAACCCGGGTCTCTCGGGTGAGAGCCGAGTATCCTAACCAACTAGACTACAACGGATTGGATGTTACTTAATAGGTGTAACATTAAAATTAGACTTTTTTTACCCTGCATCCAAAATAAGAGTGTTAAGATGGAATCGGAACCCACCGTTTACGATCAAACCGAATATCACTACAGAAAAACGATTCAGTTTTAATTTTATAGGTTTTCTTCCTAGTTCCTTTTAATAATTAATTTAACAAACAAAAATTATTGCATCATATTTGAAACATAAAATATGCAAAAACTATATATTATAATTCATCAAAAAAAAAAAACTATATATTATATTTGTTCAAGTACAAATTAAAAATGATGGATGATTCTAAAATAGATTAACAAAACCCTACTTGCTCATAGAAGAAATAGTTTGTTTATCATATGTGAGAGTGAGAGAAGAAAAAAAATGGGAAAAAAAATTAAGAATAGGAAAGAAAAATTAGGATGGGTGAAGATTAGAAGTGTTTTTTTTTAATCACATAGGCATGGGAAATATGATGAGTGTGGGAGACCAGGAGAAAATGGGGAAACATGGGAATATAAAGACTTTGAAAATCGAGGTTGTCTACTGTTTTCCAAACAACACTACACAAACCGCATGTAAACCAATTATGAATCGGATATCGAAAACCAAATAGAAACCGGTAAAACCGAACTGTATGCAAAACGATTCTAATTTTATATGATTCCTATCCGGTTCGGTTTTGATTTCAACTTATCAAAATGTAAACTGCATCGCAACCGAACCGAATAACCAGAACTACACCGATTGACACCCTTAATCCAAAATAGTAATCTAGTATCAACATGACTTCACTTTTTTATTTTATGTAGAAATTAACATGACTTAACTAAGTCTAAATTAATAAATACCATGAGTTTGTTCCCCAATTAAGTTTTCATGCTTTGCAACCAGATCATTTGGATTGTCGTATCTAGATCAGGATTGGCTAACATTGTCCTCCTTATATGGATCATGCCACTGATTTCCCATATCTCCCCTTAAAAATTGGTCTGTATCAAGTCGGATCGCTTGATTTATCAACCTTTGATACCATTTCTAAAACCTTGCCTGAGGTGAGATACCTAATGTTCATCTGCCATGCATCTAAATATTTTAAATGTTTTTGTTGTTGACTAGAGCATAAGTAAAGGGAACAACTTGTCACCAAAGTGGTGAATTAAGAAGTGTCATTGGTTTTATACCCAAAGGTTATTTAATACAAAGGTCAAAAAAAGTTTTCAAAAAATTGAAAGTTATTTAATGCAGTATTTAAAAAAATGGAAAACGTTTGATAAAACGCCAGCTCAAAAGTGAAAGTGCACACCCCTCCTTACATATCACTGCTCATGTGAGGGGGAGACATGTCATACATGCCATGTCCCCTTTGTCTGAATCCCAAGGGTATTGGCCCAAAACTGCACTCCAACAGTGTAGGGAACCTTCTCCCTTAAAATACAAATGTGTTATACTGAAAGGGCAAAAAAAATAAGTTTATAATCATTTTGTAACCAACCTTAGTTACAACAAAATTTTCCCATATATGGCTCTATTTGGTTGCAAGGGAAATTAAAGGGAAAAAAAATAAAATTTTCAAACCTAAAAAAGAAACTTTTATAATCATTATCCTACATGATTATATCACTAACTCCAAATCATTCCATATTTGGTTAAAGATCTTTGCATTCAAATCCTTTGATTTGTAAAGTATAATAAAAATTACATCTAAAAAGCATCATTACTAAATATGATAAGTAATTGATACAGTAATGTTGGATAATGATTATTAAAGTTTTGTTTTGTTATTTTAAGTTTAAAAATCCACTTCCTCTTTTTACCATCAAAAAAATAAAAAAAATTCACTTTCCTTCCCATTAATTCTCCTTGCAATCAAATGAAACCATAAGTAAAAGGTAAAGCTATTTGTAACCAACCGGTTACAACTTATTGTTATAACCGGAATTATTTATCATTCCTACATCATTTACCAACATTGTAAGTTAAGATGTTTTTTCTTTACCAACAAAAAAAAAAGTTAAGATGTTTTTTTATAATTTCACCATTTTCCCTTTCTCCCTCTCGTTCTCCCTTTTCTCCATCTCCGACTTCCCCTACCTGTCCCTCTTCCGTCCCTCGCCATCTTGGGCTCCCTGGGCCCACCCCAATCCGGCTACCACGTGCACCTTACCAGATTGTACCAAGTGAGCCTCCACCACCATCTTCATCGTTGTTGGTGTTGGATCTGAACCTTTTGTGGTAGGTCTCAACGATTTTCAATCTTGTCGATAAAGTATGGTGAAACCTATGGGGAAGGAGGGTGGGAGTTCCTCTATTGGGTGTTTCAGAGTGTGAGCAATGGTTTCAATTTGTTTCCGGATTGCGGAATTAATGCTTTATTATGTTGTCCTGAATGGGGTTTCTTCTAATTCGGGAGATCCGTGGATGGATATCACATCAAGATATAAGTAGATATGCTTCGTAAAACCTAAAAGGAGTCTAAATTGACTTGATTTTTCATCCATTCTAGGCTTTCGGTTTTGCATATCAACAACTGGGCATGTTTAGAGCTGCAAAAAGGTTAAGATCTTGCTCATTGTTGTTTAGGGAAATGTGTTTTAAAAGTTTTGTCAAGTATACCTTATCAGCAAATTTCACATTATTTGAGATCTTGAAATGGAAATCATTCCCATGGTTGGTTCCAACCCTAGGGTGGTCGCACGGTTGTCTGACAGATGCTGATAAAGAAGAAGAAGAAGAAGAAGAAGAGATCTTTGTATTCCCCGAATTACCTGTGGTGGACAGAGAAATAAGAAAGCTGGCGAGCTGCCTACTAAGCGAGATGGGCTGCTTCACCTTCTTTAGATTGTCACAGATCTCTCTCTTTCTTCCTCCCTTCCCTCGCTTTCTAGAATTTCACAGTTTCAGGGTGTCTTACAGTGAGGTTCGAGATGTTTTCAAGTTGACGATGGAATCATGAAGGGAAAAAAACGATACAAACAAAAAAACAGTTAGATGTAAATTTGCATTATATACCCTTTATCCAAGTAAAAACACATTATGTTTGAGGACAAAGAAAGTTCGGTTATAAATTCTGTTTGTAATCTTCTACACACCTGTAAATAAAATGTATTATTTTTACCAAAAAAAATGGGTATTTGTCAAATGCCCCCTGAAAATGCTTATTTATCCAAATGTCTTTTTATAATTTTTTTAATTGCAAATTTTTCCTTACTTTCAAAACTTTTTTTTGATAAAAAACCCACCAAAATTTAAAAATAAAATGACTAAAATGCCCTCATCTTCTCCAAATGGTGTAGGGTTTGAAACTGAAAATCAAACCCTAAACCATTTGGAGAAGATGAACCCTAAAATCAAACCTCGTTCCATTGAGAACCACCTCTTCAGGATAACAGTAATCTTCGAAGCGTTACTATCCCACTAATAAGGACGTTGAATTATATCCTTCTCCTCTGTTTTTCAAATTCTAAAATTGCTAAATGATCCAATCTGAAACGCATAAATACAATAATAACAAGTTATAGCTCCACTTTTGATCTACAGATCAAAATGCAATGTAGAAATGGCACAAATTTGCTTCCAGAAAAAAGAGGAGTTTATTTCCTTTGTTTGACTTTAAGGGCTCGAAATTGTTCGAAAGTGAAAATTTTCTCCCTCTCTCTCTCTGTGTGTTTCGTTTTTCCTTCCTCGATACTCGAGCTAAGGGTGGCCAGAGGTTGCAGCGGTGGTGGGGGTTGGGGTGCATAATGGAGAGTTTGATGGGGTACAACGGTGGGTGGTCGATGGGTCCATTAGGCTGCATAGAGATGGTCGGAGGTTGTGGTGGGGCGGTGTGCTTGGGTTACAAAGGGGTGTTTCCAAGTGGCAGAACTCGTGTCGCAAGACATGGCTGCAATGGGTTCGCCGTGTCTCATCATCAATGGGGAAGTAAGTACTCAAATCAAAACCTCCACACAGTCGCCATGACTAACTAATATAATCTGGTAGTACCAGAAGGAACCTCTATTTCTGCATCACTGGTTGCTCACAAGATGGAAACCCAGCTCCTAAGTTTTTCCCTTTCACTTCCTCCTCGTCAATGAGAAGTCTTCACCTACAGCCTTTCGTTTGCATACACAAACTGTCCTGTCGGTCGTCATTTTCTTCTTGTGCCTCTACTTAATTGCATACCTTAGATTTGGTTATTTGATGTTCCATTGCCTAATCCAGTGTTGAGCTATCTGGATCGAAGAATTGAAACAGTAACAGGTGAAATATGCAGATTACATAGAGATTGGTTTTTTGGCCTCCACGTTGTAGGATAACCGAAGCCGACTGTACTCGATTCTCCTTAGCTTCAGTTTTGGAGGTTTGATTTTAGGGTTCATCTTCCCCAAGTTTCAAACTCTAAACCATTTGGAGAAGATGAGGTCATTTTGGTCATTTTATTTTTAAATTTTGGTGGATTTTTATCAGAAGGGCATTTTGGTCATTAGATATCCTAAAACTAACATTTAACGTTTCAAATTAACGGCAGGGACCAAAGTACTACAAAGTTTTGAAAATAAGAGAGAGTTTACAATTAGAACAGTTATAAGGGGGCATTTGGACAAATGGGTATTTTCAGGGGGGCATTTGACAAAAACCCAAAAAAAAAAGTAAATGTATTATTTGTATGGCACAGCACAGCCGCACAGGTCTTTCGACTGGACAAAGTAAAGAAAGTATGGTTTCATGGCCCATCCATTTGAGCCCAATGGAAGCTGATCTTTGAAAATTGGAAATATAGGATGCCCAAGTGTTTAGTGGTGGGATTCCGTGGGCCCACTGATCCATGAATGATTATTGAACAACCAACCCATGGGTAATAACCTTTTTTTTGGTGAAAACCCATGGGTAATAAACACAATAAATAGGCCTATATCAAAGTATTTCTCAATGGGCCCATTATAAAAAGAGAGGAAGTTTCCTGTTTATATTATGGCCCATTGATTGAAGCTTTCTGGTAAGGCTCTAATAATCTGCCACCTGGCAAATCAAGCAGAACAGGTTAGTAGGACTCTTCCTTTATCTAACCACCGATGGTTGACCTGTTTAGAATTTTCTTTTTCTCTTTCCTTCAGTTTTTAAAACACCTATTGAGAAAATTGCATAATAGTTAAATCATTCAACCATTCCATCCACTGTTGCTATGCTATCCATCCCCTGTATTTATTTCTTATCTTTGCCCAGCTGCTTGGCTACATGGATTCTGATCATCAACCTCATCAATATTCCAAACATCATGGTATGGTCATTCATGACGAGCAGTCAGTGTTTCACATGATCCCACCATCCCACTTCCAAAAATACTATTTATACAATCAAATCTAAAATTTTTACAATAAATGCAACAATCCTTCACTCATCAACCTTTGAAAAGTGTCTCAAAACTATATGGGACGGATTCCTAGCCACCTTCTCACATAATGAGCCATGGGACTCACACTAACACTTCTCTCAGACAAAATGTGATCCCCTGCTGAACGAATCCATCTTCCGCTATTTCTCTTATAAACTAAAGTAATGTTTGAAAATACACCAAAGAGATTATTGATAAGTTATAAGATTTCAGATTAAAAGCCGTAGCAATAGGTACAAAAATACAGCATCTTATCGAAAATCAGGCCAAGAAATTAAGAGTAAAATTCCAATTGGGTACAAAAAGCACAACCTTGACTAAGAGACAATTTTTTTGAATTTTGCAACAAAAAGTCCGCTAGTTTGAGATGTTGAAGGGTCAAATCGCAAGGTATTAGGTATCCGCCCGCTTCTACAAGGCCAGTTTTGGGCAGCATCAATCTCCTGTAGTTCTGCTCATGAAAGAGAATTAATTAGTAATTACACAAACAATGTCCAATGCAGATACATTGAGATAAATGAAATCTGAGCTATCTAGGTCAAACATTGCTCAACATATGGAAATATCTCAGACAGACTCTAATCCGGACCATGGCTCATTCAACCAATGACTTGATACTGAAATATTCCATTGGAATACCCATTGTCAAGCACCAAAAAGAAGCCAAGCTACAAAAGTATGAACATATATAATTATATACAGTCTAATCCAAAATTCAAGTCTGCAAAAGTTTTCTATTTGTAAGATCTCACACCTTCCCTTAGTAGATGGTACTATGGTATCCACTATAATCTGGGACCTAAAATTCTTCAAGGATCCCATCTAGGATTTTATCAACTAACCAATTCCTTGGCCTGGAGAAATAATGGCGGCCATAATTTTTCATCTAAAAGTTTATATATTCAAACAACCGTCTTATTGATGCTATCAATCAAACTGAAATAAAAACATAGTAAGATGAGAAGGCATGGCTTTTGACTTGTGAAGGGGCAAAAACACAGGAGGAAAAGTAAAAGGATGACATCAGGTGTTTCCATGTATTAGACTACACCTCAATATAGGATTCGCACTCTATGTCACACACATGTAGATACAGCTTCTGACATAAACAATTTTAGCCACCCTCAACTAAATATGAAATGTAAGGAAATACAAATTATGTAGTTACATACACAAGAAAGTAATTCATCTCCTTCATAATACTTGCAGAATTTGATATATGATATATAATATTACTTTTAGACCACCCTAATTATTTGTAAATAATGTCATCTCTCAACTACTCCTACATAATTATTTATATCAATTTTAAAATATCTAGAAAATGCATCCGCTGAATATTCCCAAGTTCTTGAATCCTGTTTTCAGGGCATTGCCAAATCTGATACCTTGTGTCTGTCAGCTGTATCACTATCCTACAGGCAAAGTAGCTTTACCATACACAAAATAAACACCTAAAATTTTTCCATCAAATTCTGATAGATACAGTCATTGGAAAAAAAAATTTTAATAGTCACAAACTCACAATATCCAAAATTGTAAACAATTCAAAGATGGGATAGAGCAGAATTTCAATCTGTTAAAAATGGAATCATGGATTCTTACCAGCAAAAGCATTTTGTGAAAGAAACTTTTCCACTACATCTTCATTTTGAGCAGTTGTTAAACTATAACAGGGAAGGGTAAAAGGCAAAGAGTTAACAACAATATCGCAGAAAAGATATCCGAAAAGAACCTCTAACCAAAAAGAATAGCTTAAATGTATGACACCTGCAAGTGCTGTAAACAAGTGACCCTCCAGCCTTTAACAGTCTGAAACCGTTAGTAAGAAGTTGTAACTGCATGGGTAAAAGCAAAAACATCTAAAATAAGTTATGGATAAGAAGTAAATAAGGATTTGTTAACACTCACATAAAAAAAAAAATAATCTACATGTGTGTGAAAACATATGAGAAAATAACATGACTTGCTAAGTTAAAACTAGGAAAAACAAGCATTCTACATGAAAGATATAAATTCCCTCTAGCTCTGCTTTCCCCAGGCTCTCCATCCCCAATCAGAAACATGAGGACCTTCCCCCCCCCCCCCCCACCCCAAACAAACACACAGACACACCCCAACCCCCAGACATGGTGAGCAAATGTTTTCCAAACAGAACCAACAATAGAGAGTTTCAAAACATGAACAACTTACACAAAAAACCCCAACACTAAATAAAACTTTCTCCCCACCACCTCCTTCCAGCACTAAGTAAATTCCATGTATTTGAAAATTATTTGTGCAGATACCAAAATTATTACATAAAGAATGGCGTATATTTCAAATAAACAGTCATGTTCTCTTATTTTATACCTTGGCCATACTTTTGCAAATTCTTCCCTTATTTTTTCATTTTTAGCATATATTTGTATTTAAAAATCATTTGTCACAAGTCACAACCGCTAATACCAAAAGCTTAAGCTATTAAGTAAGGGAAACAATAATGTATATCAACACCCCCCAGCATGTGCAGGCCTGTACACACATGGCCCTGCATGTGACACGCACTCACATGAAAACATCATCACGTGGCACCGAGGTGAGATTGTGTTGGGGAACCCCATTGCACCTCCCATGGATCGAACACTCAACCTCCCTGATCTGATACCATACACAAGTGTCCAACCCAAAAGTTTAAGCTGTTAGGTGGAGAGGCCCAACTGGAATATGAAGTCATGCAAGGTCACAAAGTTAATCGATGTGGGAGTCTTCCTGACATCCCTCCTCATGTGTTGCCCCTCTTTTGGGTCACAGTACATGTGGCATGTGTGGCACCTGTTTTGGGTGGTAGTACATGTGGCATGTGTGGCCCCTCTTTTGGGTGATCATACTTAGACATTTAATTAACATAATGGGTTTGGTGCTCTGATACCAAGTTCAAACTGTTGTGGTTAGATGCCTTGTAGAGACTAGGTAGAGAAAGGAGAACGAGAGAAAAAGAGAAGAAGAAGAGAGTATGAAGAAGAAGGAAGAGTAAGTTGTGAAGTCATCGACTCCCTCTCCCCTATTTGCCATTCACTTTGTTAAAAACAATAAAAGTACAGTTATACCCTTGTAAGCAACACTATTGCCCCTCATGTACTATTTACATGAAAATTCCCAAAATACCCTTACAAGCTATTCCAACACTCCCACTCCAGCTAGAGCATAGATACCACACATGCCCAGTTTGTCTAACAAATTTTGAAAGCTTGTGAAAGGGTTTTGGTCAAGACATCTGCCCCTCACAAGATATTCCAACACTCCCCCTCAAGCTAGAACAAAGACATCACACATCTTGGGTAACAAGTTATGAAATTATGGAAGTGAGGTCTTTGGTCAAGACATCTGTCAGCTGGTCTCCTATTCTCACAAAAGGTGTTCATAGGCATCCAGATTGAAGTTTTTCCTTGATAAAGTTGCAATCATCTTCAATATAGTTTGTAAGGTCATGCTGAACTAGATTATGAGCTACATTGATAGCCGTTTTATTGTCAGAATATATTCTTAAAGGTTTGTCAGCTTCCAGGCCTAACTCATGGATCAACCTTTTGTCATCGAAGTTCACAAACTCCATGAGCCATGACTATAAATTCAGCCTCAGCACGTGATCTAGCAACAACGGATTGTTTCTTGCTCCTCCAAGTCTCCAGATTCCCACCAACAAAGGTACAATATCCTGATGTTTCATCGTCTATCAGTGATTGATTGTGCCCAGTCTGTATCAGTATATGCCTCGATTCTCAAGTGAATTTTTTTTTTCACAGTAATCCTTTCCCTCGGCTTGACTTTAGATACTTGAGAATCCGGTACATTGTATCCAAGGCCAGATTTGTAGGTTAAAAAGACTCATAGCATACAAACTCAACGGTGGGTTTATTAGTACATGACCCTTTTCCTTGATGACAACAGGAAAATTCAAATGAAATGATAAGTCAGGAGGGAATGAGGAAAATGAAATATTACCTGTACTTGAAGGATGAGGACTGAAGATGACAGTTATAAGGTCTTCTTCTACTTTCGACAATACACAAACAGTTCCTTCTTTCATGCTCTCTCAACTCCCATCTCCCTCTCCCCCCCCCCCCCCTTTTCAGATTCCACCCCTTTTGCTCCCCATTCTTCCGATTCCCTTACTTCCTCTAAACCGTAATTTCAAAGTAGGATGGCAGAAGAGGTAGCTGAGGAGAGGAGAAAAAAGGAATTGTTTAAAAAAAGGTGACATCTTGAAATTTCAAAAACATTACTTTTATGCTTTGGTCATTACCCAGTGATAGTCCTGTGGTAATCCTGTATTACCAACTTTAAGTTGCTAAGTCTATTGATTTTTGACCTCCCTTATGATATAGGTCACTGGTATACTACTATTTGGTACCTAGTTCTGGTCTCTTACCCTTCATAAGTGCTGAGTATTTGTAATCAATTTTTGGGAGATCCCCATTACTCTCAGTTTTCCTTTGGTGCTGTTTATTGAGTTGGTTATATGATGGCTGACACTAAGCACCATTCTGATAATGTGAACATTCAAATCACAACTATTAAACTCAATGGAGTGGGTAACTATCTTCTATAAGACTGGATCTCAGACTGCTCCTTGGAAGTAGCAGAAGGAGCGTCAGACAAACGATACTTCAATTTACCTTTGGCATTAGTATATACCTTGAGTCAGATCCAGGCTTATAATGAATGGATGTGGGAGAATGATACAATCCTTATCTGGTTATGGAATAGCATGGATCAGTCCATTGCTGCCAATGTCATGTTTCATCCCACTGATAAAGGCATATGGGATGACTTGAAGAAAACTTTCTCCCATGAAATGAATATTTCCTGTGTCTATGATCTTTAGGACAAACGGTTCACTTTCAAGTAGGGAGACAAGTCCTTGAGTGAATATTTTAATTCTTTTATGGGTATTCGTGAAGAACTCAACATCCATCAGCCTCTCACCACAAATTTGGAACAGCTGCAACTTCCAAGGAAGGAATTCTTTGTGGCAAAGTTTATGACTGGACTGAACCCTGATTATGAATCAGTCAAAAGTCAACTTCTTGCTGGTGAAAAGCTACCTTCTCTCAATGAGACATGTGTACGTCTACAACGCATTACTACTACTACTTCTCAGACAGATACTACACCTTCTCCTAAGGAGAACTCTGCCTTTATTGCTGGCCGTGGTCGGGGATCTAACTGGGAGGGGGTGTGGCTCATGGGGTAGTCATGGACGTTGTGGTTGAAGTACAGGTGGCCAACAGAATAATAGCCCTCCCAGACTATGTACTTATTGTGGCAAAAACCAACCACACTATTGAAACATGTTGGGCAAAACATGGTCGACCAGAGTGGATCCCACCTTCACAAATTCTGCTGTAACATATGGTAATACTGCAAAAGTGTCTTCAGGTGACAACAACAATGCATCCTCATTTGGAGGTTCTTCATCAGCGTTTGTGTCTCAAGATGACTATAATCAATCACCTATTAAATCTTGTACAGAATCTCCAGGCATCCACTGAAACCATTTCATCCACTGCCTCTTTGGCTCACACAGGTACTTCAGCATTTCTTACATCCACCTCTTCCACTCCGTGGATCATTGATTCAGGTGCATCCATTCATATGACTGGTAAGTCTTGAGTTGTTTTCTTCCTTACCTAAGATGTCTAATTCCCCACCTGTTGTTCTGGCTGATGCTCTACCAATGTGGTAGGTCAAGGTACAGTTTGCCCAACTGCATCTATGACCTTGTCTTTCTTTCTTCACATACCACAGTTACTGTTAAGTTTATTTTCAGTTAGTCAACTTACCAAAACTTTTAACTGCTCTGCCACCTTTTTTCCTTCCTATTGTGTTTTTCAGGATAAGAGCCTAGGGATTTGTAGTTTATCTTGGCTAACTAGGTTGTTTAACAAGACTATGAGCACAAAGAAAATGCCAAATGAATGGAGGAGAAGCATCGTGATCCCGATCTACAAAAATAAAGGTGATATTCAAAGCTGCAATAACTATAGAGGCATAAAACTAATGAATAATATGATCAAGTTATGGGAATGGATTATTGAAACCTACCTGAGAAAGGAAACTACTATCTCAGGAGAACCAATTTGGTTTTATGCCAGGAAGATCCATGATGGAAGCTATTTTCCTACTTAAGAGACTTATGAAAAGATATAGGGAAGGTAGGAAGGATCTCCATATGATCTTTATTGACTTAGAAAAAGCCTACAACAGAGTTCCTACAGAGATAATCTAGCAAATATTGCAGAAGAAAAGGGTGTCATGTAGATATGTGAACATTATTATACATATGTATGATGGTGTAGTGACTAGCGTAAGAACTGTGCCGGGGGGGGGGGTGTCAAGGTAGTGAATTCCCAATTACAATTGGGTTACACCAAGGGTCAGCCTTAAGCCCCTATTTGTTTACGCTTATCATGGATGATTTAACCAGAGATACAAGATGAAGTTCCCTGGTGTATTCTTTTTGCTGATGATATTGTTTTGGTGGATGAGACAAAGGCAGAGATTAATGGCAAGTTGGAGTTCTGACTATCTACCTTGGAATAAAAAAAGTCTTAAGATAAGCAGAACAAAGATGGAGTATATGCTGTATAACTTTAGCACACTAGACCGGTTGATGAGGTAGTGAATATTGCTGAGGAGATCCTACAAAGTGACTATTTTAGATACTTGGGCTCAATCGTACATAAAGAATGTGATATAAAGGAAGATGTTGCCCAGAGGATTAAAATAGGATGGATGAAGTGGCAAGATGCGTCTGTAAACTGTGTGATCGGCATATTCCTTTAAAGCTTAAAGGAAATTTTTATAGGACTGTCATATGACCGGCTATGATGTATGGTGCAGAATGTTGGGCAATTAAGAAGTCTCATATAGATAAGCTAAGTGTTGCAGAGATGCAGATGTTGGAATGGATGCGTGGCAAAACTAGGAAGGATAAAATAAGGAATGATTATATTAGAGCTGATTTGGGAGTAGCCCTGATGCAAGATAAGCTTCGAGAGTGTTGTTTGAGGTGGCATGGTCATGTTCAACTAAGTCCTTCGGATGCTATAATTCGGAGGAGTGACATGATTCAGATTGAAGGCACTAAAAGAGCTAGGGTAGAAGTGGTGAGGAAAGACATGCTTAGCTTAGGTCTAGTCTCAAGTATGATCTCGAATAGAGCTGATTGGAGGGCAAGGATCCATATAGCTGACCCCATTTAGTTAGATTTATGTTGAGTTGTGTCATTATTGCAGCTATGTTCTTTTCTTCTTATTTTTATCAATCTTTTGTCGATGCAAGGTTCCATGTAGCCGACCTCATTTAGTTGGAATAAGGTTGAGTTGTGTTTTTCAGGACTTTCAGACAAAGAGGACAATTGGTGGCGGGCTTGAGCAGGTTGGGCTGTACTACCTCCATGGCACTGGACTCTCTACCACTGCGATTGCTACTAGTTGTGTTTCTGCTCTTCAATGACATTTTCGGTCAAGGCATTTATCGTTATCCAAGCTCCAACCCATGGTTTCCAGTTGCAAGTCTCTATCTCATTTAAAGAGTAAAGCCTGTGAACTTGGGAAACATTACCACTTATCCTTTCCTGCTCGTCCTGTGTCACGAAGTCAGTCTTTTTTTTCTTTAGTTCATTCTGATATCTATGGGTTGTGTAATGTTAAAAATAGATTAGGATTTTCCTACTTTGTTACCTTTGTGGATTATTAATCCCGATTAACGTGGGTATACTTGTTAAAGGATAGCTCTGAATTCTTTTCTATCTTTAAAGATTTTTATAATGAAATAAAGACTCAAGTTGGTGTTTCCATATAAATTTTTTCCGTTCTGATAATGCCTTGGAGTATACTCAATGATTTTAGTCTTCTGTTCTGACCATGGTATGATTCACCAAACTAGTTGCTCATATACCCCAAAACAAAATGGGTTTGTTGAATGGAAAAACACACTTATTAGAGGTCGCTCGTTCTCTAATAATCTACATGCATGTTCCCAAGCATTTATGGTGTGATGTTGTTCTCATAGCCGGTTTTTTGATTAATCGGATGTCTTCCTCGGTTTTGGATAATTATTCACCTTTTTCCATTATGTTCTCCCAAATGCCCTTATTTTCTTGACCACCGCAAGTTTTGGGTTATGTTTGTTTACTCATGTTTTACACTGATGCAGGTTTATCACCAAATTGGGCTTCTTTCCCTAGAAATAAGTCTAGGGTTGGGTTATAGACATGTTGGGCCTTTGGTTCCATGAGTTTTCTATGTAATAGGCCACTTTTATGGGCCCAAAGTTGGGGTACATGAGTTGCATATGGGATTAGCCTTATACTTGATTTATTTTCATGTTTTTAATGTTTTAAATTGGACTGGTCCAAAGCTGGTTTGAACCAGTGGTTCAATTTAAATGATTTTAGTAGTTTGTCTTTTAATTGTTTAGTTAGGCTGGATTAGGACTCTACTTTGAGTCTATTTCAATTTCCTAGTCAGTTTAAGTTACCTAATAGGTTAAGGATTTGGTTAGGCCTTTCTTTTTTAGTGTAGGAGTCTAATTTTGAGTCTTTTATATAAGGTTGTAAGGGGGGCAAACATTGAACACGAATTTGATTAATAAAAATAGCTTTTGCTTTCTGCCATTGCTGCTGCTGCCTTGCTCTGTTGAGTGTTGCCTTGTGGGTCATATCAAGGTGAAGGGACTGGTGGATCTCCAGTTGACTCATTGCATCTTGTAGACCGGGAGGGATTAGTAGACCTCCAATCGACTCCTTGCATCTTGTAGATCGGGATGACCTGTTTCTAGTCTTCAAGCTACTACCATTGAAGACCTGCAACTCCAAGTAAGTATTTGACATTATTAACCATTACCCTTCTTCTCCTAATCCTCTAAACCCACCCCCCATCGATCTCCATTGCCAATACTCAATCCTTACTACCTTCCTCATCCACCATTAATACCATAGATCCATTAGAACCCTAAAACCTGCAACTATTCTTCTTCCCTTCTAGAAGGTCACATGCAAGGTGATTTTCGTGAGAATTCTGCCTAACCTAATCTAACCGTTAGAACCTGTTAAAACTTTGATCGAACCTTCCTCAAACCTTAATAGAGACTCGATCAAAATTCAGTACCATCCACCTAGCCGATTGTATGAAATTACATTTTTACCCCTATCTCCTATCTCTACTAGGAAACCTTCATAACTCCAGATTTAACCATCTGATTTAGCTGTAACTTTTAGCATATATTCCCCTCCATCCTACCCACACTCAACCTAAATATTAAGCCCATTCAACAACCAGATTTCCTGTTATTATAAACCCTAGATTCCATCATCTTCCACCTTTCAAAACCCTAATCCTAGTTGCTGCTCAGATCCATCTAACCTACTTCCACCCATCCAAAACCCTGAAAACCTAGTTTGTTAGACTCCCCTATACCTGCCTAGCTTTACCATATAAGACATATCCCTATTACCTTAACCCTAACCCTAAATTTGACCTAAAACCTCAATTCTGCCCCCATCAAACCAGCAGCTCAACAGAACCTGGTTGTTTGGCTCCTAGTAGGTCTCCTACCTATCTAGGACTACATTATACACCCTCAGGTCAACAAGTTGTCTCCTCGGGCTATCAACTGCATTTTTCTTGGGTATTCACGTACCTAGTATCGTTGTTATGACCCAATTATTCAACAGCACTTTTTTGGAGTTGACGTTACTTTTTTAGGAGTACCCCATATTTTGTTCCTCTGGTGCCTAGTTCTCCTCTTCCAGTTGTTAATACTAATGCACCCCCCCCCTTTTACCTGTACTGATCCCTTTTGATCCTGTTTCTTTGCAGGTATATCAACAGTGTAAGAGAATAGTGCCCGCCATTCCTACTCCACCTACCACTGTGCCAGCTCCTTCGCCTAAAATACCCACCAGTACGTCTGTTCCTCCCGCAACAGCTCCCCCTGATTTGCATGTACCTCTTCATAAAGGTATCGGCTCCTGTACCCAAAAATCCTTGGTTGCTTACCCTATTGAATTATGTTTCAATTTCTC
This sequence comes from Telopea speciosissima, assembly GCF_018873765.1. Classification (NCBI taxonomy): domain Eukaryota; kingdom Viridiplantae; phylum Streptophyta; class Magnoliopsida; order Proteales; family Proteaceae; genus Telopea; species Telopea speciosissima. Next base: position 50,954,253 of record NC_057924.1, read on the forward strand.
ACTTCCCCCCTTTTACATAATCTTGCATTGTCCATCTCCACTAACCCTATTCCTTAGAGTTATCACGAAGCCCTATCTCATCCTGGGTGGAAAGTGGCCATGGAAACAGAAATGGATGCCTTACTCTCTCGACGGATATGGACCCTGGTTGACTTACCTCCTGGTAAGGATCTTGTACGTTATCGCTAGATATACACCATTAGGTATAATCCAGATGGCTCGGTTGAATGGGTGAAAGATCGTTTGGTTGCCAAGAGCTTTACTCAGACATATGTGGTGGATTATTTTGAGACCTTCTCACAGGTTACTCATCTCAACTCGGTTCGTGTTATTATCTCTTTGGCAATGAATCTAGACTGGCCACTCTACCAATTGGATATCAAGAATTCTTTCTTGTATTGTGATTTACAAGAGGAGATATATATGGAACAACCTCTCAAGTATGTTGCTTAGGGGGAGGATTCTCACAAAGTTTGCAAACTCCACAAAGCTATTTATAGATTGAAACAGTCCCCTAGAGCTTGGTTTGAAAAGTTCAGCTCCATTGTTACTAAGTGTGGATTTTCACAGTGTTATTCTGATCACTCAATTTTTCTTCGTCGTCGTGGTCCGAAGGTGGTGGTACTAGTAGTTTATGTTGATGACATTATTGTATCTGGTAATGATACATCTAGTATTGTAGATGTCAAGTCATTTCTACAGCACTTTCAGATGAAAGACTTGGGTTCTCTCAGCTACTTTCTTGGCATTGAAGTTCTTCGCAACAAGAAAGGGATTACTTTATCCCAATGCAAGTATGTGTTGGATCTTTTGATAGAATATGGCATGCTTGACTGTAAACCGTTGGATACTCTTATGGATCCTCATCAGAAGTTTGCACAGATGAGGCTGAGGTGTTTGAGGATCCTCACCGATACAGAAGACTTGTTGGGAAGCTTATATATTTGATTGTTACTCGTCCTGACATTTCCTTCACAGTGGGTGTGATCAACCAATTTATACAATCCCCAAAGCAAATTCACTGGGAGGCGGCTTGTCGTATCTTAAGATACCTATAGGGAACTCCAAGATAGGGGCTGATTTACAAACTGCATCAAAATGTTGATCTAGTAGGGTTTTCAAATGCGGATTGGGACGGTGCTGCTAGGGATAGGTGGTCTACCACAGGCTATTTTACCTTTGTGGGTGGTAACCTTGTCTCGTGGCACAACAAGAAGCAAACTACCGTAGCTTGCCCCAGTGATGAGGCAGAGTATTGAGCTATGGTTTATACTGCTGCTGAGTTGATGTGGTTAAGATCTCTTCTTCAAGAATTGGGTTTTCCAGTTGCTCAACCCATAAAGATGTGTGATAATAAAGTTGTCATCTACATTGTTAGTAATCTTGTGTTTCTTGAACGGACGAAACATATTGAAGTTGATTGCCATTTTGTATCGGACGCTGTTTTAAAGAAGCTGATTGTTACTCCGTTTGTGTCTTTTGCTGATCAGTTAGTTGATCTTTTTAACAAGGCTCTCTTTGGCCCTGCTTTTCGGAAGTATTGTTCCAAGCTGGGCATGGGAGATTTGTATGCCCCATAATGTAAGACTAGATTAGGGTTAACCTAGTCCCAATTACCCACAACACAAATAACCAAATAGCAGCAAAAACACTGCAACCGCAGGTCTGAAACGGAGGTTTAGTCATCAGAAAATTGCTAACTCCAGAACCAGTTGTTCCCCAACTCGAATGGGACTGATACTCCTAACAAGTAAAGATCCAATAAGGGTGATGGAACCCTAGAAATCTCAGCTTTGATTGATGGCTGAAGAGAGAGATATCAGCAGGTCACTAAAATAGAAGGTAAACTCAGATTTAGTAACTTAGAGGATAGAGATCAAACCAGCAATGAGAAAGTAACCAAACTTGGATCAAATGATGCTTGTCTAGGGTAGAAACACTGCTGAAAGTTTCAATTGATTCTGATGGTTGAGCTGGAAGATATGACAGCAACTCCCAAAATAGAAACTAAATCTCTGCAGGCCAAACTAGCCACCAGTTTGGGCTCTAACTAGGATCGAGTGTAGGATCTATGGAGAGGGGGTTCTGCTGCAAATTTGGTGAAATTCTGTTGGGTAGAAGTGAAGTTATGGGGGTGGAATGGGGTGAAAGTGAGGATCGAGTGGAGAGAATGAATGGGGGATGGTGTGCTACAAAACCCAGCAGGGTTTGTTGAAATGGGGGAGTAATGAAATTAGAAACTTGCAGTCGAAGGGTTCAGTAATGGTTCCTAATGATGGAACAACCAGCAACAGCAACAACAGTGTAGGAGAAATGGCTTCAAGATTCAAGTGATGATCTCCAGCAGCAGCAACAGCAACCAAATGGTATTGTGGGCAGTGGATTGATCACAGCAGCTCTGACTCGATGAAGAAGAAAGGAATGGATAAGATAGAAGATAGAAGGTTGGGGGATAGATGGATTAGGCTCTCCCAGCCAGGCTCCTTAAGCCTTTCAAGTCACACACACAACTTGAGAAAGGAATCATACTTGCAGCAAGCAATTTTCATTCAACTGTGTAAATCGTGGGGGAGGCATAAACAGCCTTTATAATATAAAGAGGGCTATACTTGCACCTCAAGTAAGAAGAGAAGTAGAAACTTAACATAATAAGTTGCAACATGAAAATAGAAACTACTCTAATTAACTAGGACTGAAATAAAATAGAAACATAATAAAATCTTCTAAATCTTTGTAAGTCTTCAAATCTCCTTGTGGGACCCACTTGGATGACTTAATTGTTGCAGCCGAATCTCCAGCCTGTGGTCCCCATCAGTTCAACCTATTAGCTTTAGAAGAATGACAAAATTGCCCTTCACTTGAGGACTTGAATCACTAATACTTAAAAGACTAATCTGACCCCATAATTCTTCAAGGAATATTCTCACCAAGCCAAAAATAAGGGGCTGACACTGTTCACGTGAACAGTGTTATGGCCTCTTTTTCTTCATGTTTTGTCCTACATCACTCCAGCTTGAGGGGGAGTGTTAAAGTACTGTCCTATAGGAGTCGTGGACCCCTATTGGACTTCTTATATGTTTCTTAGTTAGTACTCACAATGAGGGGGAGTGTCCCATCCTGAGAGTATCCTATTCTAAGTTGGTAAGTTAGTAAGTCTTACGTGTCAGTCATTAGATTGTTTTACCTTTTCCTTTTCCTACTCTACTTGTAATTGATTATTGCATTATAAATAAAGGTCTCAGCCACAAATAGAATTCATACTGAATCTATGGCTGGATTCAGTTCTTCTTTCTCTCTTTTGTCTCCTTCTCTCCCCTCTCTTTGTTCTCTCTCCTCCTGTCTTGGTGGCTGGTTATCAGTTCTCTATTCTGTTACATAGATTATATACAAATCCGCAGGACATTAATCTAACCAGGTAATACAGAAATGTCCAAAGAACTAGATCTGTAACTACACAAGTCTGGACGCATCCCTGGCATGTAAACTTTCTAGTTTCTATAAAATGGATCCCTCTTGTTAAATATTTAAAACCAAGTAGCAATTTAAGATATTGAATATCATGGCATTCCAAGGTCACATTGTTCATAGAACTGGATGGAATAACTACCAGCAAAGCTTACAGAAATCTATCATTTTACAAAACTGCTTACAAGACTAACGGGCATAAAAAGTTGTTTGGGCCATCCAAATCAGCTCAACTCAACTAATCCTTGTAACAACCAAATGGAATTGGCTACATGAATCTTGTTTTCAACATTCAACTCTATTTAATTGACATATTTGTTGTTAATTCAAACCCAAGCATGTCTTTTCTTGCTTCTCCTTAGGTCGTGCATTAGATGGCGTTCGTTGTACACGCCAAAACCATCGATTATTTGGGCCATTTAAAATCACAAACTTAACAGAAGAAGACCATATCCAAAGGGTATCTAAAGAAAGAATTAGTTACCTGGAGGTGCGTCAAGGTATCCGTTCTCTGTGCATCCAATACTCGACGTTGAAGTGTTTTCCAGCCCCAATATTCAAATTTTTGGATGTGCCGAATTGACCCATCATGCGTACATTCTGCATCTACAAGCACCTGATAACTGTTTTAATCAGTAGAAAATGAACACAAAACTCAACAAAATCCAAAAACTTCAAAAGGCGAACAAATTATTATAGATGTTACTGCTTTGATAGCATAACAATATTTTTGGCAAAAGACCTCTTATGCATGCTTCTGAGCAAAAAATAGGCATAGAGATTCTTTCTAGGAAAACATATTTCAGTAATGTACTCAAAAGGAATCATTAAGATACAGTTTTCTCACAAGAAACAGTGAATATCAGCCCAAGGAAACTCACAAACTACCAGAACATAAGGCTCTCTTTGGTGTCATTTTTCATTTTCATTTTTACAAAAAATCATTACTAAAAACCATTTTGATCAAAAATGAAAAACTGTTTGGTAACTACTAAACATAATAGATTGTAGAATGAAAAATAAGTTTGGTAACTACCTATGTGTTAATACTTTTTACAACATTTTTGAACAAATGGGCCCAAGTCATGAAAATTGAGCATTGAAATTAGACTTTCTTTAGAGAAATTGGCCCAAGCCCATATATATTTTAGTGGTAGGTGAAGAAATTCTCCCATCACCCATCTTCTTTCCCAAATCAACTCTTAAACCGTAAGGGTTTGCTGCAATTCTCCTATCACCCATCTTCTTGCTTATTGCCACATGATTGAGCCAAGTATAATAAAAATGTAAAGAGCTGTTGCAACTCTCTCTATCTCTTCTTCAAGCCAAACCGATGAACTCAAAATGAAGGGAGCTACCGAAACCCAATCGAATGAGCCAAAAAAACTTCCAAGAACCTGCACGATCCAAACCTTCATTACGAACAAATCCCTAGGAAAACATAGCAACACTCCACTAATTGATCGTCCCTGGTAAAGGATTGAATAAAAAAGGAGTGTGGCTGGATTGGATTTGAATGTGGGAAGATAATGGAGGAGTAATGATGAGAATGGAACTAAATGGATGGATGGTAATATGTTAAGATAATAGGAATGGAATGGTGTGGCGGTAATGGTGTGGTTGTTGAAATTAAACTCTAATATTAATAGGATAATGGGATAATGGTGAAGTGCGATCAAATTCTTCATCCGAACCCCTTTGAACTGAACAAATGGCATTCAGAAGACGAATCTTGATCAAACCATGATCCTTATTATTCCTTACATCGTTGATTTTCTGTTCCATTAATGTTTTATTCATCCTTGATGGATTCCCATTCCGTTGCTCAGTAAGCATCTAACCTCGCATTCTGTCCCCCTCTTATGTCTTTGGTGAGGCTCGTTGCAGGAGGCAAGGTACTAAAACTCGGGTCTTGGTGCCATCTCGGTCCCTCAAAAAACCGAGTCGAGTCGAGATCTCGGCGAGTTGGTGCATTTTTTTAATCCGACTTGAAGCCTCAACTTGGTGGGTTTTAGACCTATTTTGGGTCTGAAACTTGGTATTCAGCCTATTTTAGGTCATTTAAACACAATAGCATTATCAGATTTTGCAAAAACAAAGTCCAAATAGGACTTTTACATCAGACCCTAAGTTGGTAGGCGACGACGTACTAAAATACCCTGCTCTACACATAAATGACATAATTTAGTAACAGAAAGCTAGCAAAACATTCAATTAATAGTAAAACAACTTAATAAGCGTTAGAAATGTTGAAGTGATACATCAAATTGTTTAACAATGTTACAACTATCATCACATAAACTGAGATTGAATCACGTATTCAGTCCCCACTCGTGCCACATAGTCTTCCCATGACATAATGTTGTTGCACTGTTGCATATAATGCTCCACAGCATTCATATAAAAGTTGTCATCAGCATATGCCAAGTCCCCTATCCTAGGGTATAGCTGTTGCCATGAGGTGTGAGACGGTTGCCATGAAGCGTGAGATTGACTGCTACTGTCATATTGAGGCATGTATGGGACTGGGAATATGGGCCTAAAACCAAACTCAGTGCTTTGATATTCAAACTCCTGTGTTGACTAGCCAAACTGACCATAGGCACTATTCAGAACCGGTGCTTTCCTAGCCATAATCATAGTCATGATGAGGCTAAGATGAATGCCACGACTGATGCTTACTACTAGTATCTATACTCATGCTTTCGGATGTGAATGTACTCTAGTTGGGGAGAAGGGAGGATTTGGGGGGTTTTTGGACAGAACTCGCCGAGATATGGCGAGTTCTGTCAAGTTAGGTGGGCTTTTTAACTGTTAGGTGGGTAAAAAAGTGGACCGAAACCAAGATCCGAACCGAGATCCGATATCTCGCCGAGATCTCGACGAGATATTGGACCTTTTAATATCGCTTATGGTCTCGTCTCGGCTTTTCGAAATACCGAGAAACTCGGCGAGATCTCGCGAGTTCTCGAACTATGGCAGGAGGAAGAAGAAGGAGGAGGAGGAAGGGGCTTGCCCTTCTAAAAATAAAGCAAATGACGCTTTTACCCTCAACTTTGAAGGTTTAAGAGCACATGCTCATTAAAGAGCGAAAAAATGAAGGAAAAACAGATTTTGGCCATAATCCATAATGGACTCAAGAGTCCATTATCATTTTGGGGGTGTTTGGTCCAAAAATTGTACCAAACACTTGTAAAAACATTTATGTGTCAGAAAATGAAAATGAAAAATGATACCAAAGAGGCCCCAAGTGAAACTACCAAAAAATAAGAACATGAAAAGGATTTCTCAACCATCTGCTAGACGATGCAACAAGGTGAGTGGGATCCTAAATATTCACTCTATGATGTGTACCTTTTCTTGGGGACACGACTGTGCATTCCTGTCTCATCCCTATGGCAGCATGTTAAACAAGAATTGCACAGTGAAGGACTAAGTAGACATTTCGATTGAGACAAGACTTTTCTTCAAGTAGTTGACAGATATTATTGATCGTACTTGCAGCAGGAAGTAGAACCATAGTTCTAAGTTTCAACCCTAGTTACGACCAGGCTTGAAACTAAAATATTTCCTAAAACTGCAAAATTTTGGTCAGTAGTTAGTTTTGAGGCCTAAATGGCCAAATGGTGTCACAAAACTTCTAGAAACCCTATTTTAGGCCCTCTAAACATAGTGGAACCCTTAGATTTTTTTTATATAAAAAAAAGACACCCAAAATGGTAATTTGGCTTCAGACCGTAGGTTGGTAGTATACGACTATATGTTGTACGTTGTTGTATTCATTCTCTAATATGGCCTATTCCACACAAAATTTAGTACTAGAAGTCTAGAACACACATATTCAATTACACTGCCCAAAAACTTGTTCCACACTTGTATGAGAGTGACTTGGCCAAAAATCACAAAAAACCAGGCTTGCATGTTGTTAGAGGTGAAAAGTGTTGGACCCATTTCATTCGAAACCTTACATTTTATACTCAAGGAATTTATCATTCGGTCTAAACGATACTTAAACGACACATTAATTTCGCCAAAATAGTGACTTTTTAACCGAAAACAGCAATCATTGTGTATAGTTCACGGTTTTTGATATCCATCGAAACCGATATATTTCGCAAAATTTCGGCAGAACCTTGAACTATGTTGTAGAACATGTTATCATAGCATGGCCTTTGTGCTAGGCTTTCCCCTCACATGGGAACAACATGATTCCATACTCATGGTGGTTGATTGATTCTCAAAGATGGCACCTATCATTCCATATCGTAAGACATTCGATGCTAGTTACATTGCTACCATCTTCTTCAAGGAAGTTATGTGGCTACATGGGTTACCAGAGTTGATTGTATGCAACAGAGAGTACAAAGTTTATGAGCTATTTTTAGAAGACTCTATGGATGAAGACCAACACAAAGCTTCAGTTTTCTACAGCATTTCATCCATAGACAGAAAAAATGGTTTTAAACAAAGTTGGGGCAACCTGTTGCTTTGCCTTGTTTGTGATTATGAAAAGACTTAGTCATCCATTCTTGACAACACTGAATTTGTGTATAATAGTTCGATGAATAGGACTACAGGTCATACTCCATTTGAAACAGTTCCGGAGTTCAACCAAGGTGCACTGTCGATCTTGTTCCCCTTGCGCCTCATACATGCATTAGAATTGAAGTGGATGAGTTTACACACCATATCACTTAAACCCATGTTGATGTTCATTGGCATATTTCCATTAGTAATGATTCCTATAAAGTGATGGCTGATCATCATCGACGATTTATGGAGTTTCAGTCTAGAGACATGGTGATGGTTCACATTGCTCCTGAGAGGTTTTCTCCTGGCACTAATCAAAAACTTCACCCGTGGAAAATGGGACCGTACAAGGTCCTTAAAAAGGTAGGACCAAATGCTTATGTGCTGGATTTGCCTGCTGACATGGCCATAAGCAACATCTTCAACGTGACTGATCTTACACTCTATTTACAATCTATTTAAGTAGAGTTTTGTTTTCAGTTTCTTTTCCTATTTTGATTATGTTTATGCGTCCTAGTTCAGGTTGGATTAGGAATCTATAAGTCTAGTCTTGTTATGAGTTAATTTTCTTTCATTATGTCAAGTCCTAGTTGGTTTAGGACTCCAAACACAGCTGGAGTCATATTTAGAGAGTTTATATATACTTTTGTAACCATGGTACTAAATCTCGTTTCGTTTCGGTGTTTCGGTCTGACCGAAATTTCCGAGATACCGAAATTTCGTCGAAATATGGTATTTTTCTGTGGGTGTAAAATGCCAAAATGACCAAGATTTCCGAAATTTCCGAAACGAGATTACCGAAATTACCGAGATTTCCGAAATTTCCGAAACGAGATGATCGAAATATTCGAAATATTGCACATGACACTTTTAGTGACTTTTTCAATATCTCGCGATATATCGTGAGTCCACGATATTTCGTCGATATCTCACATGATATCGTCGAAATATGGTATTTTTCCATTTCGGATTGGTATCGTATCTCGGACAGCTCGAGATATACGAAATTTGGCGAAATATCGCCGAAATTTCGCGAGATTTTGAACTATGTTTGTAACCAGCCATTAAGGCATCAGATTTTATTACGAATAAAGCATGGCTTTTTGCTGTTCTTTCTGTGTGACTCAGAAAATGGGTGTGAGATTAACTACTCCATTGGTGAGACTCCAATACTGTTGGTGGAAGTCCAGCAAATTCTCAGTGGAAACTGGAAAGCTGAGTTCATATCTTCTTCTTCTCATTCTTTTTCTCCAGTAATCCTCAAGTACTGTTTTGTTCGACTTACAGTTTTCTAATATGTTGAAATTTACTGTTTTGTTTGACTTACAGTCTTCTAATATATTGAAATTCTTCAGTTCTTGGGTCAATACATATGAGATTTTGATTCATACCTCAAATCCATCAGGTTAGACTCAACCTCCCTACAGTTTCTAATTTTAAATCTGAAGTTATTTGATTAGAGTCCCATTGAATTGAAACTCTTTCATCAATAGCCTATTCCTTAAGCTATTAATCTGCTACTGTTTTATTTTTGCTATTAGGCTTCTAACCTGATCTGTTATAACTATGACAATACTGTTCTTAAGTTCTTCAGTCGACCTGCAGGGTTTTGGGTATCCTATCTCTAGTAGGACACCACAACAGCTCTTAATCTAACCACCAGATCTGCTTCGTATTGTGATATATTGTTTACTAATATAAGAACTGCTGTTGAGTGTTGACCACAATTAGACACAATTATGATCATTATGTGCTGAGATCCCTCAGTTCCTGGTTTCTAGGACTTGAGTTGCTAATTCTGTAACAGTGCTGGTTCTTGGGATCCAACCATTGGATCAAATCAATCTTTTGGGGGATTGTTCTTAACCAAAAGACTAATCTTTGACCAGAATTTGAGTCACATCAGTTTTCTTGATTTCAAGTTATTAAATTTTCTTCAAGTCTGGTTATTGTTACACCATTGTAATCCTGGTTAACCTGAATTTCTGAAACCTAATCCAAGGCTTCTAGAAACCCACCAGCCCCCAACACCTTTAGGTGGTAAAAGAAAGGTTATTACCCAACACTACCCTACTGATTGCCACCCATACCAATATCCACTCCGAATCCAATCCATTTAAAGCCCTAGTCTAAATTATGTTCTCCACAAACTCACCAAGCTAACCAGAATTGAATAAGAAATTAATCCCAATTAGAGAGAGAGAGAGAGAAAGCTAGTTAGCACTATTCTAATATAGAGGCAGAAAGCAGTTTACCTTGTCATAGCCAAAGCGCAAAGCTTCATTGTCCCTGGAATTTTTATATGCTTCATTTTTAGTAAGGCCGACCACACCTGAACATCGCCCATAGAATATCATCTCTGGTTCTTGAGCCCCTGGGACTAATTCTGAAGCATTATTATTCCTAGCTTTACTAGCTCGTTTTCTTTCTTTCCACGGTCTCCTAGACATCCACTCCTTGAAGGCATTCATTTTCTCCTCAGTTTCAGATGCACCTATGCATTTATAGACAGAACATAAGCACTCAAAATGCTGGAAGAAAATTTTTTTAAAAAAATACTAGAATTTCCCAGTGACAAATAGGTGCATTAGTTTCACAATTTGAAACAGTAATTGTGATATAGTTATGAAAAATTATTTCTTAATTCATTACCTGATTCAGCGTCCCACTGAGTACCCAAAGGTAGGAGTGAAAAAGTTGTTCCATCTGCGACAAATAGCCGACAGTGATCCCCCAAGGCATACTTTTGTACCATCGTTCGACAAGCTGCTAAACGATGTCTTGCAACATCAACCCCTGTCACCGAACCTGAGCTACCAAGAAGATCCAAGAGCATGCACAGCTTCGCACCTGAGATGAGGCTAGAGATATTAAAAGCAAAGCAATTAAGCAAACCTAAAAAAATGAATTAGAAAAAAAAAATTCCCTGATAGCTTTCAAAAAAACCAAAAAAAAAAACTTAATCTTTCTTTCTTTCTTTTTTCATAAAAAGCTTGCAAATGTGCATGGTTTGTATGGAAATGGAATGTTAGACAACTTGGCAATCATATAAATAACAACCAGAGAAGATCTATATATGGTAGCAAAATCATATTATAGCCAGATGCTAGTTTCAGATAAATAACACCAGCAACAAGGCATGCCAACATGCACACACATGCAAGACAAAGAAGAAAAGAAAAAAAAAATGACAAAAACTAGAGAAACTCTTCTTGGACCCTTGAAAGATTTGAAACTTCAACTAGCATAATATCACTACTAGATGCAGCATGGTGTATTGAGTTGACATGGACTCAAGTACTGAATATGTGGCATAGAACAAGGTCTTGCCGAGATATCTCCGTTTTTTGAAGGCCCGAGACGAGACAGAGGACGAGTTAGGAAACAGCATCAACTCGAGATCTCGGTATTTTACATTAATTGTATGCTTTCTACTACTAAATCATGAGTAGAATAGGGACTATCAGTACATTGTAGCCTACCAACCTAGGGTCCGAAGTCAAACTCATATTTGGACTTTGATATTTCAAAATCTGATAGTGCCATTGTGTTTAAATGACCCAAAATATGTTGTATACCAAATTTAATGACCTAACTAGGTCAAAACCCACCGAAACCTGGCTTCGAGTTCAAAAAAAATGCACCAACTCTGCGAGATCTCGACCCAACTTGGTTTTCTGCCTGGCCAAAACCAAGTCAGAAACCGAGACCTTGAACCCTGATATGTGGACAACTGAGTAAAAAGAACAATATATAGAAGCATCTCAAGAGACTCATGGAAAGGTTTATAGAGAGCAAGAAGGATCTACATATGATATTTATTGACCTAGAAAAAGCCTACGATAGAGTCCCTAGAGAGCTAATCTGGCATATACTGGAGAAGAGAAGCATGTCATATAAATACGTGGACATAATTAAAGATATATATGATGGTGTGGTGACCAGCGTAAGAACTATGGGAGACCAAGGTAGTGAATTCCCAATTACTATTGGGCTACATCAAAGTGTAGTCTTAAGCCCTTATCTGTTTGTGCTGATCATGGATGACTTAACCAAAGACATACTAGACGAGGTTCCTTGGTGTATGCTTTTCGCCGACAATATTGTGTTGGTATATGAGACTAAAGCAAGGAATAATGCCAAGCTGGAGTTATGGAGATCAAACTTGGAATCAAAAGGTCTTAGGTTAAGTAGAACAAAGACGGAGTATATGGTGTGTAACTTTAGTTGCACGATGATGGTAAAGGAGGTGGTCAATATTGAAGAGAGGGAGACTCTTCAAAGTAACTACTTTAGAAATTTGGGCTCTATTGTGAATAAAGAAGGCGATATAGAGGATGATGTTGCTCAGAGAATTAAAATAAGATGGTTGAAGTGGAGATGTGCGTCCAAAATGCTGTGTGATCGGCATATTCCTTTAAAGCTTAAAGGAAAATTCTATAGGACGCTCGTATGGCCAGCTATGATGTATGGAGCGAAATGTTGGGCAGTTAAGAGGCAACATATAGATAAACTAAGTGTAGCAAAAATGATGATGTTGAGATGGATGTGCAGCAAAAATAGGAAGGATAAAGTAAGGAGTGACCAGATTAGAGCTAACTTGGGAGTTGCCCCGATTCAGGAAAAGCTCCGCAAAAGTCGTTTGAGATGGCATGGCATGTTCAACGGAGGCCTTGGGATGCACCAAATGGAAGAGTGATTTGGTTCTGATTGCAGGAGCTAAAAGAGCTAGGGGGCAGGCCTAAAATGACCCTAGGAGAAGTAGTAAGGAAAGATATGTCTAGTTTAGGCCTTGTCCCATATATGACTTTGAATAGAGCTCTTTGGAGGGCTAAGATCCATGTAGCCGACCCCATTTAGTGGGTTATTGATGAGCTGTTGTTGATGCCGTTGTGCTCCTTTCTATTTCTTTTTCTGTTATTCTTATTATTTTTCTTTGCAAGGATCCATCTAGCCGACCCCATTTAGTTGGGATAAGGCTCAGTTGTTGTTGCATCTCAAGAAAGAGATGCATAATTCTGTTTTGAACTTTGGAAAGCAACAATCATTACAGGATGCAACAATTAACAAAGCAAACCATCAAAACCAGTCCAATCGACCACTGATGTCAAACTTAGTTAACAAATTATGCTGTTAAAATTGCAATAACTGATGACTAATCCAAAAATAGACACCTGGAGCAGCACAGAGGTCAAGGACATGATCTCCAGCTGAGACATTCAAAGCCCAAACAGCAGCTCCAGATGCTGCATCCATTCCATATATCTGAACAGTCAAAGAAAATAAACTAACTCAAAAAGTACATCTACCAATAAGAAAGACCAGATACATGCAAGTCAGGAAATGCAAAGCTAAACAGAACTAAATAAGGCTTATAAAATTGTAAAATCATTTGCCTGACAGATAGAACGCAAAAAGGATGCTTGAACAATATGTTTTCAAGACTTGCCAGATAATTCAGATGTTCTAAATGCAGTAATCCTCACCTTCCCATCCTGATATGCCTTCAAGTTGGCAATCTGAACAGACGGCGGAATGGAAAAGAACCCCGGTAACCAAACCACTTTTTCAAGCTTACATTTGATCTCATCTTCAAGCTCTTGGACCTGATCTTCACTACCTGGTTTTATCCTTTCACAAGAAAAGAACTTCTTCATCTCATAGAACTAATTCACTAAATACATACAAAATGAAATGTAATCATAGAGACTCATCAATGAACACAAATGACTTTCACGTAAGCAAAATCTGCTAGGCCACCATAACCAGGATTATTAAGAATACAGAGGAACCTATAACAATTGATAGGGAGGGGGCAGTGAAGAATACACAGCATTCACAGTGCCTAAAAACCTAGCTGCCAAGCAGCAAAACTGGTAGTGCTCCTAATGGTTGGTTTTGGTAGCCTAGCAGCAATTCAGCGCTGAAAATTACCACTATATCCATCAAGACTAATGAGTGGAATACACTCAGTCGATTAAGCAATGTTATGGAACAAACCCAGCTTTAACAAAAAGAGTTACATGAAACAAATGCTTCTGTGCTGAATAATGATCTCAGTATACCTTATGTAACGTGGAATTGAATCACTTATACCATAGATTGCAGGATCGATCCCGTTCTCTTTCAGAAAATCAAGATATGCATCAGGCAAGGGCAAACTACATCTACTGTCCATGAAAGATGGAGCCGCTTATCTCTTCAATCGATCCATATTATAGTAACCTGAAATGCATAACCTAACACCTTTAAAAATAACCTAAATTTTCAGAAGAAAAATAATAAAATTATGAAAAATGAAGACTTAAACACAGATACATAAATACACACACACAAGAAACATATTCAGAAGAGGAATTCTAACAATAAGCAACACACTTTGCTTCACTTGAATATCAAAGTTTGTTTCAGATTAAAAATGTATATTAATGAATGAAATAGCAACTTATCACTTTGAATGTGAAGCAATTCTAGATTTCAACTTTCTTAAATTCACTATCATAATTTAAACAAACAATTAAGTTAAGCCGCAACTGTTAATAATTCAAATATCAAACTAACACGCTTCTATTACTTGAACTCCCAGATTTTTCAGAGCTTCCAATCTAATCTGCACCAATTCCTGAGTTTCACATCTTTCTGATGGACTTGGATAAAAGATATAGATACTTAAAATGCTTTCTTTTTCCGGAATTGGATTCGAAAAGTAAATGAAAGAGAACTGGAGTTAATTTGAAGGGCTAATTTCAATGAGAACCATAGAAATATTGAAACAAAATAATTTAAATTTTAATCTCTGCAAAATTTAACGAATATATGCTTCGTGAAAGCATACCGTTAAGAAACCCTAGTGAGCTGTTTGAAGTTGTACGCTTCCTGAAGGCGATCCAGGGACCAGGGGTCCTGTTGGAGGGAAAACTGACATAAGGTGAAAAGGGATTATGGTCCGACGTGGAGGGCCCAATTGTGTTGAGAAACTTTCTAACGTCAGATTGGAATCCGGGGAAGCGCCCTTGGCGTAGTGGCTTGGTGGTAGACTGGTAGTGCAATAGAGAACTGGCATAAGTTAAGGGAGAAGTCGCTTATTTATTTCCCACCCCCAAAATCGGATGTATTGCAGTATTGGGTCGATGTTCTCTGTGCTATAGTTTAGGGTGTGTCCAGGCACATACGGGTGATATTTCCGCCATTTAGAGGATGGGAAGGTCATTTTAGAGGATGGAAAGGTCATTTTGCCCACCTCCATGTGTCTGGGCACAGCCTGCTCCCCTAGCATAGGGAACATTTTCGTATTACATCTTTTTATTCCCACCTCCTCTCCCCCTCCCCCCTCCTTCCTTTCACACCCAAGCCCAAATCAGATCCTCAGACCCTATCTTGGGTTCTCCTAAGCTCCCAATATGACATGTGGCAGCCCAAAGATAGGCTCCCACCCTCATTAATTTTTTTTAATTTTAATTTGGAAAAAAATTGTGCACAACGTCAACTCAAAAATGAAATTGCACATCCACCCCCTCACCAATCATGTTCATGTAATCATGTGAGGGGGTAATATGATATGTCATAAATACCCCACCTCCTATTGTCAGATTTCAAAAGGGGTTCTCTCATTCGCCTGAAACAGCATTCCGACAGTGTAGGGAAACCCTCTCCCTTTTTATTTAATTCTTTCCTCCAATTTGTTTATTCAATATGCTATCATTTGGTTATTTTATTTTACTTTGTTCATTTTCAACTACTTTTTCTTTATTGGGGAACATAGTTTAATGGAAATGTTTAATTTGCTTGCTGCTAAGGCTAGTCAGATGATGTAAACACTATTTTCATCTCTATAATATATTTCTTTCTTTCTTTATTAAAAAACTAAGTAAATTACCATTTTGAGTCCCCTGTTTAAACCTTTGAGTATCTAGTCTAGATGATGTAAACACTATTTTCTCTAGATGATGTAAACTCTCTATAATATATTTTCTTTCTTTCTTTAAAAAAAAAAACTATTTTTTTTGAGTAAATTTCTAGTATACCCCTGAGGTTTGTTCACCTATTTTGTAGTTCCCTTTATTTTAAAACCTTACTTGCGGACCCATATGACGAACGGAATACTTGTTCCGTTATAGTCAACAGGTTAAGTGATGATGTCAGCAGGATATGAAATGAATAAATGTCAAAAATACCCTTGTACATCTTTAATGAAAATAACCAAAGTAGAAATTACAATCCTTATTTCATCTCCAACCTTGAAATAAGAGTTGGAGACGCCGACCGTTGGAGTTGCAAGCGATGAAGCTCCAACACCATTAAAACTCCAGTGGGGAACATAGTTTAATGGAAATGTTTAATTTGCTTGCTGCTAAGGCAAGTAAATTACCAGGGGGTATCTAGTCAAGATGATGTAAACACTATTTTCTCTTCTCTATAATATATTTTCTTTCTTTCTTCTATTAAAAAAAAAACTATTTTTTTTGAGTAAATTTCTAGTACACCCCTGAGGTTTGTTCACCTATTTTGTAGTCCCCCTTGTTTTAAAACCTTACTTGCAGACCCATATGACGAACGGAATACTTGTTCCATTATAGTCAACAGGTTAAGTGATGATGTCAGCAGGATATGAAATGAGTAAATGTCAAAAATACCATTGTACATCTTTAATGAAAATAACCAAAGTAGAAATTACAATTGTATCCTTATTTCATCTCCAACCTTGAAATAAGAGTTGGAGATGCCGACCGTTGGAGTTGCAGGCGATGAAGCTCCAACACCACTAAAACTCCAGCTCTTATTCTAAAAGCTAAAGCTCTTGCACCTTTATGTTAGCTTCATCCCTTCTGAAACTGAAGCTCCTGCACATCCATGTTAGCCGATTGAAAACTCTAGATTCTCTCTCTACTCTCCGGCCACTGAAATTCCGACGACTGAAGATCCTGCAACTTTAAGGTGAGTAAACTCCTACAAGACTTCTCATTCTGTTGGCTTTTTTTTTTTTGTTCTGATCTTCATCCGTAAGGGAAGAGAAGGGAATTCTAGGTTATTAATCCTTTGAATTTTTTTTCTAGGTTAATCTGTAGAATTTTTTTTTCTAGTCATTAACCCTTTAACCCTTCTCAAGCCAGATTGGGCGATCTTGCCACCACAAGTGTGACCCCAATGACGCCGAATCTTTCCCCAATTGTTGCTTTCCTGTAGTTATTGAAAATAAAACTGGGATAAATCTGATTAATAAGCCCAAATTAATCAATTTTTTAATTATATTGTTGGGATGTTGAGTTACCTTTAGTTCTAGCATATTGTATGTTTTGGTAAATTTTGTGTGATCATGTTTACCAGCTTTGACTTCCCAATTATCATCCATCAAAATCTTGAATGGTTCCATTTTAGGGAATGAAACGAATTCTTTAATGTTTCTCTGGCTATAATGAGATTGGATTTTGCCATTTTAGAGTTGACGAACCTCCTAAGCCATTGGCTGATAGCTCCATTGAAGATAATGCTCTTTATGAAAAGTCGGAGGAGTCAAATTGGTTATGTCTGATAGTCATTAAATAAATTATGGATATGACCATCAAGAAAAGTGTCAATATGATTGATAATGCTAAAGAACAAGAAGTCATTATACATATAAACAAGAGATTCATTGTTCATGATAGGTTGTAAAGATCACTTACATGAAGTTTGTGATATTTACACCCACTCATTATTATGATGGTGTGAGTAGAATTTGTAATTATATTATAAATAACTAACTATATCATACAAGTTGGGTGAAATGGAAATAAAATACCTAATATTTTTCTTATATGGTATATTATTCAGTTATTCTTGTCTTAGTTTGATCTCCTGAAGACCTTCTCTATTGCTCAAAGTTAGAATTGACTTGAAGTCAATGGTTTTGGTTAAAATGAATGAATATAATACAAGAAAATTACTATAAATTAGAACATTTATCTGAAGATCAGTGGCAGTTAATTAATCTTTCTTGTATTTTATAGTGATGATATTCTTGTTGCAAGTAATAAAGTTACCCTTTTACACGAGACAAAACAGTAGTAACCATTTTGATATGAAGGTCTTAGTGAAGCCTCTTATGTTTAGGCATTCAGATTCACCATAATAGAACCAGTTACGTTCTTGGTTTGTCTCAAAAAGATCTCTTATGAAAGAGGATAGATTAACCAACATTTATTGTTACACCCGCACCCTAGATATACCCCTACACCCCGGGGCAGTTTAGACCTTTGCCTGAGGGCCAATGCCACGGTGGCACTGGCCAACACCTGTACCCTCGAACTTAGCATATTACTAAAAGAACCCCCTCGAAGCCCTGGAAGTGTGGGCTAAAGCTCCTCAACTTTCCTTGAAGTTTGGGCCCTAACAGCAGCTCCAGAGTCAAGAACGGACTCACTCTTACTGAATCCGCTCGAGGATCCGCCCATGCTGTCATAAGCCTTTTTGGATCATTTTCCTGTGGGACCCACACCCCGGTCCTAGACACCTCAATTGAACCTTTGGACTATATGGACCCCTGTCCTCACCATTGATTGGTTGAGTGGACCATGAAAATGGACCCACAAGGCTTAACTTAGGTGAATAATGGGTTTTATACACTCTAGCCTAAACCAAACAGACCTTAGTGGACAATTGAGTCCTATGGACTTAGGGTGTACCCCAAACATGGCCTAATGGACCTAATGGTTGTGACTAAGACCAAACAAGCCCTAAGACCTAACTAAAAACCCATTTAAAGACCTAGGGGCCACTAAGTGATTGGGGGTACCAAAACCAAATACACCCTAAGGCCCATCTAACCCCTTAAAGGATAGGAAAATCCTCTCTTTCACTTATCTCTCCCCCTCCCCCATAAACCGTGGAGGAGAAGAGACAAGAGAAGAAGGAGAAGTAGAAGTAGGAGAGGAATAGGAGGGGAAGGGAAGAAGATGGAGGCCATGCCAAAATGGTTGGCTGCTCCACACCTCCTCCCAAGCTGGCCAGACAAAAGGGAGAAGAGAAAGAGGAGGAGAAGAGATGGAGAGAGTGGCTGGAAGAAGGAAGCTCACCAAGGTAAGCTCCCCAAACCTAGTTCTCCCCCATTTTCTTTATTTTGATGGTTTCTTAAGCTAGGGCTAACCTAGGGTTCCATTTGAGACTCAAAGTGAAGCCCGGCCCTAATTGGGAGCTCTAATGAATGCTGACCTAGGCCTCTAAGTACTGTAATTGCAGCCATGGCCAATGAATCCTTGGTTTGAACCTTGAATCCCAACCCTTGGACCAATGTGAGACCCAAACCTTGTAGGATCTTAGATCCATGAGGTGAGCCTAGGACCTAGTGACCCTAGGAAGGCTTAGACACCTTCTCCATGTCCCTGAGAGCTTAGGGCACTCCAAGCTTCAAGCTGGAGCAAAAGCCCTCTGAAATCTCAGAAGAGACTGCCGGCGGACGAACGACCGGATCCACCAATCGTGGTACCGCCCGTCAGTCCGCCCAGTATAAATCTTGCGTGTTGGCCTGAGCGGACGAAGGCACGGATTCACTCTGTTTGCCTCCGCCTGGGACTTGTTGCTCTTGGGTCTGTCTCAGGAATTAAACGGATGCAGGGGCGGACCCAAGAAGCACATCCGCCCGTTCATCCGCTCCCTTTTAAGTGTGTCTCAGGTGTCGAACGGATGCACCACCGAACTCAAATAAGAAGTTTCGCTCGTGGGTCCGCTCGCTCTGGTTTTATCTTTTGGCCTAAACGGAGTCAGGGGCGGATTCACCTCTGCTAAGACCGCCCGTGAATCCGCTTGTGCTGTCTTGGTTGAAATTTGATTTTAACCTTATGGGCCTAGCATGGACCCTTGTATACATGCTTTAATGGTTGTTTTTGTATTCCTAGGTTACCCAACTCGATAGAGAGCGAGAAGCCCAGGTGAGATTCATGTCAACCACACACGGCGACGCCCGTGTTGGATGAGTGGGTTCTGGGTGACTTTATTGGGTTTTATTATTATATATTTGTTATTAATAAGCATGCTATGATATATTTATAAGCATGGTGCGCATTGCATTTTATTCAAATGTGATTTGTTATGAATGTGATAGCATGCTCACCATTGTATCGGGCTACGGTGCCGAGTGTGCCGGTATCGGAACCCCAATTTACTTAAATTATGAAAACTGATGTATGTCATCCTGAACTGTATGTGCCGTGCCGTGCCGTGCTGGTATCCGGGTACTAGATGGAATGGGACGTTGATGCACTTGGAATACCTCTTGGGACGATAAGACCTGCATATAATATATTTGCGGCTAGGATGCTTGTTCCCTTATGCTACGATCCTTGCCAACAGGGGTTTATGTGTTGGATAGTCTGAGCACCTGTGGTCTGTGGAGGTGGGAGAGGCCAGGACAATGGTAGTGATGGCTATCGGGGTTTGCCACTGGGTGGTCATGATGGCTTCTACCGGCGCAGGTCCCTTCGTGATAATTGAGGTTTCACTGGGGCTATAGGATAAGTGACCCTCAGTGTCTCCCGAGTTATCACAATAGCATATATTTGACCGATAGAATTGTGTGCTAGGTGAAAAATGAATCCAACATTAACATGAATCATTCTGATTGATATTGATTGTATGGTGTATGTGCATTCCCCTTTGCTCTCTCACTAGCTAGTGTAGCTAACCCCGTTGCGCAACCCCTTTTTAGTTGTTATGCAGGAGGTACTATTTGGATGAGCACCGTTGGATGCGAATCAAGTGGAGCCGGTGGCTGTGACTTGGATGTAGATGTACATCCAAGATTGGTGCCTTTGGGGCAATTATTTGTTATTTTATTATTTACTGTCTTCATTCCACAATCATGTATAAACTGTATGTTTATTTATAGGGAGAGTAATGACTGGTTATTTATGTTAGAATTATAATATGTGTTATTATTAGAGAACCGATGCTCTATAATTTCACATGATTTAATTTAATTTTGCTTTCGCTAATTCTATATCTGAAACAATTTATTTCCTTTTGTACGTTCCTTTATGTTATCAAGATGTGATGACAGGGTGGACTGTGGCTCGGGACACTGTATCTGCGATCCTAGTAGGTGTTGGGATGATGTGTGATTGTCCCAGTCATACCCCTATGTGACAAAATATCTTACATCGGGATAGGGGCATGACACTTAGTGAACTCAGGTGAATAATATTCTTTATGCATCTAATGTTGGTAGTTTAATGTAACGTCAATAATGCATATGACTTGATATTGCTTATTTTATTAGTGTGCTCAGTAGATATTTGAGCAATCTTGGAGTAACACATTAGATTGGTTTTTCCCATACAACCCAACCCAATCCAACCCGACCCGGAGAAAAAAAATAGCAATTGTTATTTTTATTTTAACACATTTTTTATTTTATTTTTAGAAAAACAGGGACCAAAATTCCTGAAACTTTTGAATGTTGTTTCAGTCAAAATTCCCCAAATGGGTTAAGAATGCAGGTTGGCTGGACTGAAAATCAATGGCAAACTCATTAACTTCATAAAGAACAAGATGGGTGCCTAACATCTTCCCATACTTGTAACCTAACCCCTTACCCAAATCTCTGACCAGACCATATGGAATCTCGTAGCCCATTTCTGTTCATAACAGATAGGGCTACACCCATCCGGTCCTAGGCCCTAATCCTAAGTGGCGACTCCTCATTTGTTTTAACATTCTTATGAAACATGACTTCTACCGCATGATGATATGTCAAAATGATACCCCCACAATAACCGACCAACAGTTTGTAGCCAATAAGGCTAAGGAAACCTCATCACCGGGGACCGCAGTACTTACACCCTCCAATCTTAGATGTTAATTAATTACGCTGTGATTATTGATCGACCCTTTTCTATCCTCCAAGCAAATACTCTTCGTCCACCCTTAGTTTCTTTACTGCTTATACAAAAAAGCACATTTATCAATCACACACCAACACTAGCAGGTGACAGATATGTGTATGCAAACATACTCAGATTTAGATGGTTGCAGAGGGGTGGGAGCAAGTGGAGGAGAGTGGGGTTGCAGCCTATGTGGATGGGGTTGCAGAGGGGTGGGAGTAGGTGGGAAGAAAGGGAAAGGGTGCGTTGATGTTAGTGTTTTATAAGTAAAGGCATTTTGGTCACAATAGGGTTTTTACTAACAC
The DNA here is from genome assembly GCF_018873765.1 of Telopea speciosissima. Taxonomy (NCBI): domain Eukaryota; kingdom Viridiplantae; phylum Streptophyta; class Magnoliopsida; order Proteales; family Proteaceae; genus Telopea; species Telopea speciosissima. The sequence continues at coordinate 50,976,406 of NC_057924.1, forward strand.
CGTTAGCGGATTGGGGTTTAGTTGAAAAATAGGGGAGGTCTAAGTAATTGTCAAAAATGCAGGGGAGGTTCACTGAATTGTCAGAAAGGTTAGGGGAGGTCTGAGTAATTTACTCAAAAAAATTGAAACTAAAAAACCAAACCCTCATGCTTAACCCTTTCCTATTCTTCTCATCTTCTGTGTCTTCGAACCCTAGAGGACGCCCGACGGTGATACCCCTGCCCCATTGCTCAACGGTGGCTGACGAGATACCCACTACCCCTTCCTATTCTCTGTCTCCGTTCATGGTGGCCAGTGGAGTGATTGTAGAGGCGGACAAGTGGTTGTAGCGCTGAGTCGTCGACTGCTCTTTTCCTCTTCTTCTTCTCCGTCTCTGGTTGCAGTGGTGGGAACTGGGAACAACACCGACTGCTCTGTCTTTCTTCTCCGCCTTCCTTCATCTGTAAGTCATTTCTCACTTCTCAGATGAAATGGTTAGACAATTATTTCGTCACCAGTTCTCTTTATTTTCTTCTAGCTATTGAATTTAATTTTTCTTTAAATTTTGCATTTCTTAGCGAAATCTGGAAGAACCCATGTCTATTTCTTTGTTCTGTTTCATCTACCAATCTTTCTCTGTAGTTTTTACAGAAACTTTCTGTAGAGATTGGTAAATTTTGTCTTCTCTAATATTTGCAGCCCATATATGTTGCAGTCTAAACTTTTAAGTTCTATAGAAATTGGTAATTTCTGTCTTCTCTAATCTCCCCTTGCTATTATTTTGTTTATTAATAGGGGGTGAATGTCTGTTACACAGCGAATATATGCCCGTGTTTTTGCTTATAGAGCGGTCTTGTTAAACACATATTAAATATGTATCGTATTATTGTCGTATGCGTTTTATTACGTCGGATTTTTGAAAAGTATTATTACCATCTGGTCCGTTTAATTGTCGTACGTACGTATCCATTCCCCATTCAATTACCGTTCCCAAACTTACTAAGGTTGCTATTGTGCTACTCCACCCCAAATGGGGGTTACCTAAAACTTTTCTTTCTGGTGAGCTGAGAAATCAAATAATGCTTTTTTTTTAAAAAAAAGAAGAAGAAAATGTGTTATTTTTTCTAAGTAGGAGAAGAAGAATTTAATTGAAGACAAGGAAAGGAAAAGAAAGCGACTACCTATGGTCCCAATAGTTTATATTAGAGAGCCATTAGGGAAGAAGTCTGAGTAAGATACAGAGACCAATCTAAGAAAGTACAAGAAGCATTTACTCTTACGTATCCATAACTCTTAACACTTCTGAGATAATAAATGAGTTGTGACATTTGATATAGTATTCCTACCCTGTATTATCTCGATAGGTCGTACACCCCATTTTCTGTATGAAGAGTTACACAATTGAGAGAGACTTGGATGCATAGTTAAACTAATGAGTCCCATGTGGACAAGTGAGAGATGTAAATAGAACACGTGCGAGGCCCGGTCTAAACCGCCCACAAGGGGCAGGCCGGACCCTACCCGACCCGCTTCACATGGAGAGAGAACCAGCCACTTAAGTGGCTAGGTCTCTTCCCCCCTCTTAGAACGATTCCCAGTGGGAGTCTAAATAGGGGCAGGGGTCTTAGGGTTTTGGCTTTAAATAGAAAGCCTATAACCCTAAGACTACATCATATGAGAAACCAAATTCTCCCTCTTTCCAGTGTTTTGTGTTCTTTTTGGGATTCCATCTCTTCCTAGGGATTTGTGGTGTGGAGTTCTCTGTAGAGAAATCTTTTGAGATATTCGAAGATCGTAAAAGTGATCGTTCAAGTTCGTGAAACTTCGTAACCAAACATGTACAAGATCCTCTTCCGCTATGTTCCCATATCCGTTCAAGTAACGCCTTAATGGGTGATGATTTATTTACACCTAATAAAACTTTTCTTTTTAGTGAGCTGAGAAATCAAATAATACTTTATTTTTTTTTTTAGAATAAAACGTGTTATTTTTTCTAACTAGGAGAAGAAGAATTTAATTGAAGACAGGAATGAAAATTAAAGAAAGCGACTACCTCTGGTCCCAATAGTTTCCATTAGAGAGCCATCAATTAGGGAAGAAGTCTGAGTAACATATAAAGATCAATCTAAGAAAGTACAAGAAGCATTTTTTGTTTTTTTGGTAAAAGTACAAGAAGCATTTACTCTTACGTATCCTTGACTCTTAACACTTCTGATGAGATAATAAATGAGTTGTGAATACATTTATCATCTTTTTTGGTAGAATACATTTATCATCTACGAAACGCCAATTCAAAAGTTAGAATAGGCAGCGTTCCATTGGTTCAATGAATTAAAAATGTCCCTTTCTATTCAAACCAGTGGCTTCCCATTAAGAAAGATGATAGACTATCAGACCAACAAGGCTGGTCGGTAGATCTTTTATCTAAAATCCACACACACACACACACACACAAAATTTCATATCAAGTGGAATTTTTTTAATAGATGAAAGATGAAATGTAGATGGGGTGGAATTCCATGGGACAAAAAAGAAAATAGGAAGATGAGAGATACAGACTCAAAAGTAACATTTTTACGAATAGTGTCAAAAGAGGGGTGCCACCTCACCAGACAAGAATAAATACAATTAATGAGCTTGTCTGAAAGTTTCTCACCCCATATATCCAAATACATACATCCTTGATATTTTGTGGGAAAATAATATACTTTTTCCACCCTTTTTTGCTTATCCCATTTTTATCCAGCAAACAAACAGGTTTTTCCCCGTCGTGTATTGGATCCGGCTCCTCTACACACACTTTTGAGATAATAATTAAAAAATGGTGCACATCGAATGGACATGCGATGTGTATCATTCCTAGCTCAGGGGTGCCGTTCAATCGACACCCCATTCACGTGTCGACATCTGCCCCCGAGTTGGATATTGCCGGAGGGGAGCCTAATGTCCATGTATTGGGATATCCCATGCCATGTCAATGGGTGCATGAAATAATTATCAAAGAGAGAGAGGGAGAGAGAGCTTTTACTATCCATTTTCCTAAATTCTTATAGGTAAAAAGAACGCCTTCTGTTCACATGCCTCAGTGCCCTGATACAGCATCTCCCCTCAAATGACCGCCTTGCCACCTGCAAAAAAAACCCCACTAAGCGATGCCTTGCCCGCACTCCCAATGTAGGGACCACGTAACCGGGCAACATTTTTCGTCCTATTCTTATATATAAAAAAGAAAGGGAGATCGCTATCAGGTTATGCAGCTCCTCCACTAGCATGGGGGCCAATGAGAGTGTGCACAAAGGTAGCCAATGGGGATGGGATTTTTAATTTCACAGGGACGTGATGATCATTTCACCCTTCTTGTATTTGCGTGCAAGAGCCACGCAGCCATGCAACTTGCTTTTTACCATAAAAGGGAATACTGAATGGATTTCAAATTAATCATAAGTATGTAGTGTACTTGGTAAGAGTCCAATTTCGATGCTCCAAATGAATCCTATGATCATATGACTTACACGGTTCGATTAGGGTCCAACCAGGCAGAAGTGCAGAACCAGTTACACTCATAAGTGTGTAGTTGTTAATGGTCCAACTTGGATGATACCATATGACATGGTCCATGTTGGAAGATCCAATTAGATCAAGATCTCTTGTCTTATACGGTTGGATTAGGGTCCAGGTGGCAGGTCGGCAGACCTAGTTGGATCTTACGAACGTAAATATGTAATTGTTAATGATCCAACTTGGATGCTCCAGATGAATCCTACTTGGTCTATGTTGGAAGATCTGCCAGTTAAAAACCAGAACTTCTTACTTGTTTTTTTTTCTTTTTTGTATCCATTGGATTCTCTAAGCTGACTTATAAAGTTGAATCAGGAGTCCACCTAAGAGACCCAAGTGGATCTTAAACTCATAAACATGCACTTGGATAATCCGGGTGGATCCTTTTAAACGTATTTGGTTTAAACCTGTCCAATCTTGGTTCTTGGGATAGTCAAACTATACAAGACATATTTATAGACAAAAAAAAAAAAAATGGGAGAAAGAACAGCGCCTGCCCCCTGACATTGGGTGGGGTGAAATGACCGCTCTAACCTCATGAAAGTCCAAAATTTCATCTCTGTTCATGCTTTAATTAATATACGGTCTCATTGGCCCCTGCTGGCATAGGGGTTCGCACAAAAAATTCTTTCCATATATATATATGGGAGAAAGTTCTCCGTCCGGGAGTGTGGCCTAAGCCAGCACACGCCCATGAGTCTATCTCTTTCCTCCCCATATGAAAAGGCACCTCTGCCCCCTTAATTTCTATAGGGAAGTAGTTTTTTGTCCTGGAGTGTGGCCTACGCCAGCACTCCCATGTGTCCATCTCCCTCCTCCTCAAAATAAGGGGGTAGAGGTGTCTTTTCATATGGAGAGGAAAGAGATAGACTCATGGGAGTGTTGGCTTAGGCCACACTCTCGGATGGAGAACTTTCTCCCATATATATATATATGGGAAAAATATTTCTATTTGGTTGTGTTTCCTATGCCCTCTCACAGGGCACCGAGAAATGATGCCTCTGCCTTGTATATATAGGGAAAAGAACGCTACATGGTCACGTGGCCCCTACGTTTAGACACAGGTGGGTGTGAAATGACAGCCCCACCCCCATGAAAAGGTGGAAATCCCGTCCCCCATGATGCTTGTGCAAATATTCCCATTGGCTCTGTGCTGGCGCAGAGACCACGCGATCTATTAGCGTTCTTTTTCCCATATGAAAACTAAAAACTTTAGCAAAAATTTTCCTCCACCATGGATATTGGAAAAGTACACTCATCTAGGGTTATAAGTGTTTATCCCTTTATTGTATAGGGCAAGGTTTCTAATCTTGGGATTGGTCAAAATCGTCTTGAATCGGCTAAAAATGATTAAAATTCAGGTTTATCATACCGGTTGCTTTATCGGTCATAAAAATATAAAAAATAAAAAAGGCTGAAAATCGGTAATCATTCCCTAATCTTATTTTTCAAGGTTGAAGTTACCTTTTCCACCTCCTTAACGACTACTCCTCAACCTCACCCATTGACCACTACTGTCATTATCTAAAAAAACTCCAGGGTTTTGTGGGATCGAATCAATATTTTCATAGAATGAAATCTCTCCATAATAGTTTCCTAGTCCAAAACGGTAAGATCTCCGGATTTGAGGCTAAATCTCAAAATAATGGTAAAATCAATTTTATATAGAATGAAATATTCCTTTAATTGATTCTTGGTCAAAAACAGTTAGATTCCCCCTTTATTCTGGTGGATTTAAAACTCCAAATCTATGAATCACGGCTTGATAGGCTCGGGACGAAGAAAAAATATGGGATTTAAACTCAAAAAAATAACAAATATCATCGAATTGACCGACCCAAAGAACAATCCGGTAAAACCTAGCCATATCAGTCTCATCTCGAGATCAGGGTCTCGACAGATACTGATCCGATTCAACCGATATCAACCGATACGATCCAATATTACGAACCAGGATATAAGCTCTATACTACTCTTATTTATGATGAAGGAAAACTTTGTCCTTTCAGCAATCTCAGTTTTTGTTGCAATGTTGATTCAGTTATTCATTCACCAAAATGAGAAACCATCTGTTTTCCTTTCCCAACTCCCAAGACTAATTAGAAACCATCTGCTTTCCTTTCCCAGCTCCCAAGACGGAGTGCCTTCCTTCTCCTGTCACATTGGCGGGAAAGAAGAAGAAGACATATACAATGTTTACATAGAAGCCTGTTGCTGCTGTGGGTGGGAATGTGGGATATTTAGTAGCACTGTCCAGTTCGAGTTAATTACTGTTATACCCCTAAAATCAAGATTTTTTTACTCAAATTAATATTTCTAAGTTATCATTTTGACAATGACCATTTTACCCATCACGTGGCCTCAAAGTTAGTTCCAGCATAAGGGCAATGGAATCTCCTTACTTTAATTGGTGTGACCCACCATTACAGCAAAATTCGAATAAATGAATTCAAAACTGTCTTCTTACATTCTATTAAAAAAATGTAAGCATTGAAACCTTTGAGAACTTTGAGAACTTGTTCAAAAATCTTGTATTAGTTGAGGTACTTTCCAATTTTTAACTCCCAAAACTGAAAACTGGTTGGTAACTACCAGTTTTGTAAATTTTTTCTTAACCAGTAGGTCTCTCAGCAATTCTCCTTTAATAAACGGTTTTGGTTTTACGATTTGTAAATGGTTTTGATTTATCAGCCCTAAATGGTTTTGGTCATGGTTTTAGATACTTGATTTCTAAACGGTTTGCTTATTTTACATCGAATTTAATGCTTGTTGGATGTATTCAATAGACCACACTGAAAAGGACATGATTCTAATTCATAGAAAAGCCAAATTATTCATAGAATCATTGAAAACTATTATACTAATGTATTTGAAATCATCCAACCCAATTATTTTGTTACAAATTCGATATATAAACTTCTACCAATCCATGTTTGATTCTCATTGTTTTCAAATTTAGCAGCAACCTATTGTATGAAGGAACTAATGGTTAATTATTGCCATTACATACTAATAATATTTGTTTTGGTTTAAACGGTATCCTTAATAGTTTACCAACGGTTTAAACGGTTCGATTCTGTTTAAACTATTTAACTAATTGGTCACAATTTTAAAACCAAACCCAAACCATTTAATAAACGATTTCAATGTAAACGGCTCGGTTCGGTTTCAATTTGATTTTGACACTTTTAGTTTTTACCAAAAAAAAGTGTAAGTGAAGCAACGTTAAACATCTGTGTCCAATTAGTCATCATTGGTTAGGAAGGGTGGTAATTTCTAGCATCTTCAGAATGTCCCTTTTTAACCGAGACCTATGTCATAGTTGATTGACAAAGATAAAAGATCTTTTGTAATTGTCACCTACGAGCATGTACTGCCGTTACCTTACTCAGAAGTGATGGAGTAGCAAAAATACAAACGATAAAATCGAATACGATAAATCATGCAAATTGCCTATCATAAGGCCAAAAACATATAAATGCTTGCCATGTAAAAACAATCGTCAAACCATGCTATCATCCAAAACGGCAATCCATCAAATTCTTTTGGGCAAATTTCATGGACATCTCTTATAAATATATGAAATATCACACAAATACAAAACTTTGGAAAAATATCACAGATTATCCTTATTTTATATTTTTATTTTAATTTAATCCACTGTGCAGTTAAGTTGCTGTTAATTCTTTTATAATGATGAAATTACAATGAACTCCCTATAATACCCTTACTCTTTCTATGTCTCTTCTGTTGTGTTCTCTTCAATTCATCTCGCTCTCTTTCGTTCGCTCAGTGACTCACTACCCGTTACCCTTACCGTGAACTTTCAATAATCACATACCTCTTACTACTCTTCTCCGGCGCTGCCGCCACTGCAGCCGCCACCGTCTTAAAGTTCCCACTCCCATCCGCCGCTACCGTCACATACGCCGTCACCGTCATTGCCTGAAGCAGCCTCTGGTCACCCGCCGACAACCACTCCGGAAACTCACTCCCTCTCTCATTGGTTTCAATGTCATCACCCATCATCAACCGCCTCTCCTTCCTCTCCTCAGCCATGTGTGTGTCGGTCATGTTCTTGATCATGGCTAATGCGTTACTACAAATCTTATAAACGTGAACCTGACCTGCCTCCTGCACTGCTTTCACCTCCTTATCCGCTCCATCATGGGAGAACCCGTCCAAACAGGACTCCTGATTCGTCATTGCAGCACTCACAAGTGTCTTAAGGTCATCGGCGTGTTGGAATATCGTTTTCTTCACGTTTCTGTACTGCCTGAGATCTTTACCTGTCTTGAGTAGCTCATCCAGGTATCGATCGATTGAAGTGAAGGATGAGACCATTGCATTTGGGGCACTCTTGGACCTGTTTGGGAAGCATATAAAGTACATGAAACATCTCTTGCAACCGGCAACAACGAGAACATCATCGCCTTCGTAACGGTAATCGTCCCTTGAAGAACAAGAAGAAGAAGAAGAAGAAGAAGGTGTGGAGGTAGAAGAGGAACCCTCGTTGTCATACTCATACCCATTCGAATACGAACTCTCCTCTTCAGAACAGAAATCTAAACCACCACAAGGCCTTCTTGTCTTCCTTGGATCTTCCTTCGCTTTCGTTCCATTCTCCCAGTCCATGTAGTAAATCTCCCCCGTCTGTAAAAGTAAACACGGACCCAAAAAATTTAAAAATTAAAACAAAATTATGATTCTTGGTTCGTTCTTGAGTTAAGAACACCAAGATATATAGACGAGCTCCGATGCAGCAAAATCTTAAAAAACCCAAATCAACAAAAGAATGCTGGTTACTGTGATTTTATCTCTCTCATCATTCACGAGCCCCAAATACATGTGTGTGTTTCTGTGTTACTCGGAATGAGTACAAGACAAAAAGAAAACACAGAATAGCGACCTCTGGACGTACCTGAACAGAAAGATTTCACAAGACATACCCAAAAGAGCGAACAGAGAGAGAGAGAGAGAGGGATGGTTAGGTTTCGCATTTAATGAAGAGGGAAGGAGGGAAGGGGTGTGTTTGGGGGGAAAGCTTTAAATCAAGGCACTGTTCCCACCGGTAAGGAAGAGAGACTTGAGAATTTAGCTCGACAGAGGTATCGACGATCGTGAGATTCTCCGGTTCATCTGAAGTGGTTGACCGTCCAACGCCACCGTCGGGGCCGCTGCTGTCTCGGTTAAGAGACCAATTCTGAAGAGAGCGCTCCACTGATGCGGTTATCTTCTTCATATTTGGGGCTGCCATTGGAAAGGCGAAACAAAAAGAGAGAGAGACGAGGTTTTCCGGGATTTGGTGTTTAGGGAGTGGAGAAACGTGACGACAAGGCCGGCTAGTTACATTCATGAAGAAGAAGAAGAAGATCTCAGGCAATACAGAAACGTGAAGAAAGAAGAAGAAACAGAAATGACAGTTTTTTTATTTAAAGAACTAAGGGGTAAAATGAATATTTCACCTTTGGGTACTAACTGTGATTAACGTCATGGGGAAGCTTGCCATTTTGACTAAGTTTGATGTATCCGTGATATTTCATATACTTACAGGGGTTGTCTATGAAATTTGCTCAAAAAAAATGGATTGATTGTGATAATCTACCCGATTCAAACCGCTTAAATTGATTTGATGTTGGAATCGGTTCAATTACTAAAACCTTGAGAGAAGGAAATTTAGCTACCAATTTTCATGTGGTACTGCACCACCCGAAATGGGGGTTACCTAATAAAATTTTATGTTTTTCTGGTGAGCTGAGAAATCTAGTAATGCTTTTTTTGTGTTCTAAGTAGGAGATCAAGAATTTAATTTAAGACGAGGAAAAGAAAGCGACTACCTATGGTCCCAACAGTTTATATGGACTATAAACAATATTGCAGATGCCCTGGCTAAAATGCACTGTCTATCATTATCATGTGTAGGATAGAGTGATCGTATTCCATTTCGTGACTCTCTAGACTTTCTGAGTTTTAAACTATATGTTGTACACTTTCTAAAAAAAAAAAAAAATGAAAAAAAGGTTTACATTGGAGAGCCTTCAATTAGGCAAGAAACATTTACTCTTACGTATCCATTACAGTAGAGGCCAGGTGGCACACATGGCACACATGGCCTCTGCTGTACCATCGGATGTGCACTGTCGCCCCACCGGTATTATAGAGGATGTTTATCCCACACCTTCTTCATCCTCTACATTATCATCTACGAAACCCCTCCATTCGAAAAGTTCGAATAGGCAGCGTTCCATTAGTCCAAAAAATTAAAAATGTCCCTTTCTATTTTTTTTTTTTGGTAAAATGTCCCTTTCTATTCAAAGTTCAGACCAGTGGCTTCCAATTAATTAGGAAGGTCATATACTGTACTTAATAGTCAAAGTCACATTCATTCAAGAAAGTTGGTCGTTAGGTGGTCCTATAATCTTTAATCCAATATCCACCACACACATTAAATTTCAGATCAAATGGATATTTTTTTTTAGTTCGGTTTCTCTACACGTATCAATAGGTGAACGTACATGTGAGAACCAATCATCTGTCTTATTTTGCCATTTATAAGGAGAGGAGGGGTTTTATGGAAACAAAATTAAAATGTGATTGACTCTGAGATATATGTTCACCTGTTGGTACGTGCAGATGATCCATTCTCTATTTTTTTTTCCTTCTCTTTAAAAAATCGTATAGATTCTTGTGGAAAAGAGTTTACATGTGACTGTGTATTGGATCCGACTCTTCTCCACACACTTATGAGATAATTAAAAATGGTGCACATTGCATGGACATGCACATTCGATAGACATGCGATGCACATGCAGTGTGCATCATTCCCAGTTTGGGGGTGCCGCTCGATCGACATCTGATCCCGACATTTGCCTCCGTGTTGGACAATGTCCAAGTGTGAAAAGTAGAAATCCCATCTCCCGTGATATTTGTGCAGATGTTTCCCATTCGCCCTGTACTGGCACATGGGCCATGTGACCATTTAGAGTTCTCTTTCTCATGTATATACTAAAAACTTTGAAGAAAGTTTTCCTTTACTCAATTTTTCCCCTATATTTTTTGTACACCATCCAAATGCCTTGGTTAAGGATTCATATCATGTTATAAAGGCTTCATTGAATGTCGGACAGAACGACAATAAGAAAGAAAGGAAAGGTTTAGGCTACGTTTGGTAACGGTCTGAAGAACGTTCTTTGCCGTTTTTTTGTTCTTTAAGAACGAAAAAACATGAAATTGTGTTTGGGTTGTCGGTTCGTTTTTTTGGTCTTTTAGAACGAACCGGAGGGAATCTTCATTAAAAGACCGTTCTTTACAGACCGTCTCAAACACGGTCTGTAAAGAACGAGAACAAATAATGCCAGCAACTATCGAGGAAAACCCGTGATTTCTTGGCGTTTGAGTTTGAAGTTCAGAGGGCTCTCTTGCGATCAACTGTGGACTTCATCTTCGACATCACCTCTCTCATTGGAAGACCCCTGCTGCAACCCTAGCCTGTTCAAATGCCTCTCATTTTATGATGCTCCTCCCTCTCGCTACCGATTGTTCAAATCCCTCTTTCCTCTTTTGTATCTCCTTCAAATAACCTTGGTTTCTCAATAGAGCTCTGCAAAATTTCTTTGTTTGATATTTGACAATGGCCGGAAGGGGAAACTCTCTTGGCTCATGAGCGGCGAAGAAGGCTACAGAATGGTGCCCGTGCTCCTGTGTATCTTGCTGCTGTTCTTGAATACCTCATAGCAGAGGTGGGTTTCGAATTTCCCCTATTTATCTATTAGGGTTTCTTTCCTATCTATGGGTTAGGGTTTAATTCATAGCAGAGGTGGGTTTCAAATGTCCCCTATTCAATTGGCGGTAAGGAACGATGAAGAATTGAGCAAGTTGCTTGGTGCTATTACAATAGCCAACGGTGACGTGATGCCTAACATTCACAATCTCTTGTTGTCGAAGAAGATTGGTAATGGTTCGCCAAAGTCCATTGCTGCTGCTGACGACAGTTAAATAATCGCTGCTTTTGGTAGAAGATCAATTGAAGTCAGAAGAATGGAAACATGCAGGGAGGAAGTGGTTGCTGTTAGATTCTAATTCTTTGTTATCTTTTAACCCTTTTTAATGATAGAAACTTGTTGTGTAGTGGGTTTTCCTTGTATAAATTCTTGGGTTGTCTTTTTTATGAGTTCAAGAACGTAGATGAGTTCAGATGGATGTAATATCTTGTGAATTTTGAAATAATTTGAATCCTTTTCTATTTTTTGTATTTAGTTTCATTTATATCTTGTTTTCAATTAGAGTAATGGAGGCTAAAATGGTTGCAGTCTTTGGAAAAGAATTTAGGATGGTTCATAAGCAAATTGCTTACCAGTAAAATGGGTTCTGTGATTCACCATTGGGACTGCAAATCTGAACTCAGATCATTCAACTAGCCTTGATACTTAAGGGGTTTATTCTTTAAGGGGGTTTCTTCTCTCATTTTTTCCCTTTCCTGCGAGTCTAAACTTCTTCCTCAGGTTACCTCTGTTTCTTCCTCATGTTTTTCCCTGTTTCTTGCTGCTACTGTGAATCATATTCTGATCTGGGTGATAGTTGTAATCCTACAGCAGTGGGTTGATTTCTCTCTGACCTAGCCCTTGCACCTTGAGATCCTTATCAAAGGGCTTCCAAATATGGGATAGTTCCCAGAGTTTCAGATCTGGAAAGCTCACTTTTGTCTGAGTTACAAACTAGCGGCACTAGCCACTATCACTGGTTGTGACTGGACCATGCATCTTCAACTTTGGGAGTTTGTCTTAGGACTGGTGCATAAAATAAAATGTTGGGGTAGTGTGGAGTCAATAGGGGTAAGGGTTACAAACCTGTTCATGATCTTCCATGAGATGGGTGACCTTGTTTGAGGAGCTGAATCGATTTTAAAGGTTGTTGCCCCTGCTGGTTTGTTTTCTACAATGACCTAAGGTTGGTAAGAGAGAAAATGGGTTGACAAGTATTTTTTGGTCTTAATATAGATGAGGATGGCATTATTATAATTAATATCAAATTGGGAAGAACAGGTTTTACCAAACATCATTTTCGTTTTGAACACGTTCTTGAGACCATTACCAAACGGTCATTTTCAGTCTCAGAACGTCGTTCCAGACGAAGAACGCAAAAGAACGTTCTTAGTCAAGAACGGGCGTTCTTTGTTCAGACCGTTACCAAACGCAGCCTTAGTAAATTTTTAAAACAAGCTTGTTGGTTTCAAAATCATCTCAAGCCACAAAATGGTTGCAAGGCATAATACCGTTCCAAGGGAAGGGGATCAAGGGGATCAACAGACCGGTGTAATGAAATAAGAATATTTTAATAGTTACTAGTTGTGTGAGGTGAGTTGTCCCTGCGCTTAGATACAGAGGTGACCAAAATGACTACCCTGCTCCAACGGAGAAGCGAAATTTCCTGAGCTGCAACGGTCATTTACTTATGGTGAAGGAAAATTTTGTCCTTTTTGAGAATCTCAGTTTTTGTTGCAATGTTGATACAAATTTTTTCACCAAAATGAGAATCCATATGCTTTCCTTTCCCAACTGCCGAGACAAACTGTCTTCCTTCTCCTGCTAAAGAAAGAAGAAGACATATATAGCCTGTTGGTGCAGTAAGTGGGAATGTCGGATATTTAGTACCAGGGTCCAGTTCGAGTTAATTTACTGTTCTGCCCATAAAAAATCAAGATTTTTTTATTCAAATTAATCTTTCTGAGTCAGCATTTTTTCACAATGACCATTTTACCCATCACATGGCCTTAAAAGTTAGTTCAAACAGAAGGGTAATGGAATCCCTTTACTTTAATTGGTGGGACCCACCATTACAGCAAATTTAGAATAAAAAAATTCAAAACTTTCTTCTATTTCCATTAAAAAAATGTAAGCATTGAAACCTTTGAGAGAAAAAATGAAAACTTTGTTCAAAAATTAAGTTTTAGTTGAGAGCTACTTTTCATTTTTTTTAATCCCAAAATTAAAACTGGTTGGTAACTCCCGGAGAGATTCAGAATGGTAGATAGAGTAGTGATACTCTGATAGTCATAATGAAAATTGATCCATTAAATACATAAGTTGATCGATTCATGATTTTAACTCTCAATTCCAACTTCTCATCATTTCCACTTCCACTTCACTTTCTTTTCTCAGTTTTAAGAGAAACATAAAAGAGTGTTTGTTTGTTTGTTTGTGCTATATAGAGAGAGCTCTATAGAGATGGGGTCCAACGGTTACTATGAACCATTGTTGGTCGGACAAGGCCGGCCTGAGTTGGCTAATTTGTCTTCTGAAGAAGTAGAAGAGATATTGACGACACATGAGCCTTTGCCTTACCGATGGTGGCCTCGTCTTGTGGCTTGGGAATCTAGACTCTTATGGGTTCTCTCTTGGGCATCCATCGTTGTTTCTATTTTCAATTTCATGCTCAGTTTGATCACTCAGATGTCTGCTGGACATCTTGGTGCCTTGGAGTTAGCCGGTGCTTCTGTTACCAATGTTGGAATACAAGGTCTTGCTTATGGGATCATGGTATCTCTCTCTCTCTCTCTCTCTCTCTCTCTCTCACTCTCTTTATACTTCTTCTTTCTTCTATACTTTATTTTTCAAGCTTTAATAAAATAAATTTATGTATCCAATAATATAATCAAGGGAAAAAGATCTCTGTCTGGGAGTCTGGCCTATGCCAGTACTCCCCTGAGTCTAACTCTCTCCTCCCATGTGAAAAGACACCTCTGCCCCCTTGTTTTAAAGAAGAGAGAGATAGACACATAGGAGTGCTAGCGTAGGCCACACTCCCGCACAGAAAACTGCTTCCTTATAATCAAATTTGTAAATGATTCCTTTGCGGAGGCATTCATTGGGTGTTTCCTATCGGTGTAGGGCTACACTCTTAAATTGAAAACACTTAACAAAAAATAGAATTGGAATCTCCGAAAATCGATTACCTTTTTAACCCTGATTCTATGTATAGAGTTTGACCAAGTTTGATCGATTTCGGAATGAGTCAAATTGGAATCAATAGATACCGATCGAATTAGCCGCCATAAAAGTATTTTAATATTACATGTCTGATAAAATATATTTAGGTTGTGTTTGGTAAGTATTCTTGGAATAGATTTGGGTGTAGAATGCATTTTGAAGCTAGAAAATAGAGAAGAATTGAGTTTAAGAATGTGTTTTAGACCTAGAATCAATTTTGAGAATGCATACCAAACACCACCTTAATTTTACTATTCTTTTTTTTTATGGCAAAAGCTCATGTGCACGACTGCGCACAAGACAACCGAGCCCGATCGAAGTTTTGATGAATCGCCTTCGGTGTTCGTGTACAAAGTCCACCTCCCTTTTTTCTATTTATCTTTTGGGATTGAGTATGAAAATAAACATCTTTGAAACTAGTTTTTGTATTTGATTTTCTAATATCAAATTTTTTCCTTGTCTTCTCCATAGTTGGGTATGGCTAGTGCTGTACAAACTGTGTGTGGCCAGGCTTATGGAGCGAAGAAGTATTCATCCCTTGGTATAATTTGCCAGAAAGCCATAATATTGCATCTAGGAGCAGCTTTTCTCCTCTCATTTATCTATTGGTACTCCGGCGCAATCCTCCGAGGAATCGGACAATCGGCTAGCATAGCAGAGCAAGGCCAAATTTTCGCGCGAGGATTGCTCCCTCAACTCTATGCATTTGCACTGAACTGTCCAATGCAGAGGTTCCTACAAGCTCAAAACATAGTAAACCCCTTGGCTTATATTGCTGTTGGGGTCTTCCTCTTCCATATATTACTCACATGGGTGGTTGTGTATGTTTTGAACTATGGGCTTTTAGGGGCAGCTCTTTCTTTGAGTTTCTCTTGGTGGCTCTTAGTCATTATGACTGGGCTTTTTATACTTTTAAGCCCATCTTGCAAGGAAACTTGGACAGGGTTCTCTACACAGGCCTTTAAGGGGATTTGGTCTTATTTGAAGCTAACACTTTCATCAGCTGTTATGCTATGGTAATTTTTTGAACTATAATCTCTCTCTCTCTATTTATTAATCCATATCGATTTAATTAAAATCTCATTTAATCGATGAATTATTTGATTAACTTTCATCTGGAAATGCAGCTTGGAGATATGGTACAATCAGGGTCTCGCGCTTATATCGGGCCTACTCCCAAATCCAACAATTGCACTTGATTCCATATCTATCTGGTATTTCCTTGATCTCTCTCAACATGATCAGGTCTCAATTTAAAGGTGCAATTCAGGCTAACAAACCAACCCCCAACCAAAACTGTGGCCCATAGCCCATTGGATTGGGCTAAACTCTAACTTTAATGGGCCATCAGGGCCTGTTTGAAGATTGTACACTCACCTTTGCTTCTTGTCTATTTCTATTAAATTTCAGCTTGAATTACTGGACATGGGATATGATGTTTATGTTGGGCCTCAGTGCAGCAGCCAGGTGATTAACTCTATCTTCATCATATACACTCTGTAACTTAATCTCATTTTTTAGCAGTTAATTCGATTATCAATATTGATGTAATATCGAAAAACTTGGCGGGTCTTGTAGTATTCGAGTCGGTAATGAGCTCGGCGGCTCTCATCCAAAGGTTGCGAAGTTCTCAGTGATCGTTGTTAACGCTACAAGCATCATCATCAGTGCAATTTTCACTGCACTTGTTATGATATGCCGTAACTTATTAAGCAAGGCTTTTACCAGTGATACCGCCGTTGTTAACGCGGTTTCGGATTTGACTCCATTACTTGCAATCTCAATATTCCTTAATGGAATCCAACCTATACTCTCAGGTTATTTCTACACCTACACTCCACATTGTGTTAAGAATTATCAATAGACAATAATTAGATGCCAGAAACAGTCTCTCTGCGTAGTAAGACTATATACATTATGATCCTCCCCAGACCCCATAGTGGCGGGAGCCTCGTGCATTGGGTATACCCATTTCTTTTTTATGAAAAAGGATTTAAAATTTTACAAAGGGTTAGGATAAGTTGTGGGCCTGGACCAGGCCATTTGGCTGGGTTTTCTTCCAAAGCAAGGTGGGCCAGCCCATTGTTTTGTTGTGTGTACGTCAGTTGATGGCCCAGACTAAGGCTCAAAATCTGTCTGTCTGGGCTTCTTCATGTTAGAAGGCATATATGACAAAAAGAGAATAAAAAATTGTCACCATCTGCCATTCTGAGACAAATGGGTTGGTCCATGTTATAATTAAAGTACCAAAAACCCATTTAAAATAAAAATTTTAATATCCCTAAACGGATACGAATATCCTAAATGAATATTGATGCGAATCGAATTCAAATTTTTGAATATTCGTTTACATCCCTAGTTTCATTGTGATTAATGGTAGTTACATGAATGAGCATTAATTGAGCACCATAGTGTTGTAAGTTAATTGAAAATTTACAATCTCTCATGATTCATAACTAATAATTTTGGGATTTTATCAGGAGTGGCCATTGGGAGTGGATGGCAAGCTCTAGTAGCTTATGTCAATTTAAGCACTTACTACATTATTGGTCTCCCCGTTGGATGTCTTCTTGGCTTCAAAACAAGTTTAGGAGTAGCTGTAAGGACTCTCTCTCTCTCTCTCTCTCTCACTCTCATTCTCATACACACATTATCTTGTAAGTCACTGGATCTAACTTTTTTTCTTCATATTGTTTGGTTTAGGGGATTTGGTGGGGAATGATACTTGGAGTTTTTCTACAAACGGTAACCCTAATTATCTTAACTGCCAGAACGAACTGGACTAAGGAGGTAATGCATGAGCCAAGATTTGTTGATTTCTTCTCTCATCTCTTAATATACAATTTTTTGTTGACTTATAACCAACCATTGGTGATTCTGGCTCTCTGTATGTAGGTTGATAAAGCGGCTGAGCGCTTGAAGAAATCAGAAGATGAACAAAATCTTGATTTGGTCAACAACATAGCATGAGCCTCATTGCTTATATAGATCACAAATTTTTTTTTTTGTGATTCAAGAGTTAATTTTCCCCCTCTTTTTTTTTTTGGTAGAAATTTCCCCTCTCTTGTTTTTTTTGGTAGAAATTTTCCCCCTCTTTTACACCGGACATTGTAACCACTGTTTTAAAAGCCGGAAAGGTCATAGAGCGGAAACGGGTCTGGCATTGGCTATGTAACTACTGATAAAATTAATAAAGGTAAAAGATTTGTACAACGCCAGCTTAATTTCAAAATTGCATGCAGACACTTCTCATAAGGCTCAGATTACTGTAGCAGCACCACTGTAAAATATCCCATATACCCTCCTAGTTTTAGTGTACGTTTTTCTATAATGCCCCTCCTCCAAGACATGAAACTGCACACTGTCCGTGCAGCGAACCCTCTCCCAATTAATAAAATGCTACTTAGACCCCCAAAAGCTAAAAGGCCACAGTGCATACGCAAGAATAGGTTCTTTGCCTAACGCGGCTGTGATTCTCTTCCTCTTTCATTTGCTGCTGCCATCTCTGAGTAGACCGACAATTCATTTCTCTCGTGCACCTTGTACTTGTGAAACCCTTGATTCACTTCCTCTATCATTGGTAGGCTAACTTTTCTATTTGTTCGACGGGCTGCAATCTTGGTTATTTGCCACTCTACTTCTTTTGAGCATCATGACTTCATCCTACAAGTTGCATTTTGGGATCCGTGGAAGTTACCATTCTCTTTATTTTTGGGATCCCATTCACCAAGGGGTGGGAGAGAGGGTGGGAATGGATATCGAGAGGGTATTTTGGAACATACAAAAATCCTAGGAAGGATTTCTGAATCCTAAGATGGTGGGTAAACCGTCCACCATCGGTGGAAGAATATTTTGTCCTAGTTTGATAGTCCAATTGTTGACTTTAAATATCCTTGATTCACTTCTTCTCTCATCATCTCTTTGTTTCAATACCTCTTGCATCACTTTATTGTCTCCCTCGTTTAAGTAGCACAACTTCTTTTTTCCCCTCGCTTTGAAGTAATTCGGGCTGACCTCTCTTTGATTATTTTAGTGACACATTGTTAAACTGAATGCAATTCTTCTTCTCTTCTTTCCTATCCCCATCTTTCCTGCAATGTCTGGTATTATGATGTATTTCAACTTATTCGAAACATCTCATGTAACACACCCCCATTTCCGAGTCTAGAATAAAGGCCAAGAGTTGCTTGGTAAGAGACACTATGACCCTAATTATATGAATATGCATGAAGCCCTCAACCATGTTTCTAGATTGCAAATGTGATACTCAAATAACTTTGTTCATTTGGGAAAATTTTTTGCTGCTACACTTATAGCAGGAATGTTCCGGCTACAAGGCTAGCAGCCAAGGAAATAGAATAATTCACTTCCCCTTTGAGTTCATAAATACCCTCCTAGGTTTTAATATTTTCTAAAATACCCCTTAAGATTCCATTTCCTTGGCTACCAGTCACATTCCTGCTACTAGTGTATCAATGAAAATTTTCGTCCGTTTGTGTTGGGATTCGAATTGAATTGACAATGTGAAGTCCAAGCTGTCATTGGTGCTAATAAAGAAATGACAAAATTTTCAACCAAAAAAAAATTGAAGTCTTTGTAACAGGCTTCTAAGAATTGGTAGGTAACCATATATATAAGGGGAAAGTTTTCATACACGGCCGTGTCACCTCTCACAAAGATTTGGAAAAGTTATAAACCCTCACCCATTAATTAATGTCTTGAAACTCCCACCCTCTCACATACACGGCTTACACAGCCGTGTATTAAAACTTTCCCCTAAATATAATTAAGAAAATTTATGGACAACATAATCGGCACTCTATGGCTCTCTCACTCTGTTGTATTATTATTTCATAAAAGCATTTTTTTGAGTCAATGTACTATTTCAAAAAATATTTTTAGAGTCATGTGGTACAAAATTTCAAAATGTGTCTTTTGTTTATTCCCTCCTTTTTACTTCCCTCCATTTTTGTTTGAATTTGTTGTGCTCTCTTGTGTGCAAGAGGCAATATTGAGCTCAAGAATAGTCCCACATTGGTTGTGGGAGAGTAACTTGAGGGGTATATATATATGGTTAGTTCCTTAAGATGTGAGCCCTTTGGAGAGGCGGTCACCCTACTCTCTAGTGTGTGGGGGGTCCTTGAGGTGCTTTTGAATTGCGCGCGCCAAGCCAAGCCGTGGTCGTGGTCATGGTCGGGGTGGGGGCAAAACCTTATTTTTGATAAGTAGAAGTTTTGCACTTTTGAGTTTTTATTTTTATTTAAAACTTGGTTTGGTTCACCCATGGTTCATCTATATGGTTGAACCGTACGTGTCTATTCGTACATGTATATGAATAGATACACCCCCTCCCTGTACGTGAAGGAAATACATACATCTCCTGTATTTGTATCGATATATCCCTTCATGAAAGGGTATTCCATTACTATATATATACAAACTCTTGCCTGCATTTCACACACACAACAGAAACGAATTGTCTCTGCAACAGTCTGTTCCAGAGACCAGCCTTACTGTATTTTCTTTAGTAACAGAGGGCTAGTATAGCCGTTTGATATCCTTAGTACTCGTATCAGGTTCTGCAACCTATACGTTTAGGAGTTGTTTTATCTTGGAGGGTTAGGTGTAAGGTCAACCCCGTTGCAGAAGAGGGGGCATCTAAAACCTTAAGGAGAGTATCTATCAAGATACGACTTAACTCACCCTGTTCGTGACTGTTTCTGTTCGTGTTGTTTGGAGTTCTCTTCTCTGGTTAGTGTCTCGGTACTGATAACAGGTATTTTCCTTATTACTGTATTACAGTTTAGTCTTACAGTATATGCCTTGAATAACACACTCTCTTCCAAGTAGCGATGGATTATGGGTAATAGAATGTCTTGATGTTGATTAATGGACCACTTCCTGGCTTCAATGGAATGCAGTGGTCATGGGACTGACAAGGTGGAGAAGACGTTATAAGATTGAGGAGAAGACTCCTTCTCCCTCGCTGTTGGTGTGGATATGGAGTACAACTGCAACAAAATTCCTTGCTCATGATTAGTTATTGGCTATTAGTGAGAGATTCCACCTCATCTTCTAGCTTTTCCACCCTCTGATCCATGCCTCGGCCCTGATACTAGGCTGGTATGTACACAAATTGTCCACGTTTACCTATCTTTAACTAGAAAAGGGAGATAAACAATGAAGAAAATTATCAGAGTAATCTAGCGTAATTGGGAGTTCACCTATCCTAGCCTCTTTCTTAAAGAGAAGTTTTAGGAGACTCTAAGCTTATCTTCTTTACTTCTAATTATTGATAAATAGGCTACTTAGCCGTTCCAACTTACCACTTCTACTAAGATACAACTACTCTTATCACACGTCTATTAAAACAAAAAAAAAAAAAAAAAAAAAAAAAAAGAAGATTTAGTGATTCAGGTCCAAACTTGGGAGTCATCAAATTTAAGAGAGTTGGGCCTTCTACAACCAATTTTGAAAGAAAACCAAGCGTTTCTGGTTTTGCAAAAACTGAGCTTTCAATGACTTCTTTGCTACTGCTATGATAGTTTTGGAATTGACCAAAAGAGTTCACAGAAGACAATAATTCTGATTGGATGGTTTCAGATTATTAAGAGTTTATTTGTTCATAACATTCTTCCAATAAACAATTGGATTTGTGGAACTCGTCACCCATTTTGATGAGGTCCTATTATCTTCTCATCCAAGTCTGGAAAATTTAATGTAACATTTAGGAGGTAAACCCTTGCTAGTTTGTACTCCCTAACCAAATATGTAAATATCCCAAAATATATTTCAGGGTGGAGATCAGAACACATCCTTTTTTCACATCACAACCATTCGGCGACGTCATCGCAACAAAATTATGAAGTTGAAATTCCCCTTGGGCCAATGGTCAAATTCGGCTACTGATGTCTCAAACATCTTATGCGACCACTTCCAAGCCCAGTATGCATATGAACCTATTGATAATGCGGCCTTAACTCAGGTACTTGATGCTGTTCAGCCTATTGTTATTGAGGAAATCAATGAAATGTTATGTAAAGCTCCCACCCTAGAAGAAGTACGGGCTGTTTTATTTGCTATGGCACCATTGAAATCCCCAGGCCTAGACGGGTTTCCTCCTATCTTTTACCAGCGGTACTGGGACTTAATAAAAAATGATATTTTCTCTTATGTTACGGAGTTCTTTGCATCGGGACACATCCCATTGGATTTGAACAAGACGTATGTCTATCTTATTCCAAAAGTGAACCAACTGGAGTTGGCAGAGCAATTCCGCCCCATCAGCCTTTGTAATATGATCTTCAAGATTATTACCAAACTGGTGGCA
The DNA here is from genome assembly GCF_018873765.1 of Telopea speciosissima. Lineage (NCBI taxonomy): Eukaryota > Viridiplantae > Streptophyta > Magnoliopsida > Proteales > Proteaceae > Telopea > Telopea speciosissima. The sequence continues at coordinate 50,998,258 of NC_057924.1, forward strand.
GATCGCTTGCATGGAGTCCTGAATCATCTCATTGCTCCTTCCCAATTAGCTTTCATTCCCAACCGCCTCATCTCCGATAACATCTTGGTGGTGCATGAGATGTTTCACTACATTAAAGAACACAAAAGAGGTAAAAATAAATTTTTAGCCCTAAAGTTAGATATGAAGAAAACATATGATAGGCTTGAATGGTGTTTTATAGAAGGCATGCTTTTAAAGTTGGGCTTTTGTAATGACTGGGTTAATCGGGTGATGACTTGCATTCGGACTGTTTCTTACAACCTTCTTTTTAATGGGTGTATTAAGGGTGTCATATCTTCCTCAAGGGGTATACGGCAAGGGGACCTTATCTCTCTAGCTATTTTTATCTTATGTTCCCCAGCGCTCACAGCGGTGTTGAGACAAGAGGAGGTCGCAGGTAACTTGCATGGAGTCAAAGTGTGGCATAGAGGTGTCCTTATCACCCACCTCCTTTTTGCCAACGATTGCCTATTATTTACGTAGGTTAAATTTGATGAAATTCAGACTTTGAAGCAATGCTTGGACCTCTACTGCAAGGCGACAAGTTAGGCTATTAATCTTCAGAAATCTAGTCTTACTTTCAGCCCGAACACACCTTTGAAGTTTAAAAGATGGTTTTCAAGAATCTTGAAGATCCCCTATGGCGATGGCCCTACGAAATATTTGGGGTTACCTACTGACTTTGGTGCCTCAAAGAAGGACTTATTTCAAGAAGTCAAGGAAAAATGTCTTAATAAGCTTCAAGGATGGAAGGAGCGTCTTCTTTCACATGCTAGAAAAGACGTTTTTTTTAAAGCTGCCATCTCCCCTATGGGAAATTTTGCTGGCTTCCACTTTAAACTTCCTGCATCTTTCCATGAGTCTGTTAGAAATGCCTCATCTACCTTCTACTGGGGGGAATCTGAGAAAGGGGCAACAATTCATTGGATGTCATGGGCTAGGCTTTGCAGGCCAAAAAGCAAAGGTGGTTTGGGGTTCAAGGACTCTAGACTCCAGAATCAAGCTTTACTAGCCAAGGCAGCCTGGAGGTTGTGGGACTCACCTGACTCCTTTTGGGCGAATTTTATCAAAGCTATTTACTTCCCAACTTCAAACTTTCTTCATGCAAAATTGGGAAACAAGCCCTTGTGGGGCTGGCGAAATCTAATGGAAGGGAGAAAAGTCCTGTAGGTTGGATTATTGTGGCAAGTGGGAAACGGTAATCAAATTAATATTTGGGAAGATCGATGGGTACCCTCCTTACTGGGTTATAAACTCCAATACACTCGCCCATTGAATTGCCATCTCTCATCCGTTGCGGACCTTATTGACCCTGAAAACCGGACTTGGCGGATGGATTTACTACAACTTTACTTTCAACCTTCTGACAGAGAAGCCATCCTTAAAATCCCTCTTAGTTTATTTGTGGCTGAGGATAAGCGTATCTGGGGACAATCGCCGAATGGGATCTTTAGTGTCAAATCGGCCTACCAAATGTTGGTGAAAATGCAGGATGAGAAAGAGGCTGCAAATGCATCATCATCAAGGGTGCGTAACTGGGATCTTGTTCCAGATTCTATTTGGAAGCGCATCTGGGCTATAAGAACCTTACCCTAGATAAAAACCTTCATTTGGCGCGCATGCAATGAAGGTTTAGCTACTGGAGATGGATTAGCTAATCGAAATGTTCCTATTGACCCGATTTGCGCTAGATGTGGAGGACAAAAGGAAACGGTGGGACACCTGCTCTTTGAATGTTCATTTTCCAGAGCAATATGGTTTGGAAGCTCTCTTACGCACTCTCCCTCCTTTACCTCGGCTCCATCTCTACATGAATGGCTAAGTGGTTGGGATGTGCTATTTCGCAAGGACAAAGGGCTGGCCCGAGAATCACTTGCGAAAGCTTTTTTCATATGCTGGTACATTTGGCATGCGATGAATGACATGGTGTTTAAAAGTAAATCCTGGACATCGGCAGATGTTATTTCAGCTGCAGAAAGGGTGTATAATGAATATGCTTCTGCAATGGCAACCCCAACAAAGGCTCATGGTCCGACGTCACACGATAAGGGGTGTTAGGCTCTCCCTCCTGTTGGTGTGCTGAAGGCAAACTATGATGCAACACTTATAAAGGATAAATCCAAAGGGGGCTTGGGGGTTATTTTCAGAGATCATAGAAGTGTACAAATGAAGGCCCTCTCGATCCCCTACCATCTCAGTTCGGTTCTTCAAGGGGAAGCAGCGGCAGTTCGCATCGCTCTCATCCAAGCCCTTGAAGATGGACACCAACGATTGCAAGTGGAACTTCTCTCCTTTCTCCTCGACCCCAACCGTATACCACCCTCTAAAGCGGCTATCAAGATTGCGGACGTAAGGCGAATAACTGCCTCTTTTACGTCCATTTCCTTTCTTTGTATTCCTAGGGATCTAAACTCTATTGCAGATACCCTGGCTAGGAAGGCCCTATCCATCATGTGTAAGATAAATTGGCCGCTTACCATTCCGTGGCTTCATACCCTTTGCCTAAACGAAGCCATTGGCTGTACACATGGCTATGATCAGTAAATTTATTTCTTACCAAAAAAAAAAAAAAAGAAAACAAAATTGAAGGCAGATCTTAAAACTACAGAGTGAAAATGACAGTTTTGTGTACAACTCTTTATAGAGAATAACAAAAATGCTGATTGAACAATCCAATGATGTAAGGAGTGCCCTTACAATTTTAGTCATTGTCATGTGAAAGGTACCTAGGTAGACTCTGTAATGGGCACAAATGTGTGTTTTTGTTCTATTTATCTTAAAATTTTTTTATTCTAAGGTTGGTTTACATAAGTCCAAATTTTCTTTTATCCCAACATTTGTTCGTCTACCAAAACAATATCATCTACAAAACACAAACACCAAGGAATCTGATCCTAAATGTCTCTAGTCAACTCATCCATGATTCTTTCACCAACATAAAGATGACTCGAATGGCTACATTTCTCATGATATCACCTTCAACTCAAGGTCAATGCACAAACACTGAAATTAGAAGCATGTTTTTCAAATAAAAATTCCTCAATTTATAAGACAATAGTGCCATTTTTTTGGTTCCTTTTTTTTGTTTTTTATAATAAACATTGGAAGCAGTTTTCTGTAAGGGAGTGTGGCCTACGCCAGCACTCCCATGAGTCTCTCTCTCTCCTCCTTAAAACAAGGTGACAGAGGTGTCTTTTCACATGGGGAGGAGAGAGATAGACTCATGGGAGTGCTGGCGTAGGCCACACTCCCGGACAGAGATCTTTTTCCCTATAAACATTTACAACCTATACCGTCCGTTTCCATTTTTTACCACGATTTGTTTTTTGACCGTTTTATTTGACTGTCTGTTTGAAAAATATTAGTGTTTAAAATCCGCACCATAAGACTCCGTTTTTTTTCATTCCCATTTTTGCTAACTATAGTCCAACTTCAAGTCCAACTATAACTTCTTCACCGTCAGACCACCATGATTTATTGACCAATGTATTCATGATTTATTCACTCCAACTTCTTCTCAAATCTTTTTTCTCCTCTTTGGAATTCTTAGCTAAAAATCATCATATTATCCCATTGGACACCCTTAAGGTAAAGCTTCCCTGCCCCGTCATTATTTTTAAGGCAGATGGAATTCTTGTTTAGTTCATTGCCTGATTCCACCATTAGATATACAAGGCACACCTTTGGGTTACTAATATGGCATGCCATGTGGTTGAATCTTCTCATGTTTTTTGTTTAAATGATGGAATCAGTAATCCTTTAAAACGTGCCCTTTTTTAGGGTCATGTCCTTGAAAAAACTAAACGTTTAAAACACGTATTATATCTTTTTTTTTTTTTTTTTTTTTTTTTTGCCGTTCATGACGTATTTGAGCATATTTTTAACGATCTCATTCAAGTTTTGATCCATTTAAAATACGTCCGTACCAAACACCAGCCATTCCCGTTTTAACTAACGGAGGTCCACGCACACACACACACACACACACACACAAAAAGTATATATAAAAAAGAAGATTACCCTATTGTATATTGAGAAAAATTGAAGTTCAAATTCCATTCGAGATTCTAGAGAAAGTGTTAGGTAACAACAAACTTATCTAATTAAGAAGAAGCTATATCTACTACTCAATTTGACCCCAAACCACACACAAACTGTTTGGTGCTGCGCAAGTATGTCTAATAGTACTGCAACTTAGAAGGGTAGGCAGCCGTTAATTAATACATATCAAGCAAACACCAGGAAAGCACAAACGTAGCTTCTCACTAATTTCCAGCGCCGCATATCTCACTTGGGCCAACCCAGTAATCGCACTAAGCAGCATCCAATGGGCGACAACAATGGCACCACCCACACCCACACCCACACCCAGCCATTGCTGCAAGACATCAATGGCAATGTTGGGGTAACAGGGCTGTCCTCAGAAGCCGTGGAAGAGTTGTTGCTGGTAAACGATCCTGTGCCAATTCGATGGTTGCCAGGGCTGGTTTGGTGGGAGTCCAAACTGCTCTGGTACCTCTCTGGTGCATCCATTGCTGTTTCTATCTTCAATTTCATGCTTAGTTTGGTAACCCAGATGTTCACTGGTCATCTTGGTGCTTTGGAACTCGCTGGTGCCTCCATTGCCAATGTTGGAATCCAGGGTCTTGCTTATGGTATCATGGTGAGTTTCTTTCTTTGAATCTCCTTCTTGTTTGAATTCTCTCTACTTTACATTACAACTTAGAACTTAAATAGTAAATGGAAATGGAGAAAAAAAGAGAGTTACATTTACTTCTTTTGAATTTTCTGAACACCTTATATGAGTACTCTTCTTATATTATATTGTAATTTTCTATGTTCTGTGCAATCTTGTCCAAGGATCCAAGAACAGAGAACTCCTTGGGGCCTCTGAATCTTTGACCGGTTGCTGGGGTTAGGTTATCACGTGGTTAGACTGAAAGAGAAATTCTCATGAAAAAACAAGGGAAAAAAAACTGGGGGGGGGGGGGGGGGAGTGGTTCATGGATCCAAACATTCAGGGTGAAATGACCACCCCACCCTGTGAAGGCAGAAATGTCGTCTCTGTTGATGCCTTTGTGTGTGTTCTTATTGACTCACATGTGCACATAGGGGCCACGTTCCCCGCATGAAACACTTCTCAACAAAAGAATAAAAGAGAAATAACATATTAGAATAAAAGATTTGCACGTCGTCCGTGTACGAATTCTTTTTGCACTCTAAGAGACAAAAAGGGGTAGGATCCACACACTCTCTCTCTCCTCAAACCTCCCTCCTGTCTTTCTTTGTTGGGCAGCGATCTGAGTCAACGAGACCGGATTGTCCTTGTATATGTACTGTCCAAAACCCTCCAAGGCCACTCATATGAAATCCACCATAGGACTTGTAGGAGTGGATTCCATGCGAGTGGCCCTAGAGGGCTTTGGACGGTACTTGTACAAGGACATAATCCACGTTCTGCGAGTATGCTATTGTCATTTTTATACTTAAATTTATTTAAAAAATATGGAGCCCTTTGATGCCTTTTTAATTCTCATGATTGGGTCTCTGGCAATGACCTAAACATTCCATTTCAAAAAGGTAGTATTATCTAATTCAATTTCTCTGCTGTGTGTGGACTATGATTAGTATAAAATGCAAGCTCTTACCTGAACACCCTATAGGCTCTGTCTGTTTTCATCTACAATTAAAAGGAAAAAGAACTCTGTCCGAGAGTATGGCTCCTATGCTCAAACATAGAGTGGTGTGGGGCGAAATGATCACACCGCCCCCCAGAAAAGGCAGAAATCCTGCCCCTATTTATGCTTTGGCATGCACTTGCATTGGCCCCCATGCTGGCACGGGGACCATGTTCCCGGACAGAGAACGAGTTCCCAAATTAAATTTGGAAAGAGAAATGTTCTTGTAAAAATGAAATTAAAAAATACAAAAGAAAAAAAAAATTTTGTGGAGTAAGATTTTCATGCATCATTTACAGGGAAAATTTTACCCGGAGAACCTCACAAAGACAATGTCCATTGTTCAACCTAACCACTTGACCCCGGACCCAACTTGCTCTGGTTCTAAGAAAGGACCCTGCCCTGCTTTACCAGGCCTAAGTTTGTTAGGTCTCACTTCTCAATGTAAGAGAGCTTTCAAAAGCTAAAAATGTGAAGCAAATTATGTACTTAAAAGTATTCAAAGACTAATTTAATTTAGCAACTAAAATTTTGAATGTCCTTCAATCATGTCTCCTAACATCCCCCATGTGTCTTTCTTCTTATTTTCTTTTCAGTTGGGCATGGCTAGTGCTGTTCAGACTGTGTGTGGTCAGGCCTATGGAGCAAGGAAGTATGCTGCCTTGGGGATTGTTTGCCAAAAAGCCATAATCTTGCATTTGGGAGCATCTGTTCTCCTATCCTTTGTGTACTGGTACTCTGGCACGATCCTCCGAGCAATCGGTCAGTCAGATAGCATATCAGCACAAGGACAGATTTTCGCGCGTGGATTGCTCCCTCAGCTATATGCATTTGCAATCTATTGCCCCATGCAGAGATTCCTTCAAGCCCAGAATATCGTAAACCCTTTAGCTTATATATCTCTTGGGATCTTCCTTGTACATATTCTTCTCACATGGTTGGCTGTGGATGTGGTGAAGGTTGGTCTCCTAGGAGCAGCTCTTACATTGAGTTTTTCTTGGTGGATACTTGTATTTGTGACTGGGCTTTATATTGTTTTGAGCCCCTCTTGCAAGGAAACTTGGACAGGGTTCTCTATGAAGGCTTTTAAAGGGTTATGGTCTTACTTGAAGCTGACACTTGCATCTGCTGTTATGCTGTGGTAAGTACATTGACTATAAAGGCTCTCTGCAAACTAGCCTGGCCAAGAGTAAACTAAGCTTAAATTCCAGGGCTAGTGTTGCCCAAGTGAATTGCTGTGCTTACTTTGCTGATCACTTACTAATTTTTCATGGGCAATCTGTTATTGCAGTTTGGAGATATGGTACAACCAGGGAATTGTGCTTATATCAGGACTACTTCCTAATCCTACAATCTCACTTGACTCTATTTCTATTTGGTATTCTCATGTCCGTCATCCTCTTTCATTGATTTCTTATGCTACCATATGATGCATCCCTTAAATATCAATTGGAAACATTCCTATGGTTCCACAGATGGCTTTCTTCTTTGGAGTACTCTTTATATAACTCAATAAATTGCCTACTTACATTCTGTTTTTATCGTTTTGAAAAATTTCAGCATGAACTACCTAAACTGGGACATGCAGTTTATGTTGGGCCTGAGTGCAGCAGCCAGGTGTGGGTTTAGATCTCATAGTTGAATCAATGCAAGTCAATAATCTCTTTTCACTTTCAATTCACTAATGGTTTGGGCCTTGCAGTATTCGAGTTGGAAATGAGCTTGGGGCTGGTAACCCAAAGGTTACGAGATTCTCAGTGATCGTTGTCAATGCAACAAGCATCTTGATCAGTATCGTATTCAGCGCATTTGTCTTGATATGTCGCACCACACTAAGCAAGGCTTTCACTAGCGACGATACAGTTATTGCAGCAGTTTCAGATTTAACTCCATTACTTGCAATCTCTGTATTTCTAAATGGAATTCAACCCATACTCTCAGGTAATATTACATTTCATAGGGACCTTTATTTTTGGTCAGCTCTCACTACTTAGTGTTCATCTTAGGCCAAAAGCAGCCTATAGCTGTAATGAGTCCTAAAATTTCTGGTATGGTCTTCAGTATGGAGCAAGAAGGAGCCCCAATTGGGCCCAATTTAAATTTCTCTCACCATTCAGGCTCTGATTACCAATGCTCATATACCACTAGACATTCATTTCTGTTGTTCTCTAGGTCTGTTACACCAAAGTAGCATTTTTTCCCCTTATCTTATAGGCTCTGCAGTTTCTAATCGTTCAAAACTATTTTGGAATTTCAGGAGTTGCCATTGGGAGTGGATGGCAAGCTCTAGTTGCTTATGTTAACCTAAGCACTTACTACATCATTGGTCTTCCTATTGGATGTGTTCTTGGCTTTAAAACAAGCCTCGGAGTGGCGGTAACTCTCTCCCTCTCTCTCTGATACAATTGTGAAGGTCTTTAAATCCCCTGAAGCAGAGGATGTTTAAGTTGGTCAATGATCTAATAATGGCATTGGAACATTCTTCATGATGCCTAAACTAATGGTTATTTAATTTTCCAGGGAATTTGGTGGGGAATGATATTTGGAGTTTTTCTTCAGACAGTAACCCTCATTATCTTGACTGCCAGAACAAACTGGGATAAAGAGGTGAAAAATGATCATCTCTTCTGATCACTTCAGAACTAGATTTCATTTTTAATACATAGTACGCTGATCACTTCAGAACTAAGTTTCATTTTATTAAGAGTTCATCTTTAATACATTGTAGGTTGATAAAGCTGCGGAACGCTTAAAGATGTCTGCGGATGAAGAAAAACTTGAGTTGGTGGACAACATTGCATGACCAACCCTGAGAAATCAACAAGAGATACAAGTTTTGCCCTTTTTCAGTGTTGGGGGAGGAGGTGGATTATATTCAAGATCTTTGTATCTCTGGTTACCTATCGGAATATGTGATTAATGTGAGATGAATGAGAGTAAGTGAGTTAGATGAATGAGAGTTTAGATTAATGAGAGTTCCCGAAATATATGATTTTAGATGAATGAATGCAGTTAGTTCATTTTTGGTAACAGTTCTAATCTCAGAAAGTACTTTTGACCCATAAGTATTGTCTCCTAATTCTTCTCACAGAAAGAAATTACACACAGAAATGTTGAAAGGGATTAACTTGTGATAGTAATTCCATATGCATAAGAGCACGGCATTAGCATCAATTGAAAGAATATAAGAAGTTAAAATCTGTCTAACTCACCTTCTGCACGGATGCGGACCAAAACGGAAGAAGATGAACAAAAACGGCCCCAAAGATCCCAATCCCGCAAAGCTTTCTCAGGATCTTCACTAACTGGATTAGGGAACACCACAAGCTTCAAATTGTTAACAATCCGAGACAAATCTCTCTTCACAGTATCTCACACAGGCCCTGTCAAGGTGTTGGGGGCGAACCAAACCTACTTGCAGAGATATTTTGGCGAGAGTTCGACTGAGAATTGGGAAGAAGCAAGGCAAGAGGGACAGGAACATTAGAAGACTTCTGTTGTGGAGGAAGAGGAAGATTGGATGCTATAAACGGAGATGAAGAAACGGGAATGTAGGCTCGGGGAGGACATTGGCGGTGTCGCAGGGAGCACTGTAGCAGATCCAGACTGGACACCCATTAATAAGGTTATCGATCTCATCTTTGAGTGTTACTTCTTCAGACACGCAAGCTTCTCCCAATCAAATCAGAACCAGAAAATATCTCCAAGCGAAACCCCACTTAGACAGATTTAATAAAACCTGTAGAGGCCCTCTAGTAGAGGGCGAACAAAATCGAAGCAGAAACAAGCGAGAGAGAGAGAGCGCTGGAAAGAGATTACCAGGAGGAAGAGGCGTTATCTTCGTCTGTTAGACGCAGAGGTTATCTCCTCCAACCCCCATCGAAATTTTTGGTTTTTTCCTCTCTTAACCACCAACTTCAGATCATTGTTTCAAGATTGAGGAATCGAATCAGTGAATCGGCCGATTCGGATTGGAGTGGACTGACACCGATCCCAATTTCCACTATTCCTAATTGTTCCTAATTGTTGCTTCCTGAACTCGGATCAGCTGATTTTTAGTCATTTTCTTTATAAACCATCTTGAATCCGACCAAATAATTGGTTAATTCTTGATTCCTAAATCGATTCAATTTTTATCATAAAATAGCTTAGATTCTCGATTCCTTTTTTGTACCGATTCAGGCCCATTTCGATCCGATCGGATCGAAATCTTCTCTGACTGATTCTATTCTCGATTCCAACTATTAAAACCCTGCTTCTGATGTGAGACGGTGCACAAACGTGAAAAACATTTTTTTTTGGGACCTAAAGTCCTCAGATGCATGGTTTGAGGTATGGGGGTCGGTCAACGACTTCGATTAGATTGGATCAATATCAGTTGAGATCAATCTCGATCCAGTATTGATCCATTGATACGGTCAAAGGTAAAAAAAAAAAAAAAAAAAGATAATAAAAATTAATTTTTATTAAAAAAGAGGAATAAATGTGTTCAATTTGATGCGTTTTCTTTCTTAGAATGTGCATTTCATACGTGTTTTCAAAACAAGAAACAGAAGCGTTATCAAACATTAAGTTATGGGATAAATTACAGATCAACCCCCAGTTTTCAATCGAAACTCAGTTCACCCCTTGATTTTTAAAAAAACTTAAATCACCCCCTGATTTAGACTCCAAAATATCAAATTAGTCTCCGACAGTAATTTTTTGCTGTTAAGTGATGATGTCATCCAGTTAAATAAATTTAAATCCCTAAACTACCCTTAACTAGTGTAGACTGTAGAGTTACTTTTTAACCCTTGGATCTAAAAACCTCAAAATCGCCCTCTTCCTCACACCTCTCTTCCTCGAATTTTTATCTCCTACAATTTTGACATCCTCCAATTCCCTTACAATCCCTCACATGGGAGCTAAAATTACCATTTACCCATTATTTGGGCACACTTCCCAAGACAATTAATAAGTGGTCATTTCACTCTCATGTGAGGGATTATAGGGAATTGGAGGGTGTGAGAATTGTAGGTGATAATGATCCTCCTCCTCACATGACCTGCAACTCTATTTTACCAAACCAAAAAAAAACCTACAATTCAAATTCCAAAGCAGACACCTAAAACTTCTTCCATCAAAGATTTCAGAATTCCCAACGGCAAGCGAACGAAAGCCCTTTCTCGCCTCTCCGCCGCCACCGCCACCGCCACCGCCACCGCCATCGTCGACGCCACCACCTCATCTGAACCAAACCCTAACCCTAACCCCAACCCCAACCCCGATTCAAAGCAAGAGGAAGGCGTTGGAGACAGTGGCTGCTTCAACACACTTGGCGACGTGTCATCAGTCTCAGTGACATGTTCGCAAATAGATGGAGCATGGCACTGTCGGTGGTCCCCGATTTCCCACTCCTATTTGGAAACGAAAAAACAATTATCGGAGTTGGAATTGGGATTCGATTACTTTGATGGGTTTTCTGCAAATCATGGAAAGATTACAGCTCCACAAGGACCACATCTCTGCAACAACGTTCTTCTGCTCTTCCAAAACCAAAAGCTAGATCAGAAAGACACAGAATAGTACTGGTTATATTGTCGCCTTCTTCCTTGATTTGTTTCTGTTGTTACCGTATTCTTTTCCGACACCGGTTTGGAGGTAAATGGGCAACAACTGGTTATCAAATTTGCAACCCTACGATGCCGCAATTTCCCAACTCCCCACGCTTCCTCCTAAACCCCGCCGAGGAAAGAGACGGAAATCGAAAAGACAACAATCAAAAAACATATACAAAACCTAAGGAAAGCGAGAGAAAAAAATAAGCAAAAACAAAGAAAGAATGTTCAGAAAAACGGATTTAATTAAGCAGAAAATTAAAGACCCAAATGCTAAATGGGGTGAGGCAATACAGCGAACTGCTTGGGATCAGGCCAGGCCACTTTGGTAAATTTCTTGACGGCGATCCATCGGCGATTCTGTAGACAGCCCTTGTAGACGAGATTGGGGGCTTTGGCGCAGCTCTCAGAGATGATGAAGTCGGAGCTGAAGTTATCGGTGGCAGCTTTGAGGTCGGAAAGTGAGAACTCAGAGAAAGGAGGGACTCCAGCAGCAATGGCTGATGCGTCGGCATTACCGGAGGGAGATGGTTGATTAAATGACGGGTTTTGGTTATGATGCTGTACTTTGCATATCTCTGGTTCAGTTTCCCGTAACGGAGATGATTCACAGCAGCCCGTAACTCTTGTCTCTATCCCTTTGCACCCTCACCACACTCTTGCGCAGGTTGATTGCAGTGGCGGTGGCAACAGGAAGGAGAAGAAGACCAGCAGAAGCAGAGAGGAAAGGGTGGAGATAGAGGGGGAGGGGGTAGTGATGATCGCGCAAGGAAGAGGATGGTGTGGGATGAGGTTGCACGGCGGTAATGATGGTAATGGTGGTGGTGGTGGCTGGGGCAACGGTGGTTGTAGCCGTGGTGGTGATTTGGGGTATAATTGAAAATATCAAATTAGGTATCTGAAGTGCATTTTCTACAAACATTGGATACCTCAATTATCATTATTTATCTTATTTTGATTGACGTTAAAATTATCTTTTCAATTTTTGATTTGATTTAAATTAACACCGTTACTATAGAGGAAGAGACATTTGAGTTTTTTCAAAAAATAGGAGATGATCTAAGTTTCAATTAAAAACTCGAGGGTGATCTGTAATTTACCCTAAGTTTTGTATGTGTTTTCATTTTTAAAATGTGCATTTCATACTCAAAATAAAAAAATGAAGAATGGGAATATTGTTTGGATAACTGTTTGGCAAAAGTGAATTTTTGATTCTAGAATTCTCAAATCTTTATTATTTTAAGTTGTCGACAAACATTCTTTACCAAAAAAAAAAAAAAAGTTATCGACAAACATTTCCCCAACAATTCCCTTAGGAGAGCAATGACTCAAAAATAACATCAACATCATCATTTGCTTCAAAGGCTTGACATCATCTTGGAAATTAGAACAATGAAGGAAAGAGCTTAAACTAGGATTGTAAGAGGACTGGGCTTTATAGAACCCTAGTTTAGCCCGATCCAATCCTGACTCAGGGTCAGAAAAATCCAATCCTGACCCGCCCTCAAGGTCGGATCGGGCTAACCCTGATTAGCCTTGATCATGGGGAGGGGAAAGGAAATGCATGGACTGAAATGGCCAGGGAGAAAATTATCAATTTTACGTAAGATAACATTGTAATAAAATGTATTATATCACTTATTGTCTTCATATATAATATAGGGAGAAAGTTCTCTGTTTGGGAGTGTGGCCTATGCCAGCACTCCCATGAGTCTATTTCTCTCTTCTCCATTTGAGAAGACACCTCTGCCCCTTTATTTTGAGGAGGAGAGAGATAGACACATGGGAGTGCTGGCGTAGGCCACACTCCCGGACATAAAACTACTTCCCTATAATATATTATGTAAAAAAATGTAGGTGTCGTTTAAAGTTTATAATATATATATTATAGTATAACTTAAAACAGGGTCGGGCCGGGCCAGGCTTAGCTCTAGGCCTCAACCCTAACCCGACCCGACCCTGACTCAGGGCCAGAAATTTCTAGCCTTGACCAGCCCTCAGGGCCAAATATCTCAGCCCAAGCCCTGTTCGGGCTCAGGGCGGACTAGGGCGGGTTCGGGTCGATAGGACCAAACTTGCACCCCTAGCTTAAACCCTATGTTGCAGGAGATTTTCATTTCAAAACTCAACTTCATCGACGATAATGTCCATTCTCTGCTATGATAAACCCTTGTTTGATGCAGAGTTATCATATGCTAAACCCTTATTGCCCAAGACCACTATCTATACCTAAATCAATGGTCCTGAAGTGGTCAACAAAAATATCACGACCAAATACCTCATTGTTGAGATCTAGGCTATGTTTAATATGAATTCCCATTCTCAAAATGCATAATGCATTCTTCACTAAGAATGTGAACATTGTTTGGATATGTGCCTGGCTAAAGTACATTTTTTATTGTATAATGTTCACTTCTCTTTCTTTGGCTAAAGTACATTCAGAAAATTAGCATATGTTTTTACAAGAAATCAGCAAGAGATACAAGTTTTGCCCTTTTTCGGAGTTGAGAGGAGAGGGGATTTGGGTTAATGATCTTTGTATCTCTTGTCACATATCGGAATATGTGATTAAGGTGAGATGAATGAGAGTTTAGATCATTGCGAGTTCCTTAAAAATGCGATTTTAGGTGAACAAATACAGTTAGTCACTATAATCACGAGATAAATGTTTTTGTAACTTTATAGCGTCCGTAGATAGGCAAAAGGGAGAATTTCCTAGATCTACTTATTGAGGGAGACAACTCAGCAGCCCACCTCATCACACCACACAGCTCAGAGCCTACATCAGGATCTATGTCAGAGCTTACACTAAAGCAGCTTCAGACTCCAGAACTTTCGGTTGAGGGTCATTCACATGTTTTAGCTGAAGACACTCTCCATTCTTGATCCATGGAGAGCCTTCCATTTGTAACTAACTCATTCTTTTAGAATAGATCTAACCATACATCTGTAACTAAGGTTTTTGTACAGTTCATTATATAAAGCAATACACAGAGGTCTTCTCCTTGAGAAAGCCTTATCAAACTTCTTCGTCTCTGTTATTTCTTTACTACTAGATTGTAAAAAGAATTACAAAAATAGTAGGTATAAATTATGTTTTATCATCACAAATTACAAGTTTGAAAAGATTTACCAAATCCTCATATTAGTAAAAATAGCTAAATGAATAACCTAAAATACCTCAACTTACTTGTTTCTCCTTCATTCTTCTCTTTCTTTTCTTCTTCCTCGGACGAAGGAACACCTCTAGACTTCCTCCTCCCCACCCTTGCAACACCGCCCCACCTTCCTCTCTACAAATCTGCCCTGCACCATCATTGCCACCCATCCCTTCCCTCCCCTACAACCCCACCACTCTTTAAATGAATCGTTTCTCCTATTCATTTCACCCATAATAATGAAATTTTGATGCTTAGTGTTCATAGGTCTGTCTCTTTATCTGTAATTGGGGTTATCTCTTACCGATGATTTGAATGATGGCTTTGAAACTGTGATTGTGAAATCCATCATTTTTGACAACTTAATCACAACACTGCGATCCATCAGTTTCAAAGATCGAAATTTTGAACTCAAAATACAGAAATCCCTTGGCTCAGGAAACATGCTCTTAAAAGGTCGGTTGACTTTACAAATGGAAACCATGATTTCAATAAAGGTACCTTCTTCAAAGAAGGAAATTAAATCCGGAGAGAGAGAGAGAGAGAGTGTGTGTGTGATTGTGGTTTCTTAAATTATTCTATTCCTAGTTGTCCGGTTTTTTTTTTTCCCACTTTTATTGAATGGTTTATTAAGAAATGGATGCATGGTGGGACGGGTTTGCAGGGGAGGGAGGGGATAGGAGGAGGAGAGAGGGAAAGAAAGGGAGGGGTGGATGGGAGTTGCAGTGGTGGTGGTTCCGGGCAGATTTGCAAAGAGGAAGGCGAGGCAGTGTTGCAGGGAGGGAGAGGAAGGAGTGTGGAGATGTTCTTCATCTCAGGAGGATGAAAAGAAAGAAAAGAAGGAAGAAAGGAGTAGAGCGAAGGAAGAGTTGGGGGTATTTTAGGTTATTCATTTAGTAATTTTCACTCATATAGGGGGATTTGATAAATCTTTTCAACATTGTAACTTGTGTTGGTAAAACATAATTTATACGAACTATTTTTGTAATTCTTTGTACAATCTAGTAGATCTAGGCAATTCCCCTAAGCACAAAGCAACAAATTTTATGGTCATTGGAAATCAAGTAATAGTGAGTGTTAGTTGTTCAACTTCAACATGGGCAATACAAAACCAGGCCCAACCAGATCCAACCCAAGATTTTCCAATCTGGGTTAGGCCAGTCATTTGGGTTGAACCTGAGCCCACCAGAGTTCCTATTTCTAGAAATAGGTTTGTTTGGTCAGGTTGGAGTTTGGCTCGGTTTGGATTAGGCTTGACACAAACCCAGCCCTACCTAAGTACCAATGTTATTATGTTGTACCATATCTCGAAGATGCATTAGTAAGTGAAATCTAATTAGCTGCTTTGGGGAAAATAAGTTTAGCTCTGCCTAGAATTCCTCTTAATAAGAAAGAACAAGAAGGCTGAAATGAGTTGTGTTGAATCGTATTGGCACATATTCCTTTCATGTGATTGGATTAAACATATTTGGGCTGCTGGTCCGTTGGGATTGAGAACTGAGTTTTTATCTCATCCTTCCTTGGAAAATCTTTGTCTTTCCTTTCGGTTTAAGTACAAGCTAGATAAACCATCTTTAATTTGGTTCTTTGAGATTTTTATTATTTCTTGTTATTTTATATGATTTGTTCGAAACAAGGTTGTTTATGGACTTGAGAAGCCGGATCCAATATGGGTCATGAAAAATGTTGATATATGGATTTCAGATTTGGGATTATCACCCCCCCCCTCAATTTCTTCCCATGATGTATATTCTCCGACCGAGGAGGTATTTAATTTGTCTACTCCAATCTCATTTGCCTATTCTTAATTTTTCTGTTTTAATTTGTGTAGGATATCAGAACTCCGGAGTAGTTTCAGCTGGATGATCTTACCTTTTTTTGTTAAATGGAAAGTTTATTTTGTTTGCTGTAGGTACAATTAAAACTTCTTGTGTATTGGAACCAGAGTTGTATTGTATTCGTACGAGACTTGAACATGCTTGTCGGTTAGGGTTGAAGGGAAAGAAGTACGGTGCTCGAATTAGCGGATCTCTGACCATCTTCCATCTCCAAATGCTAATTCCTGGCCTTGGCAATTATCACACTATTTTTTGGATATTAACTAGGGCTGCAACAGGGTCGGGTTGGGCCGGGCTTTATAGAACCCTAGTCCAACCCTAAGTCCCCTTAGCTGGGCCCAGGCCCGACTCGACCCTGACTCATGGCCAGAAAAATCCAACCCTGACCCACCCTCACCCTGATTGGCCCTGATCATGGGGAGGGGGAAGGAAATGCATGGGTGGGAATGGGTCGGGGAGAAAATTATCATTTTAACGTAAATTAACACTGTAATAAAATGTATTAGATCACTTATTGTCTTCATATACTATATATTATATAACAAAATGTGGGTGACGTTTAAATTTTGCAATATATATATATATATTTTATAGAATAACTTAAAACAGGGTCGGGTCGGGCCAGGCAAGACTTGGCCCGAGGCTTCAACCTTGGCCCGACCCGACCCTGACTCAGGGCCAAATATCTCAGCCCAGGCCCTGTTCAGGCTCAGGGCGGGTTCAGGACGACAGGGCCAAACTTGCACCCCTAATATTATCTATATAGGACAAGATATGAACTTTAGTTCTAAGGGGGATCCTTTTTGTTCGGTGGCGGTGGCTAACTTAGCTAAAAAGGCTCTAGAAACAAACAATGCTTTTGTATACTCCTATTTTTAGCTTAATATATTTCTTTTCATCATAAAAAAAAAAAAAATAAAGGCCGAAATTCAGATATGGACCAGACCACCCTAACTGAGACTTGAGCCCAACTCACTTCAAATGGTCTCAGGCTGCCTTTAGGAATCCATGGGCCAGTCTTGGGCTTGAATTTTGTGGTTTAAATAAATACTCTGGTTGTCCCTATTCCAAAGTAACCTTTTGTACAACCAGAACCTAGGTGTAGCATCAGGCAACCTGAGTAGTGTCCGAGATTGTCTGAGACTTTTAAGTTGTGTTTGGTATATATTCTTGGAATGCAATCTAGGTCAATTTTACATTTTCTAACGATAAAAATAGTTGTTTTTATCATCTGAGAATGAGAAATCAACCTAAAATACGTTTCAAAAATGCATACCAAACACAACCTTAAAGTTGGTGTGAACCTGAACCAACTTGCATGACTAGTTAATAGGGTTATGTTTAGCATGCATTCCCATTCTGGAAATACACATTTCAATTATACATATTGTATTATTTGTTTTTTTAGGTAAAGAAATGCATTATTAATTTTGGAATGAGCACAATATTTGGATACATGCTTGACTATAGTGCATTCTTGATTTTGGAATACCCGCACAAATTTGTAATTTGAGTTATTGACAAGAATTTTTCCATCAACTCGAACCTTTGGGAGAAATTGGCTAAACAACATCAACACCATCATTTGTTTCAAAGGCAAAGTTGACATTATCCTAGAAGTTGAAAGAGCAATGAAGAAGAGAGATTAAACCCACTTTTGTAGGGATATTTTCTTGTTAAAACTTGGATCAGGATCGTCTCCAGGGAGTAGGGAATGTTCAGGGCATTGCCAGCCGTTGGGCTGTGCCGCACACATTCCTAGGCATGTGCCGAGATGTGTGCGATACAGCTCAACCGCTGGATGCCCCCTGACAGCACTCTGAATGCACGCCTCCCTGGAGACGAGCTAAATTCTTAAAGCTTCCACTCAACAACAATATTTATTCTCGGTGATGATAAATTCTTGTCTACTGGAGAGTTATCACATGTTTAATCTTTAAACCTCAGAGATTTGTCTTATAAAATGATGATGTCATTTTCCACTAACCCCCAAGAATACACTTTCACCACCAAATCCCTTGCTAGCGTGATTTAGGCTATGTTTGGCATGCATTTCTATTTTGAGAATGTGCATCTCATACTTATGATGCAAAATGAAGAATGAGAATATTGTTTGGATATACGTTTGGCACCAAAAGTGCATTCTTGATTGTGGAATGCTCAAATCATTATTCTTTAAGCTGTCGTTAAGAATTCTTCCAACAAGTTCCTCGGGAACAATCAATCAACTCAACAACATCAACATCATCATCTACTTCAAAGTCAAGGTTAATATCATCCTAGAAATTAGAAGAACAATGAACGAAAGAACTTAAACCCTCTTTTAAAGGGGATTTTCATTTCGAAACTTCTATTTCATCGACAACATCCACTCTTGTCGATGACAAACCCGTTTTTATTTTCAAAAATCACAAGACAAATTTGAGTCATCGATTTTTATATTTTTTAATCTAAGCCATTTGTTCATACTACAAATTTGAGAGAGTATATATAGTAATGTCTAGTGTAATGTTTGAGTGTGGCAACAAATTATGAAGCTGAATTTATTGCCTTTACTCATGGTGTTGTGCATGCGATGGAGTTAGGGATTCAGAAACTTTGGGTTGAATGTGATTTGGCTGCAGTGGTGATATCAATTCAAAAGTAGAAATGTCCATGACTGGTTCGACAGGATTGACTGTATATACAATCGTACTTGTCAAATATTGTGTGGAATATTACACATTGTTTTAGAGTAGCAAATCCAATTGCGGATTATTTGGCAAAAGAGGCAACAAAACGAAGCTCAGCTTACAAACACTGATTTGCCTTTGCCTAGGACAGTTCAAGAGGAGTTTCATTGGGATGCAGCTGGGAAACCTAGGTTTCGGTTTAGTTGAGTGTAAGTTGGAGGCTAGGCCCTCTACTGATGGCAATGCCGAAGGTGGGGATCTTGGATCTCTCTCTTTCTTGGTCCTCTATTGGGGTTGTCCAGTTTAAGGCTTTTTTGTATATTCTTTTGTTATTATAATCTGAACTTTCGAGATTTTTTTTTTGTCTAGAATATTGGTACACGTGCATGGATATACACGAGATGTGTGCTAACACAAAATGAGATATTTGATTAAAATTTGACACGTAACTAATGTCGACCATGCATTACAAAAAAAAAAAAAAATTAATAATAATGTAGACCATGCCTTCTCTTTCTAACCGTCGAAATGAATATATCATTTATCCATCTAACAAAATTGATTCCTTATGACATTTGAAAAAAAAAAAAACATACCAATGTGACAATAATAATTTTTTTTTTCTTATTTTATAAAAAACGCAGATAAGAAAGTTGGCATATGGCAACGAAGCACATTAATTGGATCAGGTGGATGGCTAACCTCCTTGGAAAAAAAGTAAGGAAGGAGCACAAGAAAAGGCTTTGGTTGTCTCCACATGGAAAAGTTGTGGAAAGAAAACAAAACCCAGAGCTTGACCAACAGGTACTTTTGTGGACGCCCAGCTCTTGGTCCCTTTTCGTTTCATTTTCATGAACTGTCTCCTACTACCACTTAAACATCAAACAATTCCGTAGAGATCTGGAGAAAAAGCTCATCTCACCATTACCTTATCCAATTCCAGCCAAAGATGATTGTATTCTGGATAAGTTCTGCAAATAATTGCTTGACAAAGGCAGCGTTTGAATAACGCAACGGATTTAATTTTCATTTTTTGGTTAAAACTAAGTTTCCCTCCACCCATAGACAGCGGTTCACCCACCATCCTAGGGTTTACAAACCCCTCCCAGGGTTTTAGTGTTTTAGATTTTTGTATGTTCTAAACTACCCTCCCCACGGTGAATGAGATCACATTCACCATGGGTGGAAAGAAACTCGGGTCCGACTAGGTTATGTTTTGTTGTGATGAAACATGAAACATAGATTTTATCTTACTATGGTTTTTTTCTTCCTTTTCTTGGCTTCCAAACATAGTTTTACATGAAATTTCTTGGGATCGGCAAACCTCTTATCATTTTTCCATGTTAATTCTCATCTAAAGTGAAAACTGAAAGTTTGTGGTACAATTTCTATCAACAGAAGGATATGCTACTTCGAAACACTTACAATATTTCAGTCATAATTTTCTTGACAGAATTTAGTATTTTGGGATTTTTTTTATTGACACCCTTTTAAGTGTCCAATAATTTGTAATCTTCTTTTTTCTGTCCTCTTAGTATAACATACTTATTCTTTCAGTAAGGGTAAAATCCTATCATTTCACGTGTACTAAAAACATATGCAAAATAAATAGTTAAAAAATTTCCTCTTTAAACTTGGCCTCTTTGGTAGCTTGCTCTTTTTTGTGAGGTGTTTATGTGCAATTTCTATTGACTTTTATATGCTTGTAGATTTTACTGTTAGTGGAACTTCCAGTCTACTGCAGGAGCCTCATGCACTGAGGTACGCCCTTTTATATTTATTTTAGGGTAAGATATCTCTATTTGATCGCATGGTCTCTACACAAGCGTCTGGGCCAATGGGTGAGTATGCCTGGGTATCCACCCAGTGGGCAGAGGGGTCCTCTCACGAGCATCGTGAGAGGACGTAGGAAACACCACCAAGTAGAGATCTTTTTCTTATTTAATTAAATCAATTTAAAAATTCTGATTTTCCTCCCCTGTTTTTCTTCTTGTAAGGGTGAGACTGTTTAATATATTCATCTTTCTCTGCAAAGCTAATGACTCTATTACCAACATTTCATATGAAGAAGATAGGTAAAAAGAACCAAATACTGCAAACCTAAATTAAAGGATTTTATTGCAAGAAGAGAGAGAAATTTACTTCAGAATTTGTCCCACAACACCAAAAAAATAAAACCATCATGAGAAAATTCCTATTCTCTGCACCTTCCCCTTACATCTGATCTGATCTCCTCCCCTGACTACAACTATCTAGAATAAATATCCTTATTAGCCACAGATCGAGAACGATCTCTGCACCTCTTGAAGGAAGTAATTAGTGCAAGAGGAAGAAGAAGAATAAGAAGAAGATGTTGTGGCTAATGCTGATCTTGAAGCTACCTTTGATGATAATGGCCAAGCTTCACCCCCGTAGCTTCCTTCTCTCTCTTCTTCCTTGATTGTATCTAACATCTTTGATGCTCTATTTCTCATGACACTAACAAATTGTGGTGGTGCAACCTCTGTTACAAACCTTGTTACACGTGAATTTGCCATTTTTTGTTCTGAAGAGGAGGAGGAGGAGGAGGAGGAGAGAGAGAGAGAGAGAGAGAGAGAGGGTGGAGAGGTTGTGGATGAAGAAAGGACAGTTGTGGAGATGACTAAAGAAGTGAATTCTTGGATGGAATTTATAACCAGGATACAACACAAGTCTTTATCAAGACCTTAAACCAGCTTTTGAAATTTAATGCAAGACCTAACTGAAAACTCTTTCATTTTCAAGAGGCCTGGACACATCATCCCGAATTCTCCACTTTCTGTGGTTCCTCTTGGTCTTCTTCCACTGAAATTTTGCAGGTCAATTTATCCTGTTTAGCCAACCTTCTTCGTACTTGGAATAAAGAGGTCTTTGGTCATGTGGAATTTATAAAACAGAATCTTTTTCATAAGTTTCTTAGATCTGATGATTCTTCATCCTCCAACTTTGATATCCAATCAAAAGTCTTTAATCAACTCAAATGGATTTTTGATGCGGAAGAAGTATTTTGGCTAAAAAAATCCAGAAATATTTACTTAAAGGAGGGGGATAGAAACACCAGGTATTATCATGTTGTAGCCAAAAATAACTACAGGAAGCGAAAGATTGATTTTATTTGGTCTACAGATAGAGTACGTCTGGACAATCCTAGAGACATTGGCTCTGCTTTTGCTAATCATCTTAAAACCATTTTTTCTTCTTCTAACCCATTGGATGCTTCTTTTGTTGAATGCCTTTTGATGAGCACATTTAAGTGTGAAATCTTAGGGCATAAAGCATACATTTTACCACATTGGACAGAGTTACTTTGGTGCTTTCTTATGTTTTTCAAGTTTTGGGCTATTCTGGACTATCGGGAGCTGCATGTCCCAAGTTTCACGTAAAGTTGCCATTTTTCCTTCCATGGCTGTAAAAAGGACTAAATTTGGAGCAAGTTGGACGTGACGGAACGCAAATACGCATTCGTCTAGCTCACCGTACAGTTGATTATTCTTTTTAGCCCAAGAAAGGATAATGGGTCAAAAAGGAGCTGTAATGCAAGCCCATAGTCAGTCTACCACTGCCTAAGGACATTTTTGACATTATAGAAGATATTTCTAAGCATGGTGGAGATCTACTACAAGTACAGGGCCGTTTTGATAATTTTGCATTCTTGAAGAGAGAGAAGGACTGCTACCCACACTGCCATTAGATTCCATTAATTTTGAAGGCCCACAAGGTGTCCACGATTTTTATGGGCTGCATTTAATGCCCCATGATTTTTAAAGGACACATTGGGGATTTTGTTATTTGGTTGAGTGTAATCCTAGTCATCACTATCCTAGTCATCGTTCTCTCTCTCTCCTCCAACTTTTCAAGGGCATTCCTGAAATTTCACTTGTGATAGATTTATTTCGAAAGATATTTTCTCATCTATGGAAGGTTGAAAAATCAAAGATGCTTTGATTTTATTGCTTGGAGAAGATATCTACAAAGAAAATGAAGCACATGTTAGAATTAGAAATTTACTTTTCTAGAAATAGAAGGTTTATGTAAATAATATTCTCTTATTTTCTTCTTTCTATTTTTTTTCTTTTTCTTAGGAGCCAAGACAATATAAAGGAGGAAGGAGAAGAGAATATTCTCTTTTCTTAGGAAATATTTCTCCTACACTTCCCTCTTCTCTCTTCTCCCCTTTCTCCTATAAATATCCCTACCTCTCTGGTAAAGTTTGCTCATTCACCTAGTAAAATTTCTTCTCTTCTTCTTCTTCTAATTTGTGATTTTTGGCTTTTCTAAGTTCTAGTTTGCTTTTTTTATTTTTATTTAATGGTTATAATAGGTTTAATTTATGCTTTAATTTCAATTTAAGTCTTCAATTGGGATGTAATTTCTTAATTCTAGTTTATGTTTTAAGCCTTCTAGTCTAAGTTCTTAAGTTGATGGCAAGACTTGAAGATTTAGAAGAGGAGGCCATGGTAAGTTTATGCAAGTATTCAAGCTTTTCAATTACATTCATGCAAGCACATCCAGGTTTTACTATCTAAACTTTCAATCTCATTCTCCATCTCCTCTATCTCTATCTATCTTCTTCTTCTTCTCCCTCTATTTCTTTTATTTTAATTTTATATGGTTGTGGTTTGTGGATGTATTTTTATTCCCTTATTTCTTTTTATGTGGTTTGCATGTGTGGTTGCATTTTTATTCCTTTCAATTCGCTTTAGTTTGATAGGTTAGATGCTCATGTGTTAGGACACCGATTTAATCCCTTAATTTTGTTAGATGCTTATGAGTTAGGATGCATTGATTTTCGTTAGTTTAATTAGTTTAATTTAACACTTTAATTTGGTTAAGTTTGCATTACTTTTAAGTTAGTTAAATAGAGTGGCGTATATCTCCTCGGGTTCGACCCGTAGCTACGATTGACCCGTACACTTGCGGTTTTATTTAACTCAAACAAGTTTTTAGCGCTGTTGCCGGGGAGATTATTGTCCATTTTATTTATCTGATTTTTAAGTAGTTCGAAGTGTTTTAGTTTATTATTTTCTCTTCTTTTTCTGAAAAAAAAAAAAAATCAGTTTTTGAAAACCTCTTCTCGTTTCTCTTCTGTTTCAAATAGTGTGCGTCCAATCTAAAGTCCTTCATATGCTTCAACCCTCCATCTTTTGGTGTCCCTCATAGGATTAAGTTACCTATGACGCTACATCTTGACTTGGTTGGGTGGATTGGCATGTGACTTATCTTTGGAGGTGACCATTCTTTATAATAGGAAAGCGATATAGTGAGAGCGTTGAAAACATAAACGTATAGTAGACCTCTACTCTACATCAGAATCCATTTGGAGTCGACCGTAGGTGGCTATAGAAGATTATACAGGTTCCCTTGCTGTCAACCTATATGGCATCCTTACAGCTTTTGAACCATTGTTTTGATTTTTGAGGGATAGATGCACTATCTGCCTTGGGCTCCCTCTTGTTTTTAGTACTTTTTCTTAAGTCTTTTATTTTTCTTCAATTTTTCTAAAGGAGACCTCATATCTGTTTAGGTGGCTACGGTGTGGACTCGTGATTTATCTAATCGTCTTATTAGAATACCACCTTCTCCACTACCCTTAACCCCACCTTTGACCATGGGTGACCAACAACCCAAGACTCTTAAGGATAGGTTTTACCCTACTAGGGCTGTACCGCCTTCTTGCATCAACTTATCACCTATTACAGGAAACAATTATGAACTCAAGACCAACTTCATTAGCATGCTACCCCACTTCCATGGGATGACCAATGAAGATGCATATCTCTTCCTTAGGGAATTTGAGGAGGTCTATGTTCTAATTAAGGTCCAGAATTTGACTGATGATGCAGTTAGGCTTAGGTTTATACCCTTTGCCCTGAAAGACCAGGCCAAGAAGTGGCTCTATGGATTGCCTACAAATTCCATTAATACATGGGATGAGTTCACCATTGTCTTTTTGAGAAAATTCTTCCCTCTTCACAAGACCAATAAGCTTAAGAGTGACATCCTCCAATTCAGGCAGAAACCACATGAGTCCTTTTCTAAATTCGTGGAAAGATTCAAGGACCTCCTCTTAGAATGCCCTCACCATGGTTTCAACTTGTGGCAGCTATACCAAATTATTTATGAGGGTATTGATTATCAGACCAAACAACTTGTAGAGTCCATGTGTCCTGCAGGCTTTACTTCTTTTTCTGAGGAAAATGATGTATAGACATTCTTAACCAACTTGGCTGATAAGACTAGGGAATAGGAATCTTCCCAAGAGGCTGAAAGGACCACTAAGAGGTATCTCATTGAGGGTATGCCAGCCAAGGAGGCCAAACTTGACAGCCTCATAAAAAGATTGGAGTCCATAGTTCTTAAAGAGTCTATACTGGTTAACCAGGTCAACTAGGTGACAATATGCAGTTGGAGCCAAACACCTGGACATATTTTGGAGGAATGCCCCAACACCTTGGTGGGCAATTCCAGCACTGAGAATGTAAGTGCTCTCTACCAAAATAACCCATATAGCAATACTTACAATCTAGGATGGAGAAATCACCCTAATTTTTCCTGGAATCAAGGGAACCAAGTAGGCCCATCCAGCTTTAACCGTCAAGGCCAGTTTGGTGTCCAAAGGCCCAACTATGCACCCCAAAGCCAAGGAATGTCTCCTAACCCCTTTTCCCCTCGTCCTCAACTAGGACCTTCTATAAACTCTGCTAGGCCTTCTCTCCTTGCACCTTATCCGCAACCCCCAAGGTTTACCAATACAGGAGAGACACCAAGAATAGGTGAGATTGAGAAAAGAATGACCCTTATGGAGAAGCAACTCACCCAACTTGTCACAATTTTGCATGAGAGGAAAACAAGAAAGTTACCTAGCCAACCTGAGCCAAATCCTAAGCATCAGGTTCATATTCAGCAAGGTACCCAAGCTCCTCCACTCAATCCGGTACAAGGCCAACAGATTCAAGGGCCCTCCAGCCAAGTTAATGCTGTCTATGCTTTAAGGAGTGGCCGTGAGTATCAACAGGCTAGTATACCTCAGTCTTTACCATGTCATACTCCTGTTGACTCTCCCCCTTCTGAAAAGACCGTTGTAGTGCCTACTGTTCTAAGGTCGTTTGATGAACCTAAAGATATTGCAGATGATTTGGTTGAGGAAATCAAAGATGATTCTGTTGAGGAAGTTAAAAAAACCAACCCTGAAAGAATTTATACCTCACCTGCCCCTTTCCCAAATAGGTTGGTTAGTAAGAAGTCTCATTCTGTGGAGATGATATTGGATGTGTTCAAACAGGTTCAGGTGAATATCCCATTGTTGGATGCCATTGCCCAGATCCCCGCTTATGCTAAAGTCCTCAAAGACTTATGCACCCAAAAGCGGACCACCAATGTGCCCAAAAAGGCATTCTTGGCTGCTAACATTAGTTCTCTCATCTCATAGCCAGTAGCAGCCAAGCATAAGGATCCTGGAAGCCCCACCATCTCTTGCACTATAGGCAATACCACTATTGATCATGCCTTATTGGACCTTGGTTCAAGTGTGAACCTCTTATCCTTTCATGTCTACCAACAACTGGGATTGGGAGAACTGAAATTGACCAAAATTATTCTTCAACTTGTAGATCGATCGGTTAAAGTTTCTAAGGGAATGATTGAGGATGTCCTGTTGAAGGTTGGGGAATTTATTTTTCCTGTAGATTTTATTGTTTTAGATACTCAATGTGTTTAGGTTGGGCAAGCAGCCTAATATGGATGAAGAGGTGCATATGCTTCAAGGATTTCCTGATGATATTGATACGTTCTTTGAGATTGATTTGGATTCGGGATTTCAAGAATGTATGCAGGAATTGGAGGGTGTTGATAATACCCCCTTATCTGAGGTCTAGAGCATCTAACCACCTTTGGAGCCCCTTGGACTCCTAGCCACCTCCATTCCCAAACCCTCTATTATTGAGCCCCCACATTAGAGTTGAAAGCATTACCCTCCAACCTCAAGTATGCCTTCCTAGGGCAAGATCACACTCTTCCTGTTATTATTGCTTTTGATTTGACTTCTATTTAGGAAGAAGAGTTGATTAAGCTTCTAAAGGACCATAAGGAAGCCATAGGTTGGACCATGTTTGACATTAAAGGTATTAGTCCCTCCATTGTTCAACATTATATCCATCTGATGGAGAGTTCCAAACCTTTTAGGGAACCCCAAAGGAGGGTTAATCCTGTGATGAAAGAGGCAATTAAGAAAGAGATCCTAAAGTGCTTGGATTATGACATTATTTATCCTATTTCTGATAGCCAATGGGTGAGTCCTATGCAGGTTGTGCCTAAGAAAGGAGGATTCCAACCCGTATCCAAACGGGATGGAGAGCGTGCATTGACTATAGGAAATTGAATGCGGCAACATGGAAGGACCACTTCTCCTTGCCTTTTATTGATCAGATGTTAGAGAGACTAGCTGGCCATGAATATTATTGTTTTCTTGATGGTTATGCAGGCTATAACCAAATCCCTATTGCTTTAGAGGACCAATATAAGACCACATTCACATGCCCTTATGGAACTTTGGTTTACCGGCGCATGCCTTTTGAGCTTTGCAATGCCCCTGCTACATTCCAATGGTGCATGATGAGTATCTTTTCTGATATGGTAGAGCACTTCTTAGAGGTGTTTATGGATGATTTTTCTATTCATGGCTCTACCTTTTCTAATTGCTTGCATCATCTCTCTTTGGTTCTTCAACGATACATAGAAAAGAACTTGGTCTTGAATTGGGAGAAGTGCCACTTCATGGTGAAGCAAGGCATAGTTCTTGGTCACATTGTGTCCAAAGAGGGGTGTAGGTGCAGTGGACGGAGGGTCACTGGGCGTGCACCTGGGGGGAAGAAAGAAATGGGAAAATGGGAGTCGCCACCTAGATTTAGGGTCTAGGACCTATGAATGGTGCCCCTCCTTTGCAAAAGGGGCGCTAAATAACTCCAATGACTCAATGGATGGTCTGCTCCAGATCTCTGGGTAAGTGTCAAGTTACGGGTTGGGAAGGTGTTAGGCACCCAGTAACCGCCCGGCCGACGACCGATCTTCCTAAACCAAACTCTGTTGTGTACTGTTGTGTTATACATATTATGCACTTAATTAAACTAATTTTTCTGTGTTTTATTCAAGTTAGAAAACCTAACCCTATGGTGAAAATAAGGTTAACTGTACAAAAGTGATTAAGACCCTAATCCTATGATTATATCATGAAGAAGGACAATTACCCAGAATACAAACTTAATTAAGAGCCAAAATGGACAAAATTACGAAAATGCCCCTAGAGGGCCAAAATGTGTACAAAGGCATGAAATCATATTTAAATGCTGTAAATAAGCAAAACATGATTTTATAACATTAACATCATGCATTTGGATCATCAAAAGCATATGAAATGCTAAGGAAATGCGAGGTGGTGAAAATTACCAAAATACCCTTGGTATGGCAAACGTATAGAAAATGCATGATAATTTATGAAAATACTGACTTATGCTTAAAATATGTTTATTAATGTTAAAACATGCAGCAAAAGTAGCAGGAGCCTTTCCGGGATCCTAAACAAGGTTTGGTCGCAAAATGACCTAAGTGCCCCTAAGGGTAAAATGGTAAAAGTGTCAAAAAGACACTTAGGATCATTGTAGGCATCGAAAGATGTTAAACATCCTAAAATGACTGAACACACCAAATGATATTTCCAGAATGATAGTCTGCGCCCGCATTTGGTAAATTACCAAAACCCCCCCTAAGGGCGAAAATGACTTTTTATGCATATTTATCAAGCATGATGGTCATGTTTGCATATGAAAACATCCTAAAACATCCTAAAACAGCATGTCATGCATGAAAATATTTTTTCTTATTTTTTCAAAGTTTTTCATTTTAATTAGAAAAATGACACTTATATCCCTAAATGGGGTGCGGAACACATATAAAAACGATCAAACATGCATGTTAATGGATAATGATTCCATAAAATCAAGCATGATGAAATATACATTCCATAATTTTTTTGTAAATTTTTATGCATTTATACTATTTTTAATATTTTCTGAAATACTGAAAAAGAAGGGAAAACAAAGAAAAATACAAAATCCCCATCAAAGATCCGAATTGGATCAAACCAGAGCCCAATCCCACTAATCCAAACATTATCTTTAACATGGTCACAATAACTTTGTCCAAATACCCACCCACATGTTCAGATTTTACATAATCCGAAATCCTTCATAGGGGAAAAAATGTCACAAAAACCATGATTTGGAGCTTGAGAAAATTAATGAATATCAAACATAGTGGTAAACATCATCGCTGAAAATTTCAGAATTTTATCACTCTTGAGTTATTTTTAACATTTTTATAACTGAAAAATGACCTCTTTTAGTAAAGAAAATCAAAACAAATACTTAAAAATAAATAAAAAATATGGAAAAATACCCTTGAAGCGTGGAAGTGCCTGGGATCAGCTTGAGTAACCTTTTTGGACCGCAAATAGTCGTCGGAAACCTCCAAAGGCTGCTCCAAGTGTGGTTACTCCGAATGGCAAGAGTGGTGAACATGGGATATTTACGGAATTTTATATCAGTAATGAAGAATAAAATATGAATGAGAAAACCAAATTTGGAAAGAGGGGATCAAGAACTACATGAAGATAATTGTCTGTGAATTTTTATGGGTCCCTAAACCTTCCAAAACACAGCCTATTTATAGGAAAAAATGTGTTCGATGAAAAGACTGAATGAACCGTGGACTTTAATGGCAGATTGATAAAAAACGGGGTTGGGGCTGGCGGGCTTGACTTGCGCGCACAGCGGGCGCGACTTGTGCGTCTGGGCTAGGCCTGCAGGCGGTTGGGTGTAGGCTGGTGGCTGAGTCATGGCCGGTGCAGGCTAGACCTTGGCACACCCATGGGCCCATGCCCATGTGGGGGTGGTGGCTGGTTTTTTGGGTCAGTTCTGGTTGGCCCAAGTTGGTTCGGGTCAACCCGGATTGACCAGAATTTTTCCCTCCCTTTTATTTTCTGTTTTTTTTAAATAAAAACAAAGATTCCATTT
The DNA here is from genome assembly GCF_018873765.1 of Telopea speciosissima. Taxonomy (NCBI): domain Eukaryota; kingdom Viridiplantae; phylum Streptophyta; class Magnoliopsida; order Proteales; family Proteaceae; genus Telopea; species Telopea speciosissima. The sequence goes on from NC_057924.1 coordinate 51,028,309, forward strand.
TAAGGGTCCATATTCAAACATCAATATCTTTTGATCCGGATGGCCAATTTTGACGCATCACCTATCGATACGAAGGTCTCAACACGTACTTTCCATCCGTGTGGCAGATATGGTCAGATATTTCCAAAAAGTGGCACAGATACCAAGAAAAGTACTTAAATGGTGTTTCACCCCGATCAAGGTCCAAATGATACCGGAATTACACGAAATTTTACGTGCAAGCATAATATGACCAAATAAGGTTATCCAAATGATTTCAGGCCACATCGAGTGGCTCGGGTACCAAGAACCATGCTAGGGCCAAAGCGGTCATTTTTATAAAAGTTATCCGATTTGGTCGAAACTTTACGTGAAAGCTTAATATGACCAAATGAGGTCATCCAAAGTGTTTCGGACTAAATCATGTGGTCTGGATACCAAGAACCGTGCCAGGGGCAAAACGGTCATTTTCATAAAAGTTACCCGATTTAGCTGAAACTTTACGGGAAAGCTTAATATGACCAAATGAGGTCATCCAAAGTGTTTCGGACTAAATCAGGTGGTCCAGATATCGAGAACCGTGCCAGGGGCAAAATGGTCATTTTTATAAAAGTTATCCGATTTGGCCAAAACTTTACGCGAAACCTTAATATGACCAAATGAGGTCATCCAAAGTGTTTCGGACTAAATCGGGTGGTCCAGATACCGAGAATCGTGCCAGGGGCAAAACGATCATTTTCACAAAGGTGTTGGATTTGGGTGAAACTTCAAATGTGGACTTAAAATGGTTAAATACGGCTATGTTAAGGGTTTAGGCTCCATTTGGGACAGTTTGGTTATAAAAAGTGGGGTAGGGGCAATTTGGTAATTCTTGCCATTCAGTCACCACACGAGTTACGACCTTAACCATCATTGCCCAGACACACTTCCAAGGTGTCAAAATGTGGTGTCTACAAGGGGATTAAAGTTGATAGATCTAAGGTGGACCTCATTGTCAATTTACCACCACCCAAGAGTGTAAAGGACATTAGATCTTTTCTTGGCCATGCAAGTTTTTACAGAAGATTCATTAAGGATTTTAGCCAGATAGCTAGACCTCTCACTTCCCTTTTAGCAAAGGATTGCCCATTTGATTTTTCTCCTGAGTGTAATAAGAGTTTTGAGCAATTGAAAAGAGCATTGATCTCAGCCCCCATTATGCAAGCTCCAAAATGGACAGTGCCATTTGAGCTTATGTGTGATGCCTCTGATTTTGCTATAGGGGCTGTTCTTGGACAAAGAATCAACAACTTGCCCCATGTGATTTATTATGTTAGTAGGACTCTTGATGATGCACAGCTTAATTATACAACCACTAAGAAAGAATTTTTAGTTGTTGTGTTTGCTTTAGAGAAATTTAGGCCCTACTTGGTTGGATCACATGTTATTGTTTACACTGACTATGCAATTATCAAATATCTTGTGCAGAAGAAAGATGCCAAGGCTTGCTTCATTAGGTGGGTCCTTTTGTTGCAAGAATTTGATCTTGAAATTAGGGATAAGAAAGGGTGTGAAAATTTGGTTGTAGACCATCTATCCCGGTTGCCTAATTCTTTGACTGTTGATTCTCCAGTCAATGAGAACTTTCCTGATGAGTATCTGATGGCAGTGTCTAGTGAACCATGGTTTGCTGATATTATCAATTATCTGGTTACGGATGTGACACCTGTTCATTGGTCTACCCAAGATAATAATCGTTTCTTTTCACAGGTTAAATATTTATTTTGGGACGATCCTTATCTTTTTAAGAATTGTCCGGATCAAGTAATCCGGAGATGTGTTCTTGATCATGAGCAACAATCTGTCTTATCTTTTTGCCATGATCAGGCTTGTGGATGCCACTTTGGGCCCAATAAGATTGTGGTCAAGGTTTTACAATGCGGATTTTATTGGCCTAGTCTGTTTAAAGACACTTTTACTTATTGCAAGGCGTGTTCTTCATGCCAATCTTTAGGACGTCTTTCTAGGAGGAATATGATGCCCCTCAACCCAATTCTGGTGGTTGCGGTGTTTGATGTGTGGGGTATTGATTTCATGGGGCCTTTCCCTAACTCTTTTGGTAACCTGTACATATTACTTGCTATGGACTATGTGTCCAAGGGGATTGAGGCTATTACTTGTACGACCAATGACCACAAGGTGGTTGTGAAAATTTTGAAGGAGAACATCTTCTCCCGTTTTGGTACTCCCCGTGCTATCATTAGTGATCGGGGCAAACATTTTTGTAACTGGCCTTTTGAGGCCCTCATGAGAAAATATGGTGTCATTCACAAGTTGGCCACACCCTACCATCCCCCGACTAGTGGCCAGGTTGAGGTTTCAAATAGGCAGATAAAGCAAATTCTTGAGAAAACCGTCATGCCAAACCGCAAGGGTTGGTCTAACTGGTTGGTAGATGCTTTGTGGGCCCATAGCATAAGGCCTTTTGAGCTATCAAGAAGCTTAACTTTAACCTACCCACTGCAGGTGCCCATTGGAAACTCCAACTATCTGAGTTGGAAGAGCTTAGGAATGAGGCATATGAGAATGTCCGGATTTACAAGGTAAAAACCAAGGCTTTCCATGATAGGCACATTTTGAGAAAATCTTTTGAAGTAGGCCAAAAAGTTTTGTTGTACAATTCTCGTTTGCACATCTTTCCAGGTAAACTGCGTTCTAGATGGGATGGCCCCTATATTGTTCAAACAGTTTATTCTCATGGGGTTGTTGAGGTTGCCAATCCTAGTACAGGTGTTACTTTCAAGGTCAATGGCCAAAGATTGAAGTCATACATTTAGATGCACACTCCACTTGCAGAAGAGGTCATGGATCTCCATGAGCCTCTTTACCTTGAAGAATGACCTCCTGGTATATTTACCCTCCCTTGTCTTTACTCTTTCTTTTCTGTATGCATTGAGGACATTGCATAAATTAAGTGTGTGTGTGTGGGGGGGGGGTGTGTTGGACTTTATTTGTGAATTTTGATTGTGGCGGTAGTTTGGTTTTGTGCATATGTTTCTTTGATTGCGAAGCTAGAGAAAGAGGGAATTAGGTTCCCTAGCATGCGAAATAATAAAAAATCCCTTTTCAAGGACGGTAGTTGGTTTGTATCCGGTGATGGGGATTGAGTTCGAAAATATGAGTACGTGCTACTTCATTTGATGGTTAGATTCCTCTATGTGTTTATAGACCCTTTTGATCCTTTGGCTAGTAGTTGAGACCAATTTGTTAATGGCAAGGCAAGGCATGAAAGTGAAAGTGAATGAAAAAAAAAAAAGAAACAGAAAAGAAAGTGGAATTCCTTGGGACTAGACAGGGCACTGTGCCTCATGAAGCAGGGTGACTTGATCGAAACTCCTTGGAAGGAAACTCAAAAAAAAAAAACTCTTGCATCAATGTCTCAATATCTTATGGATATGATATATGCAAAAAGCGAAGCTATCAAGTATTTGGGTGTCTGGTGTGTGCTCTACCATGTCATTCAGAGAACAGTAGTGGAGTAGAAATAGAGTTTGTGGTTGAAAAAAAAAAAAAAAAAAAAAAACCTTTTGCCTTAATGCCTGAAAAGAAAGGATGGTAAAAATTATTCAATGCCTAAGTCTTTGGTTCCATCGATGCTATGAGTGATTTACTTGAAGGTGAGTATTGTTCAGAAGATAAGAGGAGATCCCTTAATCTTGATATATGCTAGTTGCTTGAATTGATGTAGGGTGATAAAATTCAAGTGTGGGGGGGGGGGGGGGGGAGACCTTTGGCTCCTTAATCTTTAGTTGAGTATTTCTTTGAGATTGTGTTCACTAGCTTACTTATGCCATGAGAAAGATTTACATCATTCTTTTTGATTTATTGAATTTTGGGTGTATATTCACTGCAAACACCCACGAGACATAACTCGTCCACTAGGGGTAACCTAGGGGTTTAAAGGCTTGTTGCACATGCTAAGTGCAACCGTGATTCCTACGAAAGTGAGTTAGGATTTTCTGCATTCTAGGTTAGTTTTTCTTTTGTTTACTTGAGGACAAGTAACGTTCAAGTGTGGGGGAATCTGATGAGCACATTTAAGTGTGAAATCTTAGGGCATAAAGCATACATTTTACCACATTGGACAGAGTTACTTTGGTGCTTTCTTGTGTTTTTCAGGTTTTGGGCTATTCTGGACTATCGGGAGCTGCATGTCCCAAGTTTCACGTAAAGTTGCCATTTTTCCTTCCATGGCTGTAAAGAGGACTAAATTTGGAGCAAGTTGGACGTGACGGAACGCAAATACGCATTCGTCTAGCCCACCGTACAGTTGATTATTCTTTTCAGTCCAAGAAAGGATAATGGATCAGAAAGGAGCTGTAGTGCAAGCCCATAATCAGTCTACCACTGCCCAAGGACATTTTTGACATTATAGAAGATATTTCTAAGCAATGGTGGAGATCTACTGCAAGTACAGGGCCGTTTTGGTAATTTTGCATTCTTAAAGAGAGAGAAGGACTGCTACCCACATGGAGGGACCCACACTGCCATTAGATTCCATTAATTTTGAAGGCCCACAAGGTGTCCATGATTTTTATGGGCTGCATTTAATGCCCCATGATTTTTAGAGGACACATTGGAGATTTTGTTATTTGGTTGAGTGGAATCCTAGTCATCACTATCCTAGTCATCGCTCTCTCTCTCTCTCCTCCAATTTTTCAAGGGCATTCCTGGAATTTCACTTGGGATAGATTTATTTTGAAAGATATTTTCTCATCTATGAAAGGTTGAAAAATCAAAGATGCTTTGATTTTATTGCTTGGAGAAGATATCTACAAAGAAAAGGAAGCACAAGTTAGAATTAGAAATTTACTTTTCTAGAAATAGAAGGTTTATGAAAACAATATTCTCTTCTTTTCTTCTTTCTATTTTTTTTCTTTTTCTTAGGAGCCAAGACAATGTAAAGGAGGAAGGAGAAGAGAATATTCTCTTTTCTTAGGGAATATTTCTCCTACACTTCCCTCTTCTCTCTTCTCCCCTTTCCCCTATAAATACCCCTACCTCTCTTGTAAAGTTTGCTCATTCACTTAGTGAAATTTCTTCTCTTCTTCTCCTTCTAATTTGTGATTTTTCGTTTTTTTAAGTTCTAGTTTGCTTTTTTGATTTTCATTTAATGGTTATAATAGGTTTAGATAATGCTTTAATTTCAATTTAAGTCTTCAATTGGGTTGTAATTTCTTAATTCTAGTTTAGGTTTTAAGCCTTCTAGTCTAAGTTCTTAAGTTGATGACAAGACTTGAAGATTTAGAAGAGGAGGCCATGGTAAGTTTATGCAAGTATTCAAGCTTTTCAATTACATTCGTGCAAGCACATCCAGGTTTTACTATCTAAACTCTCAGTCTCATTCTCCATCTCCTCTATCTCTATCTATCTTCTTCTTCTTCTCCCTCTATTTCTTTTATTTTAATTTTATATGGTTGTGGTTTGTGGATGCATTTTTATTCCCTTATTTCTTTTTATGTGGTTAGTATGTGTGGCTGCATTTTTATTCATTTCAATTCGCTTTAGTTTGATAAGTTAGATGCTCATGTGTTAGGACGCCGATTTAATCCCTTAATTTTGTTAGATGCTTATGAGTTAGGATGCATTGATTTTCATTAGTTTAATTAGTTTAATTTAACACTTTAATTTGGTTCACTTTGCATTACTTTTAAGTTAGTTAAATAGAGTGGCGTATATCTCCTCGTGTTCGACCTGTAGCTACGATTGACCCGTACGCTTGGGGTTTTATTTAAAACACCTTTTTCCCTCTAGCCTCTCCTCTAATGAGGGTACTTCTCTCTGTTCCCCTCCTTATTTAGATACTATTAATTTTTTTTTTTTTTCTCTTTTAGACCTTTTAAAGCTCTTGGTATGGATGGTTTTCAAGCCTTGTTCTTTCAAAAGTTTTGGGATATTGTCACACCTAATATTTTTACCTTTGTTTCCCTATTTTTCTCTGATGCTTTCATTCATCAGGAGTGAATCATACCCTTATTTGTCTAATCCCAAAGGCAGATACGACTTTCGTTCTATTAGTCTGTGTAATGTTACTTATAAAATCTTAGCTAAATTGATGGCTAATAGGTTTAAGGTTTTTTTGCCCTCGATTATATCCCCATTTCAAGCTACGTTTATACCTGGTCGCCAAATTTCTGATAATATTGTTATTGCTCAGGAGATCTTTTATTTCCTCAATCATACTAGAGGTAAGACTGGCCTTTGGCTACAAGTGGGGTTCTTTAGTTAATTCCCTTATCTCCACTACCTCTTTCTCCATCAAGCTAGATGGGAGTCCTTTTGATTTTTTCAAGGCCACCATTGGCATTCGTTAAGGATGCCCTCTCAATCCTTATCTCTTTATTGTCATGGAGGTTCTTTTTCATTTGCTCTCTGCTTAACGAGATTTGAATTTGTTTAAAGGTATTAAGATTGGTCATTACGCCCTAAGGTTTCTCACTTTTTGTTTGTAAATGACATTTTTATTTTTTTGCAGAGCCAATAGAGATGATCTGCAGACTATTAAGGCTATCCTAGATTTATTTTCTGACCTTTCGGGTCAAGAGATCAAATTTACCAAAAGTGGGTTGCATTTCGATAGAAATGTAGCTCCTACTGAGATATCAACTTTGTGTGCTGGGCATTAAGAAAATGCCCAAATCTTCTATCTATTTAGTAACTCCTCTGTGTCACAAAAGGTCCAAGATTAAAGAGTTAGATTGTGTAATCCAGAGAGTCCACAACAAACTTGCTTCTTGGAAATCTAATTTCCTTTCTTATGCAGGTCGGAGTATTCTAATTAAATCAATTTTAGCCGCTACCCCTACTTCTCTTATGAGTTGTTTTGCCTTTTCTCGCCATGTTTGTCGGTCTTTGGATTCCATTTGCCTTAATTTCTGGCTGGGCAATACGGGTTTTAAAAGAAAGTGCTCTTTCATCGATTGGGATAAATTTTGCCGTCCTAAATCTTGTGGAGCGCATGGATTCAGAAAAGCTGAAACCCATAATAAAGCCCTACTCTTGAACCTTAGATGATAATTATTGACAGATAACACCTCTCTCTGGGCTTGTGTTTTAAAAGGTAAGAATTTCCCCCATATTTCCCTTCTTGATGAAAAAACTAAATTAAAGAAGGGCTCTTGGGTTTGGAATAGTATTACCTCTATCATTCCAGACTTTGAATATTATTGACAGATAACACCTCTCTCCGGGTGATTTTTGAAGATTCACAATAGCTGTCAGAATGCTTTGTTTTCTTGTATTAAGGACAATTTCATCTTAGCGGTGGCTACCAATTTGGTTAAGTTAGCTGGCGAGTCAAACTATCTTTCTGTATTTAACTCTTTTGGCTAGGAATCTAACTCCTCTTAGGTTCCCTGCCCGGTCAGGTTCGTAGGTTCCTCTCATAAGGGGCTGAAAATGACGATCTCACCCCCTGCTCGAACACACTACCCGGGTGGAATGAGGTCGTCATTTCCGCCCTTCCTATGAGAGGAACCTAGGAATCTGACTGGACAAGAAACCTGAGAGGAGAAAAATTCTTTGGCTAGTTTATATATTTTCTTTTTTTCATTACAAAAAAAAAAAACATTACTATGTGACAATAATAAATTTTTTATTTTATTTATAAAAATGTAGATAAGAAAGTTGGCATATAGCAAGGAAGCATTTTAATTGGATCACGTGGGTGACTAACCTCCTTGGAAAGAAGTAAGGAACGAAGGAGAAAAAGAAAAGGTTTTGATTGTCTCCACATGGAAAAGTTGTGGAAAGAAAACAAAACCCAGAGCCTGACCAACAACTACTTCTGTGGACGCCCAGCTCTTGGTCCCGTTTCGTTTCATTTTTATGCACTTTCTCCATTACCTTATCCAATTCTAGCCAAAGATGATTGTATTCTGGATAAGTTCGGCAAATTGGTTATGGCTTGACAAAGGCAGCGTTTGAATAGCACAACGGATTCAAATTTTTTTTTTTTTGGTTAGGAATAAGTTTCCCTCCACCTATAGATGATGGTTCAGCCAGTATTCTAGGGTTTACAAATCCCTCTTAGGGTTTTAGTATGGTCCAAAATACCTTCTCGATGCCCTTTTTCGCCCTCTTCCGCTCCGGTCTCATTCACCATGGGTGGAGGGAAACTTTGTCCAGTTAGGTTATGTTTTGTTGCGATGAAAAAAGGAAACATAAATTTTATCTTGTTAAGTTTTTTTTTTTTCTTTCTTAGCTTCCAAACATAGCGCGCTGTACAAGAAATTTCTTGGGATCGGCAAGCTCTTTTAATTTTCCCATGTTAATTCTCATTTAAAAGTGAAGACTGAATGTTTGTGGTCAATTTCTATCAACATACGTAAATACTATCATTTGACATGCATATTTAAAACATATGCAAAATAAAAATAGTTCTTGAGAATAACATAATGGTGATACATTTTCAAAATATTTAAAAATCTTTTTTAATTGCTAAATTAAAAAACTTTTTAATGAATAAAACAACGGGCAATCAAAAGAAAGTTTAGATGTTCTAAATACACCTATGGGGTGTCATTCCGATACTCCCTTTGGTTTTAGTCCGTTATATATCATAGGCCTTAAAAACCCCAAAATTAAACATTAGTAGTAAACAAGTTCTTTAATTTTCGATGAGATCTCTCTCCGATTAATGGTTGGATGTTGGTGAAGATGAAGATACGGGAAGGGTGTTTCTCATACATTCACTTCAAATTAAACAATAGTAGTAAACAAGTTCTTTAATTTTCGATGAGATCTCTCTCCGAATAATGGTTGGATGTTGGCGAAGATGAAGATAGGGGAAGGGTGTTTCTCATACATTCACTTCAAATTAAACAACTGTAGAATTTCCTTTTAATAAAGCTTGGCCTCTTTGGTAGCTTGCTCTTTGTTGGGTAGAGTTTATGTGCAAGTTCTATTGCCTTTGAGATGCTTGTAGATTTTAATGTTAGTGGAACTTTCAGTCCACTGCGGGAGCCTTGTGCTTATTTTTAATTAGAGATCTCTACTTGATCGCATGGTCTTTACACAAACGTCTGGACCAATGAGTGAGTACACCTGAGTATCTACCCAGGGGACAGAGGGGTCCTCTCACGGTGCCTGTGAGAGGGCATAGAAAACACTACCAAGTAGAGATCTTTTTCCTATTTAATTAAATCAATTTAAAAATTCTGTATTTCCTCCCCTGTTTTTTCTTTTTGTAAGGGTGAGACTATTTAAAAGAACCAAATACTGCAAAGCTAAGGACTCTATGAGCAACATTTAATATGAAGAAGATAGGTAAAATGAACCAAATACTGCAAAGCTAAATTAAAGGCTTTTTATTGCAAGAAGAGAGAGAAATTTACATAAGAATTTGTCCCACAACACCAAAAAAATAAAACGATCATGAGAAAATTCCTATTCTCTGCATCTTCCCCTTACTACAACTAGCTAGAATAAATATCCTTATTAGCCACAGATTGAGAACGATCTCTTCACCTCTTGAAGGAAGCAATTAGAGGAAGAAGAAGATGTTGTGGCTAATGCTGATCTTGAAGCTATCTTTGATGATAATGGCTGAGCTTCGCCGCCGCCGTAACTTCCTTCTCTCTCTTCTTCCTTGATGGTATCTAACATCTTTGATGCTCTGTTTCTCATGACACTAACAAATTGTGGTGGTGCAACCTCTGTTACAAACCTTGTTACACGAGAATTTGCCATTTTTTTATCTGAAGAGGGGAGGGAGGGAGAGAGAGAGAGAGAGAGAGAGAGAGAGAGAGAGAGAGAGAGGGGGGGAGAAGGTGGAGAGGTTGTGGATGAAGAGAGAACAGTTGTGGAGATGAATAAAAAGTGAATTCTTGGATGGAATTTATAACCAGGAGACAAGACAAGTCTTAATCGAGACCTTACGCTAGCTTTTGAAATTTAGTGCTAGACCAAACTTTTGCATTAACTGCGTAAAGGTTGCTCTTGAGTGAGGGCCTTCAAAGGATTTACGTGTCAAAGTATGTGCGGAAAGGAATTGCAGGCCGGCAGAAAAAATTATATTGCAGAAGATACGGAATTTGTTTGTATGTTCAAGAAGATACTTTTCGCTTTTATTGTGAGATGTGGATCATCTGTGCCAAAAAAAAAATAAAGATATGGATCATGGTTTGTGGTATCGATATCGTATCATATAACGGTATGGGCGGTGATCGATTCTGATACTGTGTTGATATTGTATCAGTGACATGGTACAGATAAGGGGTAAAATGGTAAAAAAAAAATTCTATTTTAAGATAAATTAAGAGCAATTCTGTCTGATACGAATACAGTCGATCCATACCGATACTGTATCAATATCATATCAATTTTAGAAGTGATCGATACCCGATCCGATAGCATGCACTAAAACCATGATGGGGACATCAGATTAGGGTCCAAAAGAGGCAGTCCCCATGTCCTTGTTAAATGAGCAATGACCCCATATGAATTGTCACATTTGATTAGGGTTTTTGAGGTTGACGGGTCTTTCTTTTATTTTTTGTTTTTTGGGTTAGAGTCTTTCTTTAAACTATGGTTTTACATAATAAAGGTTATTTTAATAGTTAATTTATAATGGGTGCAACTTGTTGTCACCAAAGTGGTGCACTAAGAAGTTGTAACATTTTTTAAGCAAAAAAGAATGCTACGTTGTCATGTGGTTCCTAAGTCGAGACACGAGTGCATGAAAGTACCATCTTACCCCCTGATAAGTCATAAAACCACCCTCCACTCAAGCGGTGACACATGGACGAACCCGGTTGAACTCGAGAACCAAGCCGAGCCGAAGGGTGTGGCACCAAACCGGTCTCCGGAGGGAAGGACGACCATCCTGCTCACCGGCATGGCTGAGCACAATGGCCGAACACTCACTCCACCGAGCTCTGAGCCGAGCTCTCCCTAATCGGCCATACGGCAAAGGACCTCCTAAGGAGAGCACCGAGCCAAGCACCTGTGTGGTTCGAGGGCGCCGAGCCGAGCATAAGGCCGAGGCCTCTCCAGAAGCGATAACAACGACCCGCCTAGGATCACGGAGTCACGTCAGCACGCTCCGACAATCATGGGATACGAATCGGGCCGCAATCCCGCGACGGAATCAAATCACACCGCTACAAGGACTCTTACCTTATCAAGAGTCCGACTCCGAGAATAACTCTTCTCATCACTCTATATGGAAAAACCCAATCGAAAGGGACTCTTACCATACAAGGACTCATCCGACTGCCTCAACTCATCCTATAAATACTCAAGTATAGAGCTCAAACGCTTATCTCACTTTTCACTAAGTTGAAATGCTGTTGCACCGGAGACCTAACTTAAGCATCAGAGAGTCCTTGGCCGGAGCCACACAGGCTCTCTTGTGCTCACTCGGTTTTTGCAGGCTCATCCTTGGGCGAACCTGGCGACGGAGGTTTTTACACGCAACAGATTTGGCGCTATTTGTGGGAACGACGTTAGCTAGTCATCTACCAACCAGGAGAGCAAAGACAATGGTTGTACAAACAAGGTCGGGACAGCACAACTTTATCTCCCGTAGGGATGAGCCGCAGCCCGATGGGTGACCGAGGCACTCACCGCCCCCTGAAACTTGGCGACAAGGTGCAACCGAAAGACCTCCACGAGGAGGAGGTGCTCAGCGCGGTACGAGCGTTGCTGCCAACCCGGTTCCTTCGGGAGATGGAGGCAATGGAGGTAACGGAGGAAGCATTTTGGACACGACTGCGGAGGGCTGGCCCCGAGCCGAGCATAACCCAAGCGGGTTGAATTTGCTGCCGCAGCCACCCATGCCGAAAAGTTTGGATCCGGAAGCCCCAGCCAACAATCGGCAGGTTATGGATATTCAACTGCAAGTGCTCCGCACTAATGAGATGTTGTGCACCTTCATGAGCCAGATGGCCTAGGGTGGACTCTTGGGCCAGTCGCCGGCTGCGCCACCTTTGGCACTAGCACTAGCACTCGTCGAGGGAAACCTGCAGTAAAATGCCAGTTGATGCTGAGCTGAGCTGAGCCGAGCCGCATCATCTCATCCTCCAGGCCAAAAAACTCCACCTCCGAGTCTGAACAGGAGTGTTCATCAGGATGATCGAGAGCGTCGACAGAGTCCGAGGATGAGAGTAGAGCTCCAACTAGCGGCCTCGGTCGCTGGAAGATCGGTATTCTCCGGTCGACTTGTTGAGGACGGACAACCGAGGGGATACCGAGAGCGACGAGAGGAACCCAACGGAGGACGTGTTGCCAGGGAAGGAGAAATATCTCACCGCAGTCCTCGGCGTCGAAGCCCAACGCGCCAAGAAGAACAACAAAGAAGCCTTCGTGGGTCTGACTTCCAAGGTAAAAGGCAGATGAGATGGAGTGAAGCCGGTCGAGCTGAGTAGAACGGTCGACCTCGGCTGGACGACCACAAAGGCCAACTCCGAGCTGAGGAGCAAGATGACTGAGCACCTGAAGCCAAAATGGAGAGGCGATTATGTGAGTTGGCCAAACAAGTTGAAGGGTTGAAGAAGCAGGCGACCCCGGACGCCTACTCGCTAGTCGGGTGACACCCCTACCCTCTAGAGATTATGTCTGCGACACTACCAGCAGGGTTCAAGCCGCCTCCCTTCGACCGGTATGACGGAACCACTGCCCCGATAGATCACATCAACTATTTCAACACAATGATGACCATGTATGGGGGGACCGAGATTGTCTCTTGTCGAGCCTTCCCTTGGTCCCTTAAAGGAGCGGCGACGTCATGGTTCTCATGGTTGCTGATGAACTCCATCACAAGTTTTGCTCAGCTATGCTGAGCATTCGTCACCCGCTTCCAGAGCAACATGAAGCACAAGAAGAAGACGGTTAATCTCCTGAGTGTGAAGCGGAAACCTGATGAGTCGATTCGAGCATTCGTCTCTTGTTTTAACAAAGAATCCTTCGACATCAAGGATTTTGATGAGGCTACGGCCCACACCTTAATGAGCAACGGTCTTTCTGACATGGACCTTATCAAGGACTTAGCCTGAAAACCAACCAAGAACATGGCTGAGCTCTTGCAAAGGTGTATCAAATTTGCGAATATGGCTGAAGTGCTCCAAGCGCAAAAAGCGAATAAAGGGAAGACCGAGAAGAAGAGACCGACGGGCGATGATCGTAAGGATGAAAAGCGGACAAGGACTGACCGCTGAGCCAAGAAGACTAATCGAGCTCGAAGTCCCGACTACACCCCCTTGAATACATCGCAGAAGGAGATTTTGATGCAGATCCAAGACGATGGATATATTCGTAGACCGTGGTCGATTCAAGTTGGACATCTCAGAACCCTAACAAATACTATCAATTCCATAAAGACATAGGCCATGACACCGAAGATTGCTACTATCTGAAAAGAGAAATTGAAGAGATGATCAAAGCTGGACACCTGAAGCGGTACGTGAAAGGGAGCCGAGATGAGCAGGGAAATTGATGACTAAAAGATCACGATCGAAAAAGGGTTGAGCCAAGGCCAGACAGTAGAAAGGCTAAGCAGGATGAAGGCAAAGCCAGAGCCGAGAAGCAAGATGATGGATCGAGGCCGAGCAATGACAAAGGAGTGCCCATATACACCATCCTTGGAGGACCCGTGCAAGAATCCACCTGAAAAGCCAAGGCAAACGCTCGGTTCGTCGGAGTCGCAGAGATGCCGAGCAAAAGGCTGAAGTCTGAGACGACAATCTCCTTCACCGAAGCCGACCTCGAAGGTATAAGTTTACCTCACGATAATGCTTTGGTGGTACAGGTGGAGATCGCGAAGAGACCCATTCACCGGGTATTGATAGATACGGGGGCGTCGGTGGATCTCATGTCACTCGATGCGTATCAATAATTCGGCTTCGACGATGATGCGTTCAAGCCTGAAGGAACCTCCCTCCACGGATTCTTAGGAGCCTCGGCTACGATCAAAGGGTTGATGGACATACTGGTTACGTTTGGACAAGCCCCGTGTCAAACGACAATCCAAGTCAAGTTCATGGTGGTACGGTCGGTGGTGGCCTTTAATGCCATACTCGGTCGCCCGTCACTCACTGCCCTCCATGCCGTTATTTCACCGGTGCATTTAGAGATGAAGTTCCCCACAGAGAACAGGATCGGAGAAATCCGAGGCAACCAAAAGAAGGCTCGGGAATGTTACGCAACATTCGTCAAGCAGAACAAAGGAAATGTCCGAGGAATGGTCATGTGCGTTGAGCATCTCCCTGAAGACCAGTGGGATGAGCTCATTGAAAGGCATGGGAGACCCGTAGAAGACCTCATCCCATTCTCCCTTAGTGACGAAGATCCAGCGAAGACGGTACATCTTGGATCACTGTTGAGCGAAGAGCAAAGGAATCGGCTCAGAAATTTCTTAAAGATGAATGCCGATGTCTTCACCTAGTCTGCCACCGACATGCTCGGTATACCGAGGCATATAGCCGAGCACCGACTCCATGTGGATCCAAGCCGAAAGTCGATCCAACAGAAGAGAAGAAATTATGCCGTTGACCGCCAAGCCACAATCAAAGAAGAGGTGGAGAAGCTTCGACGGCCGGGGTTCATCCGAGAAGAAAAATTCCCGACTTGGTTGGCGAACGTCGTCATGGTTCCCAAGCCGAATGGAAAGTGGAGAATGTGCATCGATTATACCGACCTCAACAAGGCGTGCCTGAAGGATGAGTATCCTCTACCCCGGATCGACTTGTTGATAGATGCCACCGTGGGGCACGAGATGCTGAGCTTTATGGATGCATACTCCGGATATAACCAAATCCTAATGTACGAAGAGGATGAGTCCTACACGGCTTTTCGGACTGATCAAGAAAATTTTTATTACAAAGTCATGCCGTTTGGATTGAAGAACGCTGGAGCGACATACCAAATGATGGTGAACTACATGTTCCGCGAGCAGATCGACTGGAACATGGAGGTATATGTTGATGACATGTTGGTCAAAAGCCTAAAGGCCGAGCACCCCTTGGCCGACCTGGAAGAAGCTTTCGGGGTACTAAGGAAGAACAGAATGAAGTTGAACCCCGCCAACTGTGCCTTCGGCGTAACTTCGGGGAAATTCCTCAGCTTCATGGTCTCCATTTGGGGCATTGAAGCCAACCCGGTGAAGATCAAAGCCATCCAAGAGATGAGCCCTTCGAAGACGATCCGAGAGATACAAAGGCTGAAAGGAAGAGTAGCGGCACTGGCACGGTTCATGTTATGGTCGGGTGATAAATGCCTACCATTCTTCAAGGCGTTGAAGAACATTCGGAGCCCGAAAGATTTTGTGTGGACCGATGAATGCCAACGAGCTTTTAAAGAATTGAAGAAGTATTTGGAGAATCTGCCTCTACTTTCCCGACCCGAGCCTAAGGAAGAGCCCCAAATCTACTTAGCCGCAACCCCGATGGCAGTCAGTGAGGTGCTAATAAGAGAGGAAGACTGAGCTCAAAAGCCCATATATTACATCAGCCACGTCCTCATCGATACCGAGATGAGGTACTCCAAGTTTGAGAAGGTAGTGTTTACGCTCGTGACGACCGCTAGAAAGCTGGCCACTAGAAAGATAGCTACTAGAAAGCTGAGGCCGTACTTTCAAGCTCATCCCATTACGATGCTAACTGATCAACCCCTCAAGAAGATATTGCACAAGCCGGATGTATAGGGTCGATTGATCGCCTGGGTGGTTGAACTGAGTGAGTATGATATAAGTTATTGCCGTTCACCCGTGAACGGCAATAAAGGGGCAAGCTCTAGCCGACTTCGTTGCTGAGTGCACTATACCTAATCCTAGGACGTGGGGTAGTGAATCGATCGGAGGGGCCGAGGCCGAAGCCGAGCTCGAGGCCGAATAGTCGTGGATCATGAATGTTGACGGCTCGAGCAATTCTGCCGGGTGTGGAGCAGGTTTGATATTAGTTAGCCCTGAGGGATTTCGTATCCAATATGCCCTGAGATTCAAGTTCTCAGTCTCCAACAACGAGGCTGAGTATGAAGCCCTCCTAGCTGGACTACGAGTCAGTAAGGCCATCGGCATCACTCGGCTGAAGGCGCGAAGTGATTCACAACTTATGGTCAACCAAGTCAGCGGAGAATACAAAGCAAGGATGAAAGGATGATAGCATATTTGAGTCAAGCTCGAGCACTGATCTCCGAGCTCGAGTACTTTGAGATGATCCGAGTACCAAGAGAAGAGAATGCTATGGCCGACTCCCTCTCAAGCTGGCCGAAGCTGACCTCCCATATCTGAATCGATCGGTGTACATCGAGATTTTGGAGAAGCCATCCTTATAAGAAGAAAGTGTCACCCACATTGAAGAAGATGGGCCGACCTGGATGGACCCGATCGTCAATTTACTTAGAAAATGACCAACTCCCGAGAGATCGAGATGAAGTAAGAAAGGTCAAGATCCGAGCCGCGAAGTACACAATGGTCGACGAAGTCTTGTACAAAAGAGCAGCCTCGACACCACTCCTCCGATGTCTCGGGCCGAAAGGTGCCGAGTACACCTTGGCCGAAGTACACGAAGGTATATGCGGGAGCCATATGGGAGGCCGAGCACTGGTGTACAAAATACTTCGGCAAGGGTTCTACTGGCCAAGAGTGCAAGAAGAAGCTATGAAGTATGTGAAAACGTGCGAAAAGTGTCAATTCAACTGTTCGCGCCCAACCCAAGCCGACCCGCCACGAAGCTGACCACAATGCTGAGCCCGATCCCCTTTATAATGTGGGGGATGGATATCCTTGGAGATTTTATCCCGGCTTCTGAAAATAAAAAATACTTGGTGATGGCCATCGACTACTTCACCAAGTGGGTAGAGGCCGAGCATTTGGCCACCATCACAGAGAAGAATATGGAGAAGTTTTTTAGAGACAAGATCATCTACCGGTTCGGACTACCCAAAGTGCTCATCACAGATAATGGCATGCAATTCAATAACCCGAGCTTTCAAGAATTCTGCAAATACTTCTACATAGACTTCCGCCAGGTAGCAGTAGCTCATCCCAAAGCAAATGGACAAGTAGAAGTGTCGAACCGAATGCTCCTAGCGGGAATCAAGTGGAGATTAGATGAAGCAAAAGGAAGATGGGTGGAAGAACTACCGAGTGTGCTATGGGCGTACCGAACTACGGTGAGGACACCAACCGGAGAAAGCCCGTTCCGACTGGCATATGGAACCGAAGCGCTTACACCCGTGGAGGTCAAAGCCTCATCATATAGAGTACTCCATTTCGCCGAGAAAACATATAAAGATGGGCTACGGACCAACCTTGATTTCCTCGACGAAGTAAGAGAGAACGTGCTGCTGCGGAACACCACATACCAGCAGAGGATGGCGAAGTACTACTGTCACGCCCCCATCCCAGACAAGGGATAAAATACATTATAAGGGGTGACTAGGACGACGCTTGTCATCCTACTAAGCTGCCAGGATCACTGACACAGTGTCCCAACGCACAGTCATAACTAATATTAAAACAATATAATATCAGAGTGCGAAAAGGAAAATATTACATTCCAAATGATCAATAATTTTGCGGAAGCGTATAAAATCAATAGTTACAAAATGATCAAAGTCTAGATGATAAATACTGTAGTTAATCCATTTTTCACTACCATCTAATAACTGATCAACAAGGATATAACAGTAAATGTTTATACATGGGCCTACGCCCTAAAATAAACAAAAGGGGGAACAAGTCCCTAGAATTCTCACGGCCCGTAGGCACAATTGTCACAAGGACACCCGTTGCCATGTTCCTCTAACACAGCTTCCGGCTCCTCCATACCTGCATCATAATCTAAAAATTGTGTACACGAGGGGGTTAGCTCTCCACTGAGCCAGTGAGGGGATGGGGATGCACAAACACACAATTCACATAGTCCAATGATGCATGCATATGTTAAGTAAATTTTCCACCTAACATCACAACTAAGTCAATGGCATATGCTACTGTGACAACTCGGGAGACACTGTGGGTCACTTAACTTATCGCCACAATGAAACCTCAATTGTCACGTGGGACCTACGCCGATCGAAGCCTCCAAGACCACTCAGTGGCAGACCCCGATAACCAATACTACCATGATGGCCTCTCCCACCTCCACGGAATCCGGTGTCGATTACCCAACACCTAAACCCTGTTGGTAAGGGTCGTAACATAAGGGTGTAAAATCCTAGCCACAGCTACATGCAAGTCCTATCGTCCCGAGAGGTAATCCGGGCGCATCAACTTTTCATCTGGTTTAGTGCCCGGTTACCAGCACGGCACGGCGCATACAGTTCAACATGACATTCAACATAATTTCTTCATAAATATATATAGTATCTGGGGTTCCGGCACCGGCACCCACCAGCACCGAGACCCATCAAAGTAAAGCATCTCTAATTAACATCATAACATTCATATATAAAAGTATGCAATATGCGCAAGCATGCTTAATAATGTATAATGATGACATAATATAAAATGCAATAATAATATCAAGCCCAAACAACCAAACCCACTCACTATATGTGTTATGTCCCGATGTTATGAGTCATCGCCGAAATCAAGTAACACGTCGCAAGACGAAAACTTTAAACCTAAATAAAGAGTGAAAACATGGTTAATTAAGTAAAGGGACGGATCCCCAAAAGGTCTCCCATTAATCATTTAAGTATAAGGTTTCAGAAGTGAAGTGGTTGCAGGAGTGGTTTCATGCCCAAATTCTGCAACCACATGTAAATCCTAGGAAACTAGGGGTTCGGGACAGTTTCAGTTAAGGTCGGTTGCGGATGTGGTTTCAGAAAACTGAAACTGAGTGTAAATCCGAGGAAACCAGGGGCCCAGGACAGTTTTAGTCAAGGTCGGATGCAGATGTGGTTTCAGAAAACTGAAACCGAGTGTAAATCCGAGCTTCACAGGGGCCTTCTCAGGGAGGTAATTTCAGGGTGGTCTCTTGCAGGTCTGAAACCACATGTAAATCCTAGCTAACCAAGGGTTCAGGACAGTTTTAGTCAAGGTCGGTTGCAGATGTGGTTTCAGAAAACTGAAACCGCCCATAAATCCGAGCTTCACAGGGGCCTTCTCAGGGAGGTAATTTCAGGGTGGTTTCTTGCAGGTCTGAAACCACATGTAAATCCTAGCTAACCAGGGGCTTAGGACAGTTTTAGTCAAGGTCGGTTGCAGGTGTGATTTCAGAAAACTGAAACCGAGTGTAAAACCACATACCTGCAGAATCGAAAATTGAAGGGTTTCTCACTAGGGATTCATATTCCAAGGGGTTTAAAGGCAGGGAGGCTTCAAGAAAGCTTCCTCCTAGGTCCATTAGGGTTCTAAGACCTCATTAGGTCCATGTAATCCCATGGATTTAAGAGAAAAATAAAGAGAACCTAAATTAGGACATAATAGGGTAGAAACCTTAAATTTCTTAAATAGAAAGAGATTACTTAGGCTTAGGGCTTGTAATGGAGTGAAATAACTCCACCATAGTCTAGGTTTAGAGGTTCCATCGATTCCTTGGGTTCCAAGAGAACCCTAGGTCGAATTTCTCCCATTTCCCAAACCCCAAAACCCAAAATAGAAGAAAAGAGATGGGATTGAATGGCTTACCTTCCCCAATGTAGAAAAGCTCCACGTAGAGGGCTCCACAAGGTGAGGTTCCAAGCCTTCAACCAAGCTTTTCCATTTCTCCTTCTCCTTTTCTCCTTCCTTCTTTCTTCTTTCCTTCTTTCTTCCTTCTTCTTTCTCCTTTCTCTCCTCTTTCTCTCTTCCACGATTTAGGTTAGAGGGGAGAAGAAATGAAAATGAATCCTTCTCCCCCCCCCCCCTTTATCTTATTTATAGAAAATGGGCCTTGGGTCCTATAAGTTAGATGGGTCAAATAGCTAAATGGGTACCTTGAGTTAAATGGGTGGATCCAAGATAAATGGGTCATTAGGCCAAATGGGTAGTTTAAATTAAATGGGTCAAGAGGGCTTAATGGGTTGACCCATGGTCTTATTTAGGGTAAAGGAATGGGTTAACCCATCTTTGGGTCAAATAGAGTCAAATGGGCCCTCAATTTGAATGGGCCTCTTAACTAAATGGGCATGCCCACAGGTTTCAAATAGAAAAGAACCCACTTGGGGATGGGTCCATCCACCATGGGATTATAAGCCCATCACACGCTCCCTTAAATAAGTGGGACCCACAAATGGAATATTCCCAACTCAACTAAAATAGCCCGGGTGGTCCAAATCTTGACCCGCACTTCGAGGGCATCGAGAGAAAGGGTAAATAAATAAACTTAAGGACTAGAACTTACTATTTCCTTGTCATGGTTTGTCCCCCATGACCCCGAATAGTTTCCTCCACAGGTAAACCCGCACTGTGGTCAATAATTTTGTAGCTGGGTTTGACCACCAGTGAGAACAGCTCACCAGCATACGTGGCAGTGATAATCACAAGTCACGGGGAAGAAATAATAATTAATTATGATCCGGGGTGCGGGTGTAACATCCTCCCCACCTTACAAGAAATTTCATCCCCGAAATTTGAGGCAGCTAGGGTCTCAAGTGATAAGGGTTGTTGGATAACAACATCCCAAGTCACCCACATCTTAAACTATGTCAAAGGTCGAGTCAAGATGAGGCAGTGCCTACATGGCACAGCAAGTCAGGTTCCACAATTCTCTTTTCCTTACAGGGTCACATTACCACGGGGGTGTGGTTCACAATAACCCTAGAAAAACAGGGTTCCAACTACTAAGTTAAGTCTCAAGGAACAGAGTTCCCTAAATCTTCCAGATCAGGTGATACCATTCTAGCCTTCACTACTCTGGTCATTCTTGGGGTACAGGATTTAACCTGTCCATGTCCCAACATAGGGTTCACATTCTGAAGGCTTTCACATCTGGTTGTCTCATTACCTAACCCAACTTTAGAATGATTTGGAATATTGATGGAATCTCCTATTGTTCACTCCCAGAACGGAGGGAACGCATTTGGTGATCCATTACCCCATTCATATCTGTCGTTGGAGAAGGTTTTGTTACATCCTTCAGTTTCAGCTTTCACAACCTTTAAACCTATAACACAGTTATCCCACAGGAAAGAGTCCACATCAGTCCTCTTTCGAGAACCGACAACCTTTACTAGCTTTTGTCCAAGTCAACTCTTCAAGCAGGTCTCCATAATTTAACCTATCCGGTCATTAAATTCATTATTCATTACCCTAAGGTTTGGTCAACCAAGGTCAGGGCTCCAGCTAGTTTCACAGCAAGGTCGAGGTAAGTCATACTTGTAGTACCAGAGAATCACTCTAGTCACACAAGTCCAAGGTTCTAAGGGATATTTATATATATTTATCACACCAATATATAGGCATAAATTCAATAATTACATTCACATCCCTATGGACATATCTGTCATCTAGGTCAATCCACAAGAACAAGAAGTTCTCAGGTACGGTTCACTAAGTCTTTTCTTTTCTTTTTTTTTTTTTGTTTGGAAAGTCAAATCACGGTGTAGGACTTTCTCTATGAGTCTAGACAAGGTTTGGATGAACCAAGTAAAGTTCAAATAGAGTCGTCACTAGCTTGAGGTGTTATGAATGACTTCCAAATACACGTGACCTTCATGACTTATTCAAATAACCAAGCCTATTACTTTCCTTTCCTAGTACCTACCCACAGGTTTAGATTCTACGTACCGCATTAAGGGTATCTACCCGCATAGGTTTAGGTTTCCCTATCCATAAGGTTCGGGTCTTTAAATTCATAGTGTCGAAGGTCTTCATCCTCAAAGGTAACTTTTCTCCTCTTATGTAAGAGAGGAGTCACAGCGGTTACCAATGCCTGCTAGTTCTCATTAGCTGGCCCAGTCGGGTACAAGTCCTAACCTCTTTCAATTCAAGGTATTGACTAGACTTAGGTGGTTCCCACAAATGGGTCACACAACGGGGTGTCCGATCTAGGGTATAGGCACATAATCATCACATATAGGTGTGGTCAAAGGTCTCCAAAAATCTGAGCTCAAAATCCTAAAAGAAATCGGGTGGACTCCCGAGCGACGTCCGCACTCCGGGTGCGTTCGTGGCCCCTCCGCGAAAATAGGGAGAGTGGACTAACGGGCGGATGTGGAATGCAAATCCGTTCGTTTATCCGATCTCAGAAGTCTCAATGGCCGAGAGGGTTTAAGTCAAACGGATCTATGGACGGACGCATAAGTGTGGGTCCGTTCGTGATCAGCACAGATTTATAATGATAATTTCAAGTTTTATGCGGAGCGGATTCACGATAAGTGGATTCGCTCGTTCGTTCATTTGCAGAAATTTAACATAATAGAGCCGCGAGTTTTAAAACTCACTTTTGGCTCCAAAGAAAGGAACATAACCGCAGGGAGAAAAAGCTCTACAGGGACTTCCGTTCAAGCTTCCCTTGGGTGGTTTTCTTGTAATCCTAAGCCTCAAGGTTTAACTCTCAGTTGTTCAAGATATGGCTTTCTTCCCATTCTACTTTCTCTTTTCTTGGATTTGGGATGAATCATTTCAAGTCATGATCAAGTCTTGATTTTTTTTTCTTGTAATCCCATGACCATGTACACCAAATCCATACCAAACCGGTTGGAACTAGGGTTTTTGGATGTAAATCAAGTCCTATTTGATCAATGGCACTAAGTTATTGGATCTTTGTTTGATTATTGCATCTTTTATCATTTATCAAGTCTTTGGAAACATTTTAGAGATTGTTGCTATGTTTGTCATGCCTAGTTGAATTTTACTTGGATTATGTCTAGGTTTTGATTGTGGTAAAATCCTCAATTCACAATATTTTGGAAAAACTCTCCAAGTTAAAATCTAATTCTTTTACATGTCATAAAATCTCATAGAAAATTATCACATTGTCTTATCTTCAAGCATATTCCTTATATATATGATTGTTGATAAAATCCTTAGAATCTTTCCTCCTTTCCTCAGATAAAAATTCTTGTCTCTTGTTGAGGTGTTTTCAGCCAATAACTTGCTTGTTTGATATTGGTTGGGATGTAAAGTAGCCAAAAGTATATGTTGTTCCCATTGATCTCATTATTCACATCCACGCATTAGGAATCTCACATGGATTTTACATGTGCATTGATCTTATTCATTTCTCTTCACTCCAAACATCTTTCTATGGTTATCATGTCTCATTTTCCCTTATATGCTCTTGTCACAGTATAATTTTCACATCTTGTAGACATTTCATTTCTATACTTTTATTTGCCAAGATAAAGCTTAAGTTACCGGGGTAAGATATGCCACAAGAGGGGCGAGGGAAACATCAAATAGAGGTAA
The DNA here is from genome assembly GCF_018873765.1 of Telopea speciosissima. Classification (NCBI taxonomy): domain Eukaryota; kingdom Viridiplantae; phylum Streptophyta; class Magnoliopsida; order Proteales; family Proteaceae; genus Telopea; species Telopea speciosissima. The sequence goes on from NC_057924.1 coordinate 51,051,602, forward strand.
TAAAAGCCTAACATAGGTTGGTTCATCAAGATAGGGCAAGAAAATCCTTTTTGGCGTGGGCGGTTTTTAGGTGTGGTTTCAGTAAGTTGCAACCACAGGTAAATCCGAGCTTTCCCAGAACCAAATTTTGTTATCAGAAATTCACGGATTCTCAGTCGGTTTCACAAAATTGAATCCACGGATGAAACCGCATGGCCCAAAATTAAAATTTTAAAACCCACGACTTAGAGGTTTATTTCCCTCCTTCAAAACACAACTCTAAAGCTCCGGAGAAACCCTAACTGCAATCGTGCTTGATCTCTCCTCACTCCTTGGTGGATTTTAGTGCTCCAAATTACTCCTCAACAACATCCAATCGCATTCAGGTACGATCTCTCTCTCTCTCCCATCGATTTCTTTCTCTTGGAGAAACCCCAAAACACGATTCAGGTTTTGAAAACTTGGGGTTTTTGCTTCCTTTTTGCCTAATAGGTTGTTTGTAACATAATCTTAATCATTTTCTCACCATAAGCAACCTATACAAGGGCTTGCATACAATCTTGGCATCTAACTCAAGGATTTAGGTTGGACTTTTGGAAAATCAAAACCTAATCAAATTTTCCTCTTCTCTTTTGCCATATTTGATCTGGTCTTACTAGATAGGGCTTAGCTTACCTTCTTTGAGTTGTCACAAACCATGTTTACTTGTTTCTTATGATTCAATCTCCCAACCACAAAATCTAAAATTCTTTTTGAAGCCCAAGGCATGCTCCATGATCGAACAAGTCTACCTCTTGTTTGAACTTACTACTTTGTATAAAATATCATGTCCTAGGCATAATATGACAATGAATCTTCATTATTTATCATGTCATTCACATAATGGCCATGCCTTTCCTTTTTCCCCAACTTCTTAGATCACAATTTGATAAAAATCAGAATTTTCTAGCCTAAGAATCCTGCTGTAATTTAATTTGCTTTGGAATTAAAATCAAGGGCTAGGTTTTGAACTTCACAACCTTACATTGATCATCTACCTAGGCCTTAGCATTCAATGTACTAATTTGTTATCAATCTTGGCTTTTAGCTGCAGGTTAAAACAATCAATGGTTCCAAGAACACGGCGTGCATGCGTTGAATAAGTTGCACCAACTGTCCTAGATCCACTATGGTTTCAAAAGATAGAGGACCAAGAGCTTTACTGAGACTACTTCCGATAAAAAAATATAATGGAAGGGCGGGATGTAGTGTTGGATGATCTCAAAGCTTACATGGTGGGGCAGAGATTCGAGGCATTGGGGTGGACCAACATTCTCAACCTTCCTGAACCATACTACCTGAAACTCATTCGTCATTTCTATGCAAATCTGGATACCGAGAACCTGGGCACACAAAACTATCGGGTTGTTTCATATGTAAAGGGGGTTCCTATAGCCTTCACAGCAACACAGTTAGCGGGGATTCTTAATGTGTCTATTGCTGGAGCAAAGACCTATTGTTCACCTAGAAGGAATCCCTATACCTTAATCAAGTGGGAGGTATTGACATTCTGACGGCCATCAGGCGGCTGAACCTACAAGTGGTGGATGGCTTCGATGAGGTCATGAAGCAACTCTCCAACCAAACCCAGAGCCTAGAGGTATCGAGAGAGGGGTAGATGACATCAACACCTTTCTTGGTCGCGGTGGTGGCGGTGGTGCAAATGACTAGCCCAGCTTTCTCTCAACAAATTGAAGTTATCCCAGATCAGTTCTTCTAGTTCTTGTCTTAGGATGACCAACTGGGAACTTTTTGAAATGGTAGACTTGTATATTTAATCTGAGATGAACATAATCAAATGTTTTGAGTTGAAACAGATGAGATCTTGCATTTCGAGTTGGGAAAGACACAGTTATGCCGAAGCAGAGAATCTGGAACAATCATGGTGTTTAGATTAGTATCTTTTGATTGAGCAGGATAGAATCACATGTCTTTGTTGGAATAGATGAAATCATGAATGTTGAAATGGGAAGGATATGATTGTCTCCCAAGAAGATTTGGAACAATTGGATATTTGTAATTTATCTCATATATATCTTTGTGTATTTGCTTAATTCTCTCTTGTTTAAATCATTGTTGATAATTATGCTTGGTTATAATTGATTCATTGTTGTTTATGGATTTTAACATATAGTCGCCCATTTATAACCTACTTAAGACTCAACCAAGCAATTACGTAGTTGTAGCTTAACAGCCTATGGTTCAAGTCCTAAGTTCCATGTTGCCTATTATCTTTTAAGTTCTTGTTTCACCACAATCAGTCTTCTCCTATGTCTGCACACAATCATTTATGTTCTTGAAGATTTTTAGTTTAGAACCTATTTGTGGAGAATAATCAAGAGTCCGCGAGACTGTGGTTGGTGCAGAGCATCATTGCTCTGATACCACTCTGTCACGCCCCCATCCCAGACAAGGGATAAATACATTATAAGGGGTGACTAGGACGACGCTTGTCATCCTACTAAGCTGCCAGGATCACTGACACAGTGTCCCAACGCACAGTCATAACTAATATTAAAACAATATAATATCAGAGTGCGAAAAAGAAAATATTACATTCCAAATGATCAATAATTTTGCGGAAGCGTATAAAATCAATAGTTACAAAATGATCAAAGTCTAGATGATAAATACTGTAGTTAATCCATTTTTCACTACCATCTAATAACTGATCAACAAGGATATAACAGTAAATGTTTATACATGGGCCTACGCCCTAAAATAAACAAAAGGGGGAACAAGTCCCTAGAATTCTCACGGCCCGTAGGCACAATTGTCACAAGGACACCCGTTGCCATGTTCCTCTAACACAGCTTCCGGCTCCTCCATACCTGCATCATAATCTAAAAATTGTGTACACGAGGGGGTTAGCTCTCCACTGAGCCAGTGAGGGGATGGGGATGCACAAACACTCAATTCACATAGTCCAATGATGCATGCATATGTTAAGTAAATTTTCCACCTAACATCACAACTAAGTCAATGGCATATGCTACTGTGACAACTCGGGAGACACTGTGGGTCACTTAACTTATCACCACAATGAAACCTCAATTGTCACGTGGGACCTACACCGATCGAAGCCTCCAAGACCACTCAGTGCGGACCCACGATAACCAATACTACCATGGTGGCCTCTCCCACCTCCACGAATCCGGTGTGCGATTACCCAACACCTAAACCCCTGTTGGTAAGGGTCGTAGCATAAGGGTGTAAAATCCTAGCCACAGCTACATGCAAGTCCTATCGTCCCGAGAGGTAATCCGGGCGCATCAACTTTTCATCTGGTTTAGTGCCCGGTTACCAGCACGGCACGGCGTATACAGTTCAACATGACATTCAACATAATTTCTTCATAAATATATATAGTATCTGGGGTTCCGGCACCGGCACCCACCGGCACCGAGACCCATCAAAGTAAAGCATCTCTAATTAACATCATAACATTCATATATAAAAGTATGCAATATGCGCAAGCATGCTTAATAATGTATAATGATGACATAATATAAAATGCAATAATAATATCAAGCCCAAACAACCAAACCCACTCACTATATGTGTTATGTCCCGATGTTATGAGTCGTCGCCGAAATCAAGTAACACGTCGCAAGACGAAAACTTTAAACCTAAATAAAGAGTGAAAATATGGTTAATTAAGTAAAGGGACGGATCCCCAAAAGGTCTCCCATTAATCATTTAAGTATAAGGTTTCAGAAGTGAAGTGGTTGCAGGAGTGGTTTCATGCCCAAATTCTGCAACCACATGTAAATCCTAGGAAACCAGGGGTTCGGGACAGTTTCAGTTAAGGTCGGTTGCAGATGTGGTTTCAGAAAACTGAAACCGAGTGTAAATCCGAGGAAACCAGGGGCCCAGGACAGTTTTAGTCAAGGTCGGATGCAGATGTGGTTTCAGAAAACTGAAACCGAGTGTAAATCCGAGCTTCACAGGGGCCTTCTCAGGGAGGTAATTTCAGGGTGGTCTCTTGCAGGTCTGAAACCACATGTAAATCCTAGCTAACCAAGGGTTCAGGACAGTTTTAGTCAAGGTCGGTTGCAGATGTGGTTTCAGAAAATTGAAACCGCCCATAAATCCGAGCTTCACAGGGGCCTTCTCAGGGAGGTAATTTCAGGGTGGTTTCTTGCAGGTCTGAAACCACATGTAAATCCTAGCTAACCAGGGGCTTAGGACAGTTTTAGTCAAGGTCGGTTGCAGGTGTGGTTTCAGAAAACTGAAACCGAGTGTAAAACCACATACCTGCAGAATCGAAAATTGAAGGGTTTCTCACTAGGGATTCATTTTCCAAGGGGTTTAAAGGTAGGGAGGCTTCAAGAAAGCTTCCTCCTAGGTCCATTAGGGTTCTAAGACCTCATTAGGTCCATGTAATCCCATGGATTTAAGAGAAAAATAAAGAGAACCTAAATTAGGACATAATAGGGTAGAAACCTTAAATTTCTTAAATAGAAAGAGATTACTTAGGCTTAGGGCTTGTAATGGAGTGAAATAACTCCACCATAGTCTAGGTTTAGAGGTTCCATCGATTCCTTGGGTTCCAAGAGAACCCTAGGTCGAATTTCTCCCATTTCCCAAACCCCAAAACCCAAAATAGAAGAAAAGAGATGGGATTGAATGGCTTACCTTCCCCAATGTAGAAAAGCTCCACGTAGAGGGCTCCACAAGGTGAGGTTCCAAGCCTTCAACCAAGCTTTTCCATTTCTCCTTCTCCTTTTCTCCTTCCTTCTTTCTTCTTTCCTTCTTTCTTCCTTCTTCTTTCTCCTTTCTCTCCTCTTTCTCTCTTCCACGATTTAGGTTAGAGGGGAGAAGAAATGAAAATGAATCCTTCTCCCCCCCCTTTATCTTATTTATAGAAAATGGGCCTTGGGTCCTATAAGTTAGATGGGTCAAATAGCTAAATGGGTACCTTGAGTTAAATGGGTCAAGAGTTAAATGGGTGGATCCAAGATAAATGGGTCATTAGGCCAAATGGGTAGTTTAAATTAAATGGGTCAAGAGGGCTTAATGGGTTGACCCATGGTCTTATTTAGGGTAAAGGAATGGGTTAACCCATCTTTGGGTCAAATAGAGTCAAATGGGCCCTCAATTTGAATGGGCCTCTTAACTAAATGGGCATGCCCACAGGTTTCAAATAGAAAAGAACCCACTTGGGGATGGGTCCATCCACCATGGGATTATAAGCCCATCACACGCTCCCTTAAATAAGTGGGACCCACAAATGGAATATTCCCAACTCAACTAAAATAGCCCGGGTGGTCCAAATCTTGACCCGCACTTCGAGGGCATCGAGAGAAAGGGTAAATAAATAAACTTAAGGACTAGAACTTACTATTTCCTTGTCATGGTTTGTCCCCCATGACCCCGAATAGTTTCCTCCACAGGTAAACCCGCACTGTGGTCAATAATTTTGTAGCTGGGTTTGACCACCAGTGAGAACAGCTCACCAGCATACGTGGCAGTGATAATCACACGTCACGGGGAAGAAATAATAATTAATTATGATCCGGGGTGCGGGTGTAACAACTACAACTCGAGAGTCAAAGAAAGGCACTTTCGCTAAGGGGATCTCATTCTCAAGAAAGCGAGCGCGTCCCAACCTAGGCAACAAGGAAAACCCGCACCTAATTGGGAAGGACCGCACAAAGTCTCCAAGCAAATCCGCCCGGGGATGTATCGCTTGCAGACTCTGGGGGGCAAGAAGATACCAAGACCATGGAATTTTGAGAACTTGAAGAAAAATTTTCAATGAAAGTGACAATCATTTTGTTTCGCTCAGTTCTGATTTTGCTAAATTTTGTTCAGTTCAGCCCTGGCCTTGGCCTCGGCTTCCATGTTTAGTTCAGTTATTGTTCAAAGTTTGAAATTTCAACATCAATAAAATGAGATTGTTCTCCACTCCTGAGTTCATCACACGCCTACCACATGCCAAGTCGTAAGACCAATCCTCATAGATTGGCCGACGTCGAAGACCAACCCTCAAAGGTCGACAACAAAGTCATAAGACCAATCCTCATAGATGCCAGACACCGAAGACCGACCCTCATATGTCGACCACAAAGTCATAAGACCAATCCTCGTAGATTGGCCGAGGCCGAAGACCGACCCTCTTAGGTCGGTAACAAGGTCATAAGACCAGCCCTCATAGGTTGGCTGATCCTTGACATCGCCCATGGCTTAACAAGGTCCCAACACCGTGGCCGAGCAAGATGGCCGAGCCGACCACTAAAGTTGGATTTAAATTAACCAAGGCATGAAGCTCAGTTAAGAGATCAGGCTTGGCACAATGCTCCTCCATAGAACGCCAAGCACGACGATCGATTCGATCGCCGTGGGTAAAACAAAATAAATTCTCTAAGGCATGGAGCTCGACTGAACATATGGATGGGATACCTGAGCCCAAGGCTCGGACGCAAGAACAACACTAATCAAACGACAAAGTAAAATGGCCGAGCACAATACTTAGGTAAAATTTTGGCAAGAAAAGTTCATTTCATTAGCTAAAGCTGACGGTTCAGCACAGTATATTTAAAGAGCCAATGGCTTGGCTCGGAACATACAACAAAAAAAAGAGAAGAAAAAGAAGGAAAGAACAGGATGTTCTCAAAACCCCGAACATGGGGACATGTACATTGTCAAACAAAAAAAAAGAAAAACTTCAGAGAGGGGGACATCGGTGGGGAGCTCCTTTGGATCTTCAACATGGATGGGCAGCTCGGCCGGGGGATCGACCTCGGTGGAGGCAGCCTGGAGAACCTCGACCCCGTCCTCTTCTCCCAAGTCCTTGACCACGGTAGCCGCGTCTTCATCGAACCGAGAAACATTGAGGTCGGGGTAGGCAGCCCTGACCTGGGCCAATAGGTCAGCTCGGTCCTCGTCATACCCGGAAGTGTACGAAGGCTTTCGCATGCTGTGGCACAATTCGTCGAATTCCTTCGACTGGAGGTACTCCTCCACTGCCGCCGTTCGAGCATAGGAAAGATTGGCCTCGGATTTCTTCTTTACCTGCTCCAGTTTGGCCTTCAAGGCCCCCACCACCTTCTCGTTCTGGGCTCAGACAGAGTCCATCTTGGCTTGGAGGGTCTTGAGGTCGGACTCGGCTTTTTCTCTCTTCTCCTTCGCTGTCTTACGCGCTTGGATCGCCTTCTGAGCCTCTTGCCCCGCCGTCTTGGTCTGGGCCTCGAGGGAAGCATTCTCCAAAATAGCCCCCTTGAGCAGAAGAGCGTCCTCGACCGCCTTGGAGAAGCCCTGAGACAAATGAGTCGAGCTGAAGTCAAAAGGCCGAGCACAGAAAGTAGAACTAATAATTGCCTAAGGAAGAAAAACTTACCATGGCCACGTCCTGAAACGACGTCGACAGGAGCTCGGCGTCGCTCAGGTTCGAAAGCATCGCCTTGTTAACGGGAAGGCGACCGGAGTCAAGCCACTCCTTCGCATGAGCAGCTAACGTTAGGGCCGAGTCACCTTGGAAGAGGCGCCAGTTGGGTTGGATCGGGAGATTGCTAGCTGACGCCCTCCCCAAAGCCAGACCGGCCACTCTCGAAGCCGAGGCCACCCCAGGGGGATTTGTACTCGTCACGTTGAAGGAGAGTTTGGGGCGTTTAGGATCCTTCGGCGGACTCTGATCGCCCTTCTCTCTCTTCTTCTTCTCCTTCTTCGGAGGACTCGACTAGACCTTATTTTTCTCGGCGTTGAGGCTGACCACGGTGTCTTTGGGGCTCGACGCAACTGAAGCCTTACCCATGCCAACTTTGGAGGCCTCAGCCTTCACCTTGGCCTTCTCGGCCGCTTTTTGCTTCCTCTCCTCAACAAGCTTGGCCTTCAACTGAGCCGAGTCCATCTGGGGGACATTTTTGACCACTGCAAGTAAGGAAAGAAGAGTCAAGTTACAATGAGAAATTGAAAATCCTAAGTGCTAAGCTTAGCTCAGATTGCCTACCCGGGGTCAGCTTCCACAACTGGAGGAACTCCTCATTTAGGAGTTGTAAGACGTCGAAGGGTTCCTGTAGAGGAATTTGGTTTTACGCGGCTTGCTCATACTCATTCAGAGGCAACACCCAATTAACATAGCTCAGCTTTATCTCCTTCCACTAGGTTCGGAAGGGACAATCGGGGATGGTGACAAAGAAAAACCTTGGCTTCCAGTGCTTGTTGGTCGAGGGCACCGAGGCGAGGTATTTGGCAGAGTTTACTTTTGAGCACTTCTGTGCTCGGTGGGTGAAGTCGTACCACCCATTATCTCGGTATCTCTTCAAATACTAGAGCTGAGCAAAAAGATTGACGGTGGCAGGTCGACCCATCCTGGCGAAGAAGACGTGGAAGCCGTACATAAGCAACCACGCATTCGGCGGCAGCTGACCTGGGAACAAGTGAAAATGATCTACGATCTGATCCACCAGGCCGAGCACTAGGAACCGAAAGGCGTACTTGAAGGTGATCTCATACAGCGCCACCTCGTCGGGCCTGATGAAGAAGGCCATCTCCCGAGGATGCGGGGCTCGGAGTCGGATGTCCTCTGGGATTGCGTACCTCTCCCTTAAAGTCCGGAGCTCGGCCTCCGTAACCATGCTCTCAACCAAGCCTCCCCTCCCCTCGGTAGGTTCAGGGACGTCCGCAGAAGAATTGACCCAGTCAATGTCATCATTGGAAGATCTCTCTTCATCCAACCCTTCATCTTCGTCTGAGGACGATCCCTAGGTCCCGACACGGTCCTCGCGGAGGGGTTGAGCCAGATGGCTGGACTCTTGAAAAAGGGGGGCCTCAGCACCATTGTTCAAATGGGACTCCACTGCAACGGGCTCGTCCAAAGCCGAGCCCAGCAGGTCTACTACTGGCGAAAGGGTGGAGAGCTCTCCAGAAGCGATAACAATGACCCGCCCAGGATCACGGAGCCACGTCAGCATGCCCCCACAATCATGGGATACGAATCAGGCCGCAATCCCGTGATGGAATCAAATCAAATCCCTACAAGGACTCTTACCTTATCAAGAGTCCGACTCCGAGAATAACTCTTCTCATCACCCCATATGGAAGAGCCCAATCAAAAAGGGACTCTTACCAAACAATGACTCATCCGGCTGCCTCAACTCATCCTATAAATATTTAGGTATAGAGCTCAAACGCTTATCTCACTTTTCACTAAGTTGAAACGCTGTTGCACAGGAGACCTCACTTAAGCATCGGAGAGTCCTTGGCCGGAGCCACACAGGCTCTCTTGTGCTCACTCGGTTTTTGTAGGCTCATCCTTGGGCGAACCAGGCAACAGAGGTTTTCACACGCAACACACCCCCTCCCTATGAAATAAAAAATCACAGTTGATGCTCCTATGTGCGGTTTCATTAACCCCAGCACAGATGTAGGATCTCTTGCCCTTCTTTTAATTGTCTTTCGTTTTATTTCCAAAAGTTATTTAATATAAGGAAGAAAGAATGTTGCCAAACTATGTAATGTATAGTAGTACCTCTTTATGTCTATCTCTCTTCTCCCTCCTATGAAATGACATATCTTCCCGCTCTCCTCTATTGTCGGAGAAGAGAGCTAGACATAGGGAGCATTAGAATACGTTATGGGATCTGGCTCCTCCCTAGGGAGTGCCCAAGGAGCATCCAAGGGTTGGGTTGTGTTGAACACATCTCGATGCATGCCTAGGAATGTGTGCGACCCAGCCCAATGGCTAGATGCTCCCTAGAGAGGAGTTCCATCCTACGTTATGTAGTCGGACAGAGAACTTGATCATTTAATTTAATATTTTTGAAGAAGTAAAGAAATATTTTTAAAAAAGTTGAAAGTTATTTAATGTAATATTTATGTGAAATGACAAGATTTATCCTCATTAAAAATATTATGTTATACTAAAAAGGGAAAAAAAAGTAAGATTATAATTTTTTTCTACCAACCTTGATTACAATATTTTCCCATTTGATGGAATAATTAATTTTTTCAGTAATAAATTAATTTTTTAATTGTTTAAAATTTAAGACTTAGGTAAAAAGAAAAAGCATTACTTCTCGATAGAATGGAATGGTAGGACACGATTTTTGTAACCAACCTGAGGTAATTAGGATATGATTTTTGTTGATTTGATTGATTATCCAATAAATGAACTTGTATTATGTATCTCTTTGATATGTATTGGCTACCAAAATATTTAACAATTGGCATGTTTCCATGGAAAGCGATTTTTAAGTAGTAAATGATGCCACTTGTCATATGATAATTCTTTCTTTTCTAGCCTTATAAAGGTTGGAGTTTGAGTAGTGCTCTCATGGTAACAAGACCTTTTATGGTAGGTAGCACGTCCGGCGTGCTAGGCTCCGTGGAGACAAGCTATATTCTAAATTGTAGGGTCATCATGACACTAATGATGTGATCCGCGTACTTGATCAATAATCAATCCTTACCATCATCTCCAATGTTAGGGCATTGTCATTAGAGACAAGATATGTGCATAGGTAGTCAAGTCCACTGCTAAGTGTACTCAAACCTTAGATTAAATCTAGGAAACTTTTTCACATCCCTCACCAATTTTTATTTTATGGGAAGAGAAAATATATATTAAGTTAGCCACTGTACAATATTGTTTGAGAGTATTATCTGTTCTTTATTAATATACATATATTTAGAAATTTTTTCCTGTCAAGTTTTCTGTCCTGTTCGGTTGTCCGATTTTTCTCATAGGGGGCGGAAATGACAACTTAACCACACTTGGGCAGTGTGTTCGGGTAGGGGGTTAGGTTGTCATTTTCGCCCCCTATGAGAGGAACCGAACAACTGTACCGGATAAGGAACCTGAGAAGATAATGGTCCCACATATTTAGCCAGTGTATAGAGAAAAGGAAAGATTAAATCAGATTTGAAAACAAAGTGATTAGATTCGGAGGCCTTGTGAGCTTTGAGTATCATGGAGATGATCAATTATCCTCAAAACACTGTCCGACAGTTGCCTTCTCTCACCAATATATAAAGGGAATAAGAACTTTGTGCGGGAGTGTGGCTTATAGCATCATTTCCACGGAAGGAGAAAGATAGACACATTGAAGTGCTGGTGTAGGCCATACTCTTGGACAAAAAATTACTTCCCCAAAAATATGGAAAAGGCAAATAAAAAAAAAAAAAAGATTGTTTCACTGTCTTTGTATAGATTCTTTTATAGCCTTCTCACATAATAAATAGTAGGACCTACAATGACATTTTTCTCTCTTATTTTCACCATGGTGGCTTCATAGATGATATCATTTTCCAAACCCTTATTGGTTATAGAGTGCAAGTTCCTTTTTACACCGACATGGTAGGAAACCCTCTCCTTAAAACAAAATAAAATTAATGTTTTTAGATTCACAAATTTCTATGGGGAGTTTTTTTCTTCACTCACGGTGAAGAAGCTAAAGTCATCATTACTCCTCTCATTCACTGGAGAATTTAGCTCATCTCCAGGGAGCCTAGCACGCCCAGGGTGCTGCTAGCCGTTGGGCTGTGTCGCACACATCCCTATGCATGCGCCTAGATGTGTACGGCACAGCTCAGCCACTGGATGCCCTGGCAGCACCCTGGGCGCTGGGCTCCCTAGAGACAATCCTTATCCTTCACTAGAGGTCTGAAATATCCTTCACTCTTCCCAAACGCTTGTCCAAGTGTAATGATGACCACCTTCACTATGGCTGAAGAACAACTCAGTCCAACTTCTATTGTGATCGGATAATTCTTTTGCTATTTAGGATGTTTCGTTCTTCGAACTTTTATTATGTACAATTAAGGCTGTCAATTGGGATAGTTCCCGTCCTCAGGATGGGTCTATACCAGTATCGGTACAAAAGGTGCCAGTCCTAGTATCGTCTCATTTAGTAAACGGGACCAAATCTAGGTCCCAGTCTCAATTATTAATGGGATGGGATAGTACCAGTTCCTAAACGGTTCTAGGCCCGATAAATAAATTTCATGGATTTACTTCTTCAATGTCCTCCCTAAGATCATATGTAATCTTCTCAAAACAACGTTTAAGAATTAATGACGACAAAATAAACAAACTCATATATGATTTTAGTGTAATCACAAAACTCGTTTATAGAAATAAAACTAAAGGTCCATAAGCCAAAACCTCTATAAGAAACAATACCACTAAAATACATCAAACTATAGCCATAAAACTTTCACACGATAACATAAAATATACTCTTTGAAAGGGTACTCATAGTTCCGGTACCTAACTGGTATTTCAGTAATGGTACCATTGGGAATCCCACCCTAGAACCGTCCCGTCCCATTTATTTTTATTTATTTATTTATTTTTGGTTAAAAGGAAGCTTATATATTACTGATTACCATAATAAAATTACATTCTTGGGTAATTCTTCCCCCTGGCATCATTCTCGAACAAGTGAGAAAGTGTCGAGGGTAGAGAATCAATACATAACGAAATCTCCTGTATGGAGTGCAATAAACCAGCTAAGAAATATGCACAACTATTGGTTTGGCGAACATGATGCGTAAAATACAACTATCAAAGGTGTCTTGCTATTGCCATAGTTCCTCCACTAGCCATCGAATGACCCATGAAATACCAAATAAAGCCAATTGATAACAAGTACGCACATGAGTCTCAAATACCAAATAATGCCAATTGATTGTTAGCAGCCCTGTCCAATACTGCCCTTCGTTTACCAGGGGCATTCAATCCCCTGATATTCCACGCACCAATTTTCATCATGAGGAATGCGGAGAAAAGGAGCGTCGCAACGGACTCCTCCGACCTGGACTACGATCTCGTTCTCGAGGGGGTGCATCATTTTCCAACTGTTCAAGGGCAGCAAAACGATTAGTTGCCGCAAGTGAACCCTCCTTCTCATCTCTGCTTTGCACATACTCAATAGGTCCAGAACTAGGATCTTCCATAATCACAGCACTATTATCTGCTACGCCGTGACTGGGTAACAAAATACTTGAAGTCGTAGAAGCAAGAGAGTTGGATTTCCCTGACCCATTGACAACACCCAATTTACTAATAACACTATTCAATCCATCATTATTATCACCCATCTCAGCACCACCTGAAACCTCCATAGGGCTCACTGGATTACCAGTCTTGAATACTTTTTTCTTCGAATCAGCAATCATACTCGAGCCACCACGAACGCCAACTCCACTATGAGTTTCAGAATTTTTCTCCTTAATAACAACATCACCAGGACTCACTAAAACGTCCTTAAGTTTATGGTCCAACTAAGTGTTGGGCTTTGCCAAGGACGAATCTGAAATATCACGAATAACCACGGCATGTTGCTTAACAGTACCATGCACATTCTCCGGTTTTTTTTTGAAAATCCAACCAATTTATCTGCAGTTACAATTGCCTTTCCCTTTCCTCCACGTGGCTTAACTGCGTCAATCCCATCTTGCAATCCAGGTGTCACCACCTCAGCCATCATGATAGTTGCTGATGATTCACCACGGCCGGAAGACTTCGCCGGAGCCTGAGAAGACGGTGGAACCGAAGTCTGGTCTGATTGCAATGGACGCTTTCCACGATATCTTCTTCTATTAACAGGTACCCAAGGCTGCTCAATTTGCATATCATCATGCTGTACTTCCTCTCCATTAGAAGCCCGATTTGTCAACATGCCCAAAGATTTTGCAGCATGAACACATGGGGGCATCCAATCATAATGCACTGTTTGCTCTATGATAGATCCATCATCTGTAACAATTGGAACAGTGGTGGGGAGACCATCACTTGCCTTGAATGAAACAATACTCGAGCAAAGGACAGTCTCTCACGCATCATTGTTCTGCTATCCACACAAATTGGGTGTCCTAAAACACTGGCAATTTTCCCCAACGACTGTGATCCCCAATAATGAAGATTGAGGCCATAAAGTCTTATCCATAAGGGTAACTAAGATTCTTCTCTGTTTGAAAGTGAGACCTCTGGAGACCATGGCCGAAGGACCAATGGCCTTGAACCCAAATTCCAAGGCCCCTCATCCAAGATCTGGTGACTGAAATCAACACCTTGGAAGTCAAAAATAAAGATTCCACTTTCAAGCCCAAACACTTCCACTGCACCCACATGACTCCATTTTTCTTCTACAAAACGCTTCATAGATGAGTAAGTAGGCTTAGGGCCTAAAACATACCCCACTAATGCAGATTCCCATCTATCTTTCTCATCAACCAGATCATCTTCAGTGCACTGCGCGACCTTTTTCCCATTAAGAACAGAAGGTTCAAAAAATGGGAGTTCACTTCCTCCTACTTTCACTTTCCCACCCCTGAACAAACTTGCCCACGATTTCTGATCAGGGCTTCGCTGCCCATTGCCATCAAGGACAATAGGAGAAGGCCTTCCATCGTTAGCCACCGGCATTGAGGTTCCGGTGACCATAAGCCAAAAACCGATAACAGTTACAGTATATTATTCAGTCACAGTTGCAGAGCGCTCTCCAACTCTCATTCCTCTCCAAGTCTCTCTTTCTTTCCTTTCTTCGGTGCCAGACTTGAAGCTCCGTCCCATTTATTATTCGGTACCACAATCAGATCCCAATACCATCCCATTTATTAATGGGACGGTCCGATACCGGGTTTTAGCGGGATGGTTCTGGGACGGTTCCCGGTTCGAGTCCCAAATTGACACCCTTATGTACAATTTCCTATAATACCTTAGGTTGTCGATTCTTTTACTCACATGCTGCATTTTAACCTATGCCACATACACCATTCAAATTCGAGTTGTGGATATAACCCACATCTAAAATTAACAAGTTGGGCTATTTGCATTTTGTTAGATGGACAATTTGTTTTAACAACTACAAGATTTCTTAAATCAAGAGATAAGATAGAGGCAGAGCTATTTGGGAACTTGCAGGGGTTGAAAAATGTTGAAAGATTGAAGATTAAGCTTCAAGAAATATGGTGCAGCAGTAGAGAGTTATGCATTTTTTTGCATCCAACTGATGATATTTGTTGGCCTTAGAATGTGGTTAACTTACTTCTTCAACTCGCTGATCTAATCACAAACTTTACCAATGTTAAATTTTTTTTGAATCATAACTCTAACTTACACAGTGCGGTTAGGTATTTGGCCTCCAAGGCCATTTTGGACAACTGAATTTTTTTTTTCTTCAGTATAGACAGGATGTAACCTTTTCCTTTTCTTAGTAATATATTTTTGAGCAAATTACTTAGACCTCTCCTGACCTTTCTGACAATTCAGGGAACCTCCCGTGCCCTTATGACAACTACTCAAACCTCCCCTACTTTTCAAACTTGGTTTCACTTAACCCCAGTCCAATAGTATTTTAACAGTTAAATTTAAAAAATGAAACAAACTTGACAAATGTACCTATTTTCCCTTTAGAAAGTTACCCTATTGTCCTTAATGTGTTTTTAAAATTTTAATATAAAGAGGTGGGACCCACCATTTCTTCTTCTTCTTCTTCGTTTCTTTTTACTCCACCGCTGCAACCTCCAACCACCACTAATGTCAATGACTTTCACAGCAGCACCCAAACGGACCATCGTAATAGAAGCCCAGGTTGTCATGTCTATCTACCTATAAATACACTTACATATCTCCATCTTCTTCTACTCATCGATTCCTCTTTTATTTTCATTCAGTTTCTCTGCTCATCCACCAAAGGAGCTGCACAGTCCTGATTCTTCAAGGAGTGCCAAAAAGCCTAATCTAATTCCAGAGGAGATTCTCAAGGATTTCCTCTCTTCCCATCCTGATAATTTATTCAAGTTTAGATCTGAAATCAAACTGATTATTGGAGATAAGAAGGAAGCAATATTGAAGACAATTTTAATTTTTTGGTTACCCCGCCGTCCAACCACCCTCTCTTTCTCCCTTTCTTCTTCTTCTTCTTCTCTATACACCATAACCAAGTCCATTACCCATCTCTTCACTGAACTTCAAAATGTTGGGATATCCATGCATAAGGCAAAAAGAATAGTTCCACATCGGATATGAAAGGGCATGTGGGTGGGTTACTTGGACACCTTCTCCTTAATGGCTAGCTTTTGAGGATGAGACCCAAGTCCCTAACAAGTGGTATTATAGTCAGGGCATGAAAAATTCCCGTTTGACCAAGGATTCTCGGGTTTGATCTCAGGCTCCATGTCAGCTCCCGCATGGAGGGAGAGATCGGGATCTCAGGCTCCACGTGTTTGCCATCCGTGTGGAGGGGTAGATTTTTGGGATATCCATACATAAGGCAAAAAGAATAGTTTCACATTGGATATGAAAGGGGATGTGGGTGGATTAATAGGTACTTGGACACCCTCTCCTTACCAGCTAGCTTTTGAGGATGAGACCCAAGTCCCTAACAAGTGGTATTGGAGCCGGGGTATGGAAATTCCCATTTGACCGAGTATTCTTGGGTTTGATCTCAGGCTCCATGCCAGCTCCTGCGTGAAGGGGGAGATCGAGATCTCAAGCTCCACATTTGCCTTCTGCATGGAGGGGGAGATTGTTGGGATATCCATGCATAAGGCAAATAGGTACTTGGGCACCCTCTCCTTAAAGGCTAGCTTTTGAGGATGAGACCCAAGTCCCTAACACAAAACCCATCTCTCTTTCCCTTCAATTAACCAAAATTCTGTCATCATCGTTACCCACTCCGTTTCCAAAACTCCCCAAAATGAAACCCTTTCTTCTCCAGTTGGCAAAGGAGGAGGATGATAAAGGGGGTGCAAGAGTGGACATATTTCGGTCTTGCACCATTTCTGGTCATCCCCTGTGACCCTTGGGCTTTGACCTCTAGGTCTTCTGTTTCCTTCTTCCTTCTTCCACATCAGTGTAAGCAGGGGATCCGGAGAGGAATGGTAAGTGGATTTAATGTGGTTCTAAAATACCTTAGGGTTAGGGTTTCAAAACCAACCAATAATTCCAGAACTGCAGAGATTGGAAGCAATAATCAGATTCAAGAGAAATCCAATAAGTTAGTCAATTTAGATCAGATGTGCATTAAACCTTGGTTAAATGGTCTGATTAAGCAGTAGAATATTTTTTCAAATGTTGAAGAGAGTTGGATTTTGAAATACTGAAGTATCCTAATGTGGGTAGGAAACTGAAACCCAGAAAACTAGCAGAATTGATGGGTAGATGCGGGGGAATTCAGAAACAATAGAAAATAGTGATTTGATTTAATCAATAATGAATTAACTCAAAAGCAGAAATCAGATATACACTATCAGAGTAAAAATATTAAGTTTTGAAGAAGTGGATTACCAGTAGGACACTAGAATCGATCAGATTCCACGTATTAAAACGAAGACTAGAATTTTAGGGCTAGGGTTTGGACCTTTTGATGGCTAAAATTTTGATCTTTCCCGCCCTGACCATCAAACACTTTGTCCGTAGGAAGAAGAGAAGAAGAAGAAAGGGAAAGATGTAAGGGCATTTTGGTCACAATAGGTATTTTAATAACACCGTTAACAGACTTAGGCTAAGTGAAATCAAGTTTGAAAAGTAGGGGAGGTCTGAGTAATTGTCCGAAGGGCAAGGGAGGTTCCTTGAATTGTCAGAAAGGTCAGGGGAGGTCTAAGTAATTTGCTCATTTTTTTTCATGGTACAATTACAAGGAATCAGGGGAATATTCCCCTTTCTTCCCCAAATACTCGAAACAGAGAACCCTGGTTAGGGTTCAGCCTAGAAGACAAATGCATGCTGCGACCAAAGCAGATGATCGTCGGCTCTCATAAATACCGATGAATGACAGCAAGTTACGAGCTAATTGAAGGCCGCATCAAACATCTTGGACCCAACAGACGACCTTGAATCTCATCGCAGACTAGGGAAGAAAATCGGGTTTTTAGAAATCAGAACTGTGGCAAGCCGTGAGTCGGGATGTTGAACCAAGACACTGTCGGCTAGGCCATCGCCCAAAACATCACCAAAATCCTTGGTGGCTAACAGCCCAAAATATTTTGGAAGCAATTTTTTCACTGGTTTGGTTCCGTTCGATCTTCTTGGACTGAAAAATCTCAGCCATTTCAACTTATTGTCAAACTAGTTCTAGGGGGAGATTCCTGAGATACAAACCTGCAGCAATCGAATGGAAATTTTTGATGTTTCAAGAAATAATTTAAATGGAGAGATCCCACCAAGGTTCACGAATTGCAGAAGCTTAAGGATTTTGGATGCAAGTTTTAACCAACTCAATAGGAGTATACCTGTTGCAATGGGAGAACTAAAGATGGTCTCTGTTCTCAGATTGGGCAGCAATACAATACAAGGATACCTGCAATTGATTTGGGGAAGATGAGTTGCAGGTATCCTTGTATTGTGTTGCGGCCCAATCTGAGAACAGAGACCATCTTTAGTTTTGGGGAAGATGAGTTACAGGTTTTTTTTTTTCTTGCAAGGGCATTTAGGAGGAGGAATAAAGAGGCTTATCATAAGGGCATTTTGGTCATTAGATTTCATGAAAATAACGTCTAACGTCCCAAACTAACGGACTGGACTAGAGTGTTACAAAGTTTGGAAAGTAGGGGTCAATTTGGAAATAGTAAAAGTTCAAGGGTACATTTGTATTTATGGGCAATTTGAGGGGGGCATTTAAAAAAATTCCCCAAAAAAAGTGAAGGTAAAACCATAGTTGAAAATCCAGGTTTTGACTCAAGCGAGTCGCCCGAGTTGAGTCAAAAAATAGAGAAACCTAGTCAAGAGTCATGAAGACTTGCCTAGTGGTGGTGCCAAGTCAAAGACAATTCGGCCGGGTATGGTCACTTTTTCAACCCTCTTCTTTCTTCATCTCAAGAGCTTATCATGCATCTCTCATGGTGCCTAAAATAGAACTAGTAGTTCCAAAATGAAGAAAACAAAATAGGGGGAAAAAAAGTAAGATAGAACTGTTAGTTAACTACTCTCAGGAAACACTCTCAAATTACATCATGAAAGAAGTCAGGTATGAAACTCTCTCTGTCAAAAAGACCCCAATACCCAAAGATGCTGAGGCAACCCGCATGTTATCGTCAATAGTAGATAATAAGCAGTGGTAGGTCCTTTCTTTCCCTTCTCAGGTTTAGATCCATTGTGCCAAAACAACATTGTCGTCAATGGTGGAGGCGGTGGAGCAATTGAGTTAGGGTTTAAAAAAGTTTTATGAAATAGCTTGAAAAATGAAAATACCGAACTCAATTCTAGAAGAATTAATGATACTTATTGTTATCTTATTTATCCCAAAAGGGAGAAAAACCATAGAAAATAGGATCCCCAAAGGCCGTTCAAGAACACAAGCAAACAAATAATAGAGGGTCAAAGTAAAACCCCTAACCTTGTTTCAAATTCATAGTGATGATAATCGCAGTAGAAATATGCAGATCAAGGTGCTTCCCCTCTATTCCCAATGTCACTAGCTTGATGAAAACGCCTTATGCACAAGGGATGAAGATTTCTATAGTCCTTCTCTTTCTCTCTCTCTCTCAAGAATGCACTCCTTAATTTTGATTATGATCAATAATGTTGTTAGGCTAGGGGGGGGGACCTAGCTCTCTTTAAATAGAGTTTCCCTATGGGTCTCACTCATCACAGTCCTAATGGGAAACAACTTGCCCACACTACGCCAGTCCACATTAAACTCCTAAAATAACTCAATGACCTTCTTTATTAGACCAATATAATTAGCTTGGTTTTAGTAGATTTAATATGAGTCCATAATAAAATAAAATTCTAACACTCTCCCACTTGGACTTATATTAAATTCCTTATTTTCAAAAAGATTTAAAAACAGTTTTGACCAAAACAAATCACAGGCTAACGACCTTTTAAGAAAACTTTATGTGCACATAAAAAAAAATCCGAATTGATATAGAGATCGTTTTAGAAAGTCAATCCCGTCCCATAGAGTTTTAGACACCGAATCATGGTAGTAACTGCATCTATCAAGTGACACAGAGCCTTCCATGGTCACGAGAGTCCTCATTCTACTGACATGATGTAAGAGTAAAATATCATGGGCAGCAAGTATAAGACTAGAAATACAATAAACAAATAGTAAATAAAAGACTTATCTGATTGGTATGGCAATAGTATCGCACCGCATCAACAATACACGTCCACTTGTGTAACCTGAACAATAAATGGTAGAGTTGAGTCGCATCAAACGATGCTCTCCTTAAGGTTTTTAGATGCCCCAATTCTGCAATCTGGGTTGACCATGCATCTATACCCCCAAGATAAAATAACTCTCTAATCACATAGGTTGCAGTTCCAAATGTGATTACAAAGGGCGTCCAAAGGCTATATTCACTAATTCATCAACACTGACCGACTACGGTGGGAAGGAAAAAATGTATTTCAAAAACAATTGTTAGAGAATGAGCAAGACCTCCTCTCTTTATATAGGAGAGGAAGAGACACCCCTAAGGGATGTCTCCAAGAGATATGTCCCAACTCATGTCTTTTCCCATAAGGCTTTTTTGTTAGCCACTCAAACAAGTCTTCCAATAGGCACCTATTGGCTATTTAGGTGTCTATAAGGAAAGACATAACCCTCTAACACATCCATAAAAAACGTGTTTTGAATCTTTAATTTTAAATACAATTAAAAATCCAACAATCCCCCACAGATTCAAAACACTAGTAAAACAAAACACTGGACTAGTGAATATATTAAACATAATAGGATATATCGTTGTAGGTGTCTTTCGGACTTGAACCTACACTAGGTCTGATGAACTTCGCTACAGAGTACGGGTGAAGTCAGACTTCTTGAACCTACCAGTTGACCTTACGTGACTTAACCCGTTCATGACAAAATTGGACATTTTAACCGGCCTTGTCCCCTATCTTGGTCTCATGGATGTTTAAAGAGTCCGCCTTTAAAACTCTCATCGGTAGGCGAACGTACCTCCTACATCCACTAAGGTCAGCCAATGCGCACCACAGTTAACACACCCCCACATTTCATAGGATTTGGCTTGATTAAGAGTATTTAACCCAACCTCATTTCATTGTGGTGGTACTACTTTCCCATGTAATTAGAATGAGCCAATTTTAGTAATACTAGTCAGGTCATCTGGTGACTTCGTTTGTACCCTTTGAACCTAATTCAGGAGTTAAACCTCTTCACATAGGTTGGGTATCCATCACATGATCTATGACACAGGCTTTAAACTCATTCCTTTAGATGTATACCACAACAGTGGTCCGAGGCTATATAATAGTACTAGTCATTTTCATCTTTGACTATACTAAACTGATAGTGTTACCTTCCTTAGCCTCACCATATATATGTAACCAAGACATATAAATATTTATTTCTCTATTGACCATGCCCTTTGTATAACGTGTCACCACTTATACTAATTTGACTTTGGTCATCAACATATATTTATCATTTATATCCATAGCCTTATGACTCTAGATCCGGCTTTCTTACGAAGCCATAAAATAAACTTGGTGGAGTTTGCAATTCAAGCTTATATTATCAATTCCATAAATCGCCCCACTAGCATATGTTTATGTATGCCACCTTATATATCTATTAGATTCGATATCCAAGTAGAGATTAATCATTCCACTTGACTTTATTTATCTCTTAAGAGGAGACTCAACATGTAAATATACACATTCTCATAATAACCCCCACATATTGGGTTTATCACATTTAAAGATATAAGCCAATATAACATGAGAATGTCCTTGTGAGAGAACAGTGACCCCCACACTTCCATACTAATTCAACCATGCAATAAATAGTCATGCAACCATGCAATTATATATATACATAAATACATGCACAAATACTTGATTTCCTATGTGAAAAAATTTGTTCTATATTTATTGGATTGAAAGGGAGAGCGTCTCTATTACATACACTGAACATGGCAAACAACACAAGTATTTGTGAAGTTTGATTTTTCACATGTATCATTCTCATTGGACATGAAATGCTGTCAATGGCATTTACCCAAAAGCCTATGTGTGAAACGGTTGAAAGCACTAGTTTGTGGAGAGTACTCAAAAGAAAGAGGGTGCTGGCTTATTTCTTGTCTAAGAGGTGAGTAGGTAAAGATATAGATGTCTACCTTATTATAATATGCTCAACAGTTCAAGGACAGATTGCAGCCACCCATTCAAAAGGGTGCATAGTTTTTATAGTTTGAAGAACGTTGCATTGGGTTTTGAGGTATGCACAGATTGGGTTTTTTGTTTTGTGTTGCATGGAGTAATCCATGAAGATGAATTCATGGCTGGAAAGGACTGATTTCTCCATTAACATTTTTAGAAAATTAGAAACCTTGAAGCCATTAAAGGCTGCTACAGCCGTATGGGTCCTTGCATAGCCGTCCAAGTTAAAAAACTTGGGAAACCAGTGAATTTTCAGGGCTAGAGATCGATGGCGGCAGCATTAAGAATGATCTTTGGTTGCCAACCCAATCGATGTGCCTCTTAGATGCATTACAATTCCATGAATTGATTTGAATGTGCAAGTGGCGTTTACATGTTAGTTTGCATGAATAGCGCGCATTTGGTTGTTGGTTTATACAAACCGGATACAAAGATCATATCATATTAGTAGTCATGCATGTTGTTATGGTGGATAGTCATGATGGTTCACTCAAGTTGCATGATTGTATGTATACATATGTTTGTTTATTACTTCATGCATTCATCTTTAAACAAAGAGCTTTGTTTGTCTTATCTGAACCATCATACCTTTTTAATAAATAGTTCTCTTAGTTTCATTGTGTTTCTGGTTTATTACGGATTGATTAAATGCCAGGAAGCCTTGTTTCGTTTATTATCATATGTTTTATGAATCAGTCCCGTCGTTTGTCAAGCGGTGCATATGATTATCTTGATCTATTACTCTTTGACATGTGACTTGTTTTTGGGTATCGGATTATTTCATATTTCGGGGTCAACCATCCAAGGGACAACGGTTTTCTTCTCAAGAGGGGGGTGAGGAAAAGGTTGTATTTGATGCACCAAAAAGGTGTGGTCCGTTGGAATTTGGGGCAGGGTCAAGGAAAAGTAGTCACCCGCTACGATGGTTGAGGTGAAGGGATATGAGTTAGAAACCTCTTGACACAATAGAGGGAGAGGATGCGAAATACACATCTCTGGTTTGCATCGAGTATTTGGGAGTACCCACTGTAGTTAATGTATTCTGTCCCAAATGATTTCATTGAAAGTTTGGGCAGTAGTTCTCCTTATGATTTCACTATCCATCATAGTATTTAAGATTCCTCTCACAGGGAATGTTTATAGCAGCATTACATATCTTCTGTGGCCATTGAGGGTGATAGTTGAGGACTGTTTGTACCTCGTTTGGATCAGTTCGTGTGTTCCCGAGGGACTACCCACTGTTGCACTATTCTCTCTTCTATTTTCGTTTGAATTTTAGAAGGTGAAAGAAATGTTTAGTATCTTTTAAATTTTGTGATACGTATAATGAGTATGAGAGATGTTATTGGGTCCAATTGTAATCTGATATGCCCAATGCAGCCATATCTATTTGTTTGGTTTTTGATTTGGTTTGATCCAAATTATCTATTTATTGGCTAATAAAGCCGTGTGACCAAATTGGTTGGCTTGGTCGGTTGTCCTTTGAGACAAATGGCATTGTTTGATACATATTGGTTGAATGCTTATTCTATCAAGTATTGGCGCATGTAATTATGTATATATATAAGTGCATGGTTTCATGACTGTTTATTGATAAGCTATAATTTGATATGCAAGTAAAGTTGCATGGTTGAATTAGTATGGAAGTGTGGGGGTCACAGCTCTCTCACAAGGACATTCTCATATTAATTTGGCTTATATCTCTGAAAGTGATAAACCCAAAATGTGGGGGTTATTATAAGAATGTGTATATTTACATGTTGAGTCTTTTTTAAGAGATATATAAAGCCAAATAAAATGATAATCTCTACTTGGAAATTGAATCTAATAGATATGTTTAGGTTCGGTTATGTAAATATTTGGAAGGTTACCTTGGTTCAAAGGTAGCATGTAAATACATGTGTTGGTGGGGGTGATTCATGGAATCAGTAATAAAAACCTTAAGATTGTAAGAGTAAAATATCATGGGCAGCAAGTACAAGACTAGAAACAATAAATAAATAATAAATACAAGACTTATCTGATTGGTAGGACAAATAGATCGCACCGCATCAACATTACACGTCCTCTTGTGTAATCCGAACAATAAATCGTAGAGTTGAGTCGCATCAAACGATGCTCTCCTTAAGGTTTTTAGATGCCCCAATTCTGCAATCTGGGTTGACCATGCATCTATACCCCCAAGATAAAACAACTCTCTAATCACATAGGTTGCAGTTCCAAATGTGATTACAAAGGGCGTCCAGAGGCTATATTCACTAATTCATCGACACTGATCGACTACGGTGGGAAGGAAAAAATGTATTTCAAAACAATTGTTAGAGAATGAGCAAGACCTCCTCTCTTTATATAGGAGAGGAAGAAACACCCCTAAGGGATGTCTCCAAGAGATATGTCTCAACTCATGTCTTTTCCCATAAGGCTTGTTTGTTTGCCACTCAAACAAGTCTTCCAATAGGCACCTATTGGCTATTTAGGTGTCTATAAGGAAAGACATAACCCTCTAACACATCCATAAAAAACGTGTTTTGAATCTTTAATTTTAAATACAATTAAAAATCCAACACATGAATGTAATGTGGTAGTGTGGCAACTAGATGATACTCACATAGTGATTTCTTATGTATTATCAATTTGTCAGTCCAAATTTTATCTCATTTATGTGGCACAGGCACACTAGAGAAATAATCCTTATGATTCCAACAAATCTGAATGTCTCATCTTAAATAACTAGAGTAATATTTTATATGTCACAAGACATAACTTTAGGCTAATAACTTAATGCCCCAGTCTTTGCTTAAAATTAACACATTTCTTAAGACTTTAAAAACAAATATATATACATCATGTCAATAAATAAAATACTCATGTGTTTGAAAGAGAATTGCATGCAGAGACAATTGATATATATAAGCCAAAGTTTACCATAAGGTAAAAAAGTACAGATGGAAAAGAAACTTTATTTTACAATGGAGCAAAAAAAAAAAAAACAACTCCCACTAAACAACTGCATCCCATGATGCACCTAAGCCCATGCTCATAACTTGTCTTTTAAAAACACAAGGGCGAAGACCTTTGGTTAGGGGATCTGCAACCATATCATCCATACTATTATGCTCCATTACAATGTCACCTTTCTTAATTGTCTCCTTTATGGTCAAATACTTGACCTCTATATGCTTAGGCCCTCTGATTTCTTTATTGTTGTTTATAAACAAAACAACAGAGTTGTTATCACAATATATTTGGATGGGTTTATCCACAAAATTTATAATAGTCAATTCCTTTATGAGATTCCTGAGCCAAATAGCCTGAGTAATAGCCCTATAGCATGCTGCATACTTTGCCTGCATGGTCGAAGTGGTCACCGATGTCTGCTTTGTACTCTTCCATGATACTGCTTCTCCTGTCATCAAGAAAACATAACTTGATGTGGACTTCCTATCATCCTGATAGCCAGCAAAGTCGGAATCTGTATAAACCACTAGCTTCAGGTCTTGAACGTGTCTGTCTGTATGTTAGTATATAGTCTCTCCTGTTACTTTGGCATAAAGCCAGATTAGTAGCGAAAGGTTTCACTCAGAAGGAAGGCATTGATTACTATGAGACATTTTCTCCTGCTTTTAAGGACTCGCTTATGATCATTTTAGCACTGATGGCTCATTATGACCTAGAGCTTCACCTGATGGATGTGAAGACAACATTCTTGAATGAGAATTTAGAGGAAGAAGTCTACATGAACCAACCAGAATGGTCTAGTATACAAGGAAAGGAAAGTCTAGTGTGCAAATTAAAGAAATCAATCTATGGACTTAAATAAGCTTCTAGACAGTGGTATTTAAAGTTAACCACATCATTGCATCTTTCAGATTTGTAGAGAATACTTTTGAGAAGTGTATATTTAAAAGTCAGTGGGAACAAGTTTATAATTCTGGTCCTGTATGTAGATGACACCTTGATTGCCAGCAATGATCTTGGTTTGTTAAAGGATATGAAGACATTCCTCTCTAAGAATTTTGAAATGAAGGATATGAGCTTGGCATCTTTTGTTATCGGCATAGAAATATTTCAAGATAGATCTCGTCGGCTGGTTGGGCTATCACAGAGAGCCTACATTGACAAAGTTCTTGAGAGATATGGTATGAAGGCCTACAGACCTAGTGTTGCTCCGGTGATTAAGGGCGATAAGTTTAGTTTGAGCCAGTGTTTGCAGAATGATCTGGAGTGAGAACGGATGAAAGACATTCCCTATTCTTCAGCTGTGGAAAATCTTAAGTGTGCCATGACTTGTACCCGTCCAGATATTAGCTATGCAATTGGGATGTTACGCAGATACATCAGTAATCCTGGTATGGATCATTGGGTGACTGCCAAGAAGGTGATGCATTATTTATAGAGAATGAAAGACTACATGCTTACTTACAGAGCAACTGATCCAAGAAGGACAAGCATTCTAGCAGAGCGAAGCATATTGGTGTGAAATATAACTTTTTGAAGGAAGCTGTTTAGGAACAGAAGGTGTCTGTAACTCATATAGAGACAAGTCTAATGATTGCAGATCCGTTGACCAAGGCATTGGTGCCTAAGGTCTTTGTAGATCTTGT
Source organism: Telopea speciosissima (assembly GCF_018873765.1). NCBI lineage: Eukaryota > Viridiplantae > Streptophyta > Magnoliopsida > Proteales > Proteaceae > Telopea > Telopea speciosissima. The sequence continues at coordinate 51,078,305 of NC_057924.1, forward strand.
ATCTGATATGGGTCTTACTAGAGTTTGATGTATTGGTCACATTTTGTTATAGACATCCTCTATTATTTGATATGATCATATTTATGGATGTTTCTGAACATTTATCATCTCTATCCTTGCGTATACAATTATTGTGATATGAGTGAGATATTATTGTTTTTGGACCGTTTATTATTGATTTCCCTACTTTTGGACCAGTTTGGGTGAGATTGTTGGTGTTATGATTATGGAAGGGAGTATGTTGACTCAATAAATGACATGTAACCGCTATAGTCCACATCAATGGTTTCATTTATTTGTGGTATTATTGAATACAACCAATGAATGGGGTGTTTTGTTTCGTGACCACATTGAGTTGTTTATCCGCTGTGTTGGAATCCAAGTATTCTTGTTCTTAATAAATAAATGTTTTGTAAATGTTTTACAAATAAAATTGTTTGAGTCATCGTCAATCGGTCATATGGTACAAGTGGGAGATTGTAGGAATTTTTTATTCCTAAGTAGTTGTCCCATCAGACCGTTTCCATTAATGGACTCAAGAAATTTGATTTCTTGCTTTATCATCATACCATACTTGGATTCATCAAGATATACCCGTTCTATTTCAGTAAGGTTGTAATTTGGAGAAATCCTATTGATTAGATTTAATTTGGGAAAGATCCTATTGATTGGATTGTAATATAGGAGAGATCTCATTGACTGATTGGCCTACCTTAATTGGAGGTTGGAATTATATCATTAAAGGGAGACTCGGTCCCCCTTGTATAGATGTACTATTCTCACCCATTTGAGAAGTGCATTGAGGTAAATACTAAGGGGAGAAACCCTAGTCGTCCATTAGCAATTCTTGTCATTGTTAGTTGGTGCTTGTCGTCTTGCAAAAGTGCGAGAAGATGGCTGGATCAAGTTCTGTTGTAGGATCAATGTTGGCAAGGAATGATATGTTGTCGATCCCCTCTTTTATGAAGATGATTCATTTATGTATTAGCTAAATCATGTATGTAGGATTATTAGTGTTAAAGTTCCTACAAGCGGGTCATAGTCCAATAGAAGACTATGTAATTTACTAAAAGAAAAATTATAAACTTAGTCAAGAGTCTTGAAGACTCTCCTTGTGTTAAAACGTGACAATCTTGGTCTGCGTTGCCTGTGATTCCATATTTTTCATCGGAGTGAACTAAAACTCTTCACGTTTGATCATTTCCTCTCCCTTCATTTTTTGTTTTAGGGCAATACCATAATAGTTATGGCCCATAATCATCCGTATATATTGTGCTTCTATCTTTCCCATCAATTGAATGACCAAAATTCATAGATTTGTATGGATTAATGTACTTCTATATTTTTATTTAAGGAAAGAAGAAAGCGTGTGGCTCTAGCACCCAGCCATAGGAGCACACGAAAGTACAACCTTGCAACTCCCCATTAAATAAAAAATTACATCTATGTTGATGCCCCTATGTGCACTCTCATTGGCCCCCATGCTGATGCAGCTGCTACACAACTAGACGTCGATCTCTTGCCCTTTTATTTAATTTAGTTTTTTCGGGAGAGGGTTGGTTCCTGACACTGCTAGTATGAGAAGGAATCTGCACGCTACCATCTCTTAGTTGTTTGAAAAGAATATGAATCCATGTGCAATTGTGAACCTTACATTTTTAAAATAGAAAAAATAATAATAAGGGGAAGGTATCCATACGTGAGAGATTCTCCCATCAACTCCATCAAATGGGGGGGCTGGGGTTTTTATGCCAATTTGAATGCATTTAATGCAGATCGTGTACATATACGGCTGTGCATGAAAACTTTTACCAAATAAAAAATAAATAAAAAGAGAAAAGTTCTCTGTGGGGGGGGGGGGGGAGTGTACTGCTCACGCCCAGACAGAGGGGGCAAAATGACTGCCCCCCATGATGAAAAAGCACATGCTCTCATTGGCCCCTACGTGCGCGCATGGGCCATGCTTTGCCACAAAGAACATCAACTCAAAACAAAAACATGTGTAAGACCCTCATTTTTTGTGAAAGAGCATGGGAAAGGATCCACACACATATTGACAGTGTGCGGATCTTTTCCCCAGTTTTTTATTATAAAATATGGAATCAGATTCATACCTTAAACATTTTCTTGTTTCTTGTGAATCATATAGAATAGCATTTTCCAGCTTTATTGCTGGTAAATTTTAGAATACTTTTTTAGCCCTAAATTTGATATGTTCAAGAAATTACATCTTTTTTTTTTTATGATAAGAAAAAAGTACAGCTTAATTACCCTGCGCGTAGGTTGCTAGGTTACAAACTAGATCCACGCAAACAGGATTCTTAAAATTACTAAAAACTATGTCCGACGCATGATTACTGATATACATAAGATCCTTGATATATATCCATGGCCAAGGAGAGTTAGTAGGGGATGGAAGAACATTAATTAACTATGAGTTAGAGCACCAAATCTCCTTAATATTTAAGCCTAATAACGTAGCCTGTTCAAGACCCGCCTTGATACTGTACAATTCCGGATCCCAAACCTTGGAAGACAATATCTTTCCTGTACCAAAAAACAAAAACCTTCCATCCATCGAAAACAAATATGCCCAGCCTGCCAATCTTATCCCTGGGGTCTGGATTCTTGCACACAATAAGATAGGATATTCATACTTAGGAATAGGTATCCAAGGACGTAAATTGTAATTAGAACAATAATCCTTAAGTACAATATTGGGCAAAGAGGGAGAGGGTTGTAAATTTAAATCTGAAATACAGCGTGAAACTTGGTGCATAACCCCCATTGCATTTGGTTTTTCAGACCTAAATAAGACTTTATTCCGAGCGTTCCAAATATAGTAGCACGTAATTATAAACACCCCAAAAAACCAAGAAATGGAGGCTTTATCTAGTTGTTTGGAATAAAAAAACTGAACACAGAAATCACTTATGGAGTCATAAACCAGAAATTCAGTGCGTAAACCCAGAGGGCCAGCCACCCAGATGTGTTTGACCCAGTTGCAAGATAAGAAGAGATGCCAGTAAGATTCGATACAATTCCCAAAGAATGCACAAGTGGGATCAAGCTGTGCCCATTTGGAAAGTGAAGCCTTGACTGGAAGTCCTGCATGTATCACAGGCCAGAAGAAAATCTTAAATTTAGGATGAACTTTGAGTTTCCAAAAGAAATTCGACCAAGTGGTGTAATAATTATTGTTGTTAGCAGCAGTTTTTGTGTTAAAGATGCCATTTTTATGAAAGATGCACCACCATCTGTCATCAGAAGTAAGCAAATTAACATTAAAAATCAAGGGGTGCATATGAGAAGGCAGCAAGGACCGGGGATCATTAGATGAGCTTCTCTCCTCACCCGCAATCTGAGAGACCGTGGTCCTTTTGTCAAGATTAGATAGAGAGCCTAGCGCATGATTGGCTAAGCAGGAAGAAAAGGATGGATTCCATCTATCAGTCCAAAAGAAAGTGTCCTTACCATTTCCAACTTTTCTGATAACCATGTTCTCAAGACTAGGGATCAGATGAGCAATACTATTCCAAATTGAGGATCCTCTTTTAGATCTAGTGGTTGGATCAAAGAAAGAGGTATTAGGAAAATATTTGGCCTTAATAATCCGTGCCCATAAAGAGTGCGGTTGAGTGATTACTCTCCATCCAAGCTTTAGCAAAAGGGCCTTATTGTGGATTTCAGCTTTTCGAAATCCCAGACCACCCTGCGACTTTGGGCGACACATTTTTTCCCAAGCTATAAGGGTGACATTCCTGCCACACTGCTTGTGTCCTAGCCAGAACCTCAGGCAAATCGAATCAATATTCTTACAAATTTTACTTGGGAATAGGAAACAATTCATAAGATAAGCAGGAGTTGAGGCCAGGATGGACTGGATTAAAACTCTGCAACCTGCATAGGATGAGAGGTGTGACTTCCAAATAGAAAGTTTTTTTCTGCATTTTGGTTACTATAGTGCTGAAGTCCTTAACTTTTGACTTGCAAGGAAAGAGATTAGTACCCAAGTAGGAAGAATTCTTAGGCATTTCCTTATTCCTATCAATTCCCCTAGGGTCTTCCTAGTAGAAACAGGGACATTCCTGCTAAAATGTAATCCACTTTTTAAATAGTTAATTTCTTGTCCAGAAATATCAGAGAAAAGATCCAGAATCGCCTTCACCGTTGTTAAATCTTCATACGAAGCTCGACAAAAAACAAATATATCGTCAGCAAATAAAAGATGAGTGATTTCTGGTGCAGTCCGAGAAATCTTGACACCATGGAAAAGGTTCAAGTCCCTATAAGCAGCAAAGAGGTGCGACAAAGCCTCCAGCGCAATAATGAAGAGATAGGGGCTAAGAGGGCATCCCTGACGCAAACCTCTGGATGCATGAAACAATCCAAAAGGGCTTCCATCCATCTTGATAAAGAAAGAAGTGGTAGAGATAAGAGCAGAGATAAGTTTCTTCCAATGGTCGCCAAACCCGAGAAAATCGAAAAGGGAGAGAGTAAGACCCCACTCGAGTTTATCGTAAGCTTTGGACATATCCAGTTTAATGGCCACATAGCCAGTTTTGCTGTGGGAATGCTTAAAAAAATGGAATATCTCATGAGCCATAATAATATTATCAGAAATTTGTCGCCCAGGAAGGAAGGCCGCCTGGAAAGGAGATATGTTATTGGACAAAAAGGGTTTAAGTCTATTCGCAATCAATTTTGAGAGAATTTTGTAGGTGACATTACATAAGCTAATGGGCCTAAAATCACCTACCTTAGAAGCAGTAGGGGTTTAGGTATCAGGCAGATGAGGGTATGGTTAAGACTAGAGGGAATATGGGCATTAAGAAAAAAATTGGACACTAGAGAAAATAAATCCTGCTGGACCAAGTCCCAAAACTTGTGAAAGAAAACAGCCTGAAAGCCGTCAGGTCCAGGGGCTTTAAACGGACCAAACGAAAAAATAACCTTTTTTAAGTCCCCCACTGATACATCCAATATTCACTGGGCCAATCACCGATTGCCACGTGTCACAGGCGACCCATTCCATAGCCAAGGAGAACGAACCGGGTCCCAGCACTCGGGCGCGGCCTCACCCAGGCACGGCCACCACTCGGGCGCGGCCTCACCTAGGCGCGGCCACACATCAGGGCACGGCCTCACCCAGGAGCGGCCTCACCCCTCGGGCGCGGCCTTACCTAGGCATGGCCACCCCTTGGGCGCAGCCACACATCCGGGGCGCGGCCTCACCTAGGTGCGACCACACATCCAGGCGGGCGCGGCCTCACCTAGGGACGGCCACACATCCAGGCGCGGCCTCACCCAAGCGCGGCCTGCACCCAGGCACAGCATCGTGGGCACATGAGGTGGGGGCTACCCATCTATGATCCGATCGTATCGGTAAGACTCATGTCACTATCAGGACTCTAGACCGCCGCTTAGAGGTCACGTCACCCAGACGGATTCAAGCACCAAGGACGTTATCACCACACGCGGGTATCTATCCACCAAGGATCCTGATGCCACCAGGACACTCCCTCCCACGAGGAGATGGCCAATCAGGATAGAGCCCCGTTACCCAGGGCCTTTATCCACTCAACGGCATAATCGCCATCAAACTGGGACTCTCCACACCGCCATATGCTACTATAAAAGGCAAGGTACACAACCCCATCCGGGACATCTAATCTCATATTGAATAATCATTATTCATTTGTTTGCGCCAGGAGATCTAACTTTGGCATCGGAGAGCCCTAGGCCGGGACCACACCGGTTCTCTCTGTTGATCCCTTTGGTCCACTTGCAGGTGACGGCACTTGCAGGACCGCTCGACGATTTCTTGACGCAACAGATTGGCGCCGTCTGTGGGAACGACGCTAGCCATTACAGCTACTAGCTCGCTTCCATACTCATTCAATGGCACGAAGGAAGACTACCACCACCAACAACGGAGCAAGGAATGGATCCCCACCCCCAGAGTGCTCTCGTCGCAGAGCCAACGACCAGGACCATGTCCCTCTGGAGGAAGAGATCCCCCTTAATGACCAGTTCGTGATCGCCGAGCCCAACAATGACGAGGCCGACGATGTGGTGGTGGAGGTGACACCTGACCCCAATGCTCCAGCCACTGTGGGTCAGATCAACGACCTGCAACGACAGATCCTCGATGAACAACGACTCTTTCGAGAATACTTGACGCAGCGTGCGACGTCTCACCGTCGAAGGACTTCACCATCAGCAAGGGTGGAGTCCGTACCTCGACAAGAGCCGAACCCTAGGAGATCATCTCCCAGGGGCGTGAGATCAGAGAGACTAGCGCGACGAGCGACCCCCACTCCGCAATGGGGGGAGCCTTCCCAGCATCCCAGGAGAACAAGGGACCTCTCGCCACGGTCAGAACGTGGGAGGACGCCAACACCCAGGGCGAGGGTGTCTAGCCCTCAGAGATCGGTCCGGAGGTCTGTGTTCAACGGACGACTGGAAGAAAGTCACATACCACGACGAAGCCGGACCTACAGAGAAGAAAGCCCCTCACCTTCACGACAGGATTCATCACGGCGTGACCATTCCCCATCCCACAACACTCAAGGCGGGAGGGGACATCCAGGAGAGAGCGTGAACGGGGTCGCAGCGAAAGTCTGGCCAGGCGTGGGGGGCAGATATGGGACAAGGAGCTCGATCAAAGACTCCGCGACCTGGATGAGAAGCTGGAAGGGTTGAAGAAGCAGACCAAAGGTGAGACGCATTCCATACCTGGGCAACACCCCTTCTCGGCAGAGATCATGTCAGCCACACTACCTTCTAGGTTTCGACTACCCACCTTTGAACTCTACAGTGGTACCACTGACCCCAATGACCACATCAACTACTTTAATGGCATGATGACGCTGTATGGGGGGTCAGACGTGGTCTCCTGTCGGGCATTCCCTGCATCCCTCAAGGGAGCAGCCACATCACGGTTCTCCAGGCTACGACCTAGATCTATATACTCGTTCGCAGAGCTATGCGAACAATTCGTCACCCATTTCCAAAGCAGCGTCAAGCAGAAGAAGACCACCGTCAATCTACTGAACGTGGTACAGAACCCTAGGGAATCTCTCAGGAAATACGTTACTAGGTTCACCAAGTAGTCCCTGGAGGTTCGAGACTTGGATGACCAGACACAGCATGCAGCCCTAGCAGGAGGTATTAGGGACCTGGACTTGATCAAGGACCTGGCACGTCATGAGACCAGGACTATGAAAGAGCTCCTGGAGCGGTGCAATGAGTTTGCAAATATGGCCGAGGTACTACAAGCTAGAATGAAAATAATCGAGGCCAAGCCACAAGACAACGAGAGGTCAGCACCTGATGACCGCAAAGAGGGTAAGAGGTCGAGAACAGAGCGTCGACAAGAGAAGAGCGACCACCCATCTAGGAGGACAGACCGCCGCCCAGAGAGAAGCGAGAGGGCAAGCACCCCTGAGTTCACACCACTGAACACCACCAGGTCCCAGATACTCATGCAGATCCAGGACCGTGACTTACTCCATTGGCCACGACCCATGCTAGCAGGACCAGAGAAGCGGAACCCTAACAAATACTGCCTCTTCCACAAAGAGAATGGGCACGACACAGAGGAGTGCTATCAATTGAAGAGAGAGATAGAGCAACTGGTAAGAGCAGGAAGCCTGAACAAGTATGTGAAGGGGAGACGTGACAACCGCTCAGGCCAAGGAGATAGAGGTCGCGATGGAGACAGAGTGGAACCGAGACAAGAAGAAAGAAGAACAGATCGAGAGAGAGACCGCCCAGAAGAGCGGAGAGATGCAACAGAACCTAGTGGCACCAAGGGACCTCCTATCCTCACCATACATGGAGGACCGGGACAAGAGTCCACCAGAAAAGCTAAAGCTCATGCCAGGTTCGTGGGAGTGGCAGAGAAGCCCAGCAAGATAGCCAGGACCGAGGCGGTGATCTCCTTCTCGAATGAAGACCTGGAAGGACTAAACTTCCCGCATGAAGATGCCCTGGTAGTACAGGTGGAGGTAGCCAATCGACCTGTACACAGGGTACTGATAGACACAGGGGCGTCTGTTGACGTACTCTCCTTGGATGCCTATTAACAGTTCAGGTTCGGGGACGACCAGCTCAAACCAGAGCCCACTTATCTCCATGGATTCTCAGGTACCACCGCCTCCATCAGAGGTACCATAGAGCTACCCGTCACCTTCGGGGTACACCCTCAACAAGTAACCATCATGGTGAATTTTATGGTAGTCAAGTCCGTGGTGTCCTTCAACGGCCTCTTAGGGCGACCATCACTGACAGCCCTTAGAGGAGTCATATCACCACTTCACCTGAAGATGAAGTTCCCCACCGAGAATGGGGTAGGCGAAGTCTGAGGAGATCAGAAGAAAGCAAGGGAGTGCTATGCCACCTTCATGAAAAAGAATAATGGCAACACCCGTGGAATGGCACTCTGCCTAGAGAGCATGGTCAGTGACTAGAGAGATGAACTGACAGAGAGAAGGGGAAGGCCAGTGGAAGACCTCATCACCTGGCCCCTCAGCCAGGAAGACCCCTCCAAGGTCATTCAAGTTGGCTCACTGCTAAACAAGGAACAGAAAGAAGGGCTTGGACACCTCCTCCAAGCGAACATGGATGTCTTCGCATGATCGACCTCCGACATGCCGAGAATACCACGTTCCATAGCGGAACACCGACTACATGTCGACCCAACCAGGAAGCCTGTTCAACAAAAGCGGTGTAACTTCGCCCTCGACCGACAAGCAGCAATCAAGGAGGAGGTCGAGAAGTTAAGCCGATCAGGGTTCATCAGAAAGGAGAAGTTCCCAACCTAGCTTGCCAACGTGGTCATGGTACCAAAGCCAAATGGGAAGTGGAGGATGTGTGTCGACTATACCGACCTGAACAAGGCATGCCCAAAAGATGAGTACCCACTGCCCAGGATCGACCTACTGATCGATGCCACCGCCGGCCATGAGATGCTGAGTTTCATGGATGCCTACTCCGGATACAACCAGATCCTCATGTGTGAGGATGATGAGTCTTACACCGCATTCCGGACGGACAAAGAAAACTACTGCTACCACGTCATGCCGTTCAAGTTAAAGAATGCAGGGGCCACCTATCAGAGGATGGTCAACAAGATGTTCGAGGAGTAGATCGGGCGCAACATGGAGGTATATGTGGATGACATGCTCGTAAAAAGCATCCATGCCAGCCAACACCTGACCGACCTAGAGGAGGCATTTGCAGTACTGAGGAGGAACCAGATGAAGCTAAACCCTGCAAAGTGCGCCTTCGGCGTAACGTCAAGAAAATTCCGGGGGTTTATGGTCTCAGTCCGTGGAATAGAAGCCAACCCATCCAAGATCAAGGCCATCCAAGAAATGGCACCTCCTCGAACGGTCAGGGAAGTGTAGAGGTTGAATGGAAGGGTCGCCGCCCTTTCCAGGTTCGTGTCACGATCAGGTGATAAGTGCTTACCATTCTTCAAAACATTGAAGAACCTCCGAAGCCCTAAAGATTTCACATGGACGGAAGAGTGCCAGAAGGCGTTTGAAGAATTGAAGGAGTACCTAGAGAGCCCACCACCGCAGGCGACGAACCTAACGAAGAGTTGTAGCTCTACCGGCCGCCACCCCTGTCGCGGTCGCGATACTGCTGAAGGAAGAAGACAAAGTCCAGAGGCCCATCTATTACGTCAGCCATGTCCTGATCGATGCAGAGACCAGGTACACTAGGATCGAGAAGGTAGCCTATGCATTGGTAATGGCAGCCAGGAAGCTACGACCATACTTCCAAGCCCATACCATCATAGTCCTCACAGACCTACCCCTGAAGAAGATACTGCACAAGCCGGACGTCTCTAGGAGAGTGATAGCATGGGCGGTGGAGCTAAGTGAGCATGACATCAGGTTCCAACCAAGGACAGCCATCAAAGGCCAGGCTGTTGCAGATTTTATTGCAGAGTGTACCCTGTCATAGATCGAGTCAGAAACAGGGGAGCCGGAAGAGAAGGATCATGGATCGTGGGACATGTTCGTGGACGGGTGGAGCAATGCGGCAGGAAGCGGTGCGGGTCTCATATTAACCAGCCCCGAGGGATTTTGTATCCAATATGCTCTCCGATTCACCTTCCAAGCATCCAATAATGAGGCAGAGTACGAGGCATTGCTAGCTGGACTCTGGGTGGCCAAAGCCATCCAAGTCACACACCTATCCACCTGGAGCGACTCCCAGCTCGTGGTGAATCAGGTGAATGGAGAGTACGAGGCGAAAGATGAAAGGATGGCATCATACCTAGCACGTGCTCAAGCATTGATCGAGGGTTTCGTGAAGTTTGAGATGGTTCGAGTTCCCAGGGAGGAGAACACCGCCGCTGACGCCCTATCCAAGTTAGCCAATGAGGAACTCCGAAATTTGGCCAGCGCAGTCTATGTTGAGATCCTGCATGAGCCAACGTATAAGGAAAAGCAGGTTAACGAGATCATGGAGGGACCTAGCTGGATGGACCCTCTACTCAACTACCTCCAGAACGATGTCTTACCAGAAGACAAGGCCGAAGCAAGGAAGATCGGGATGAGAGCTGCAAAGTACACCACCCTAGATGGGGTACTGTACAAGTAGGGGGCAACAACACCACTACTCCGGTGCCTAGGACCCAAGGGGGCAGAGTACGCCCTAGCCGAAGTCCATGAGGGGATATGTGGAAGCCACATGGGGGGACGAGCCCTAGCCTACAAAATCCTCCGCCAGGGACTATACTGGCCACGAATGCAAGAGGAGGCCATCCAATATGCCAAGAAGTGCGAGCAATGTCAGTTGTTCACCCCAGTACCCCATCTACCCGCCACCAAGCTGACATCAATCCTCAACCCCATACCTTTTGCCATGTGGGGACTAGACATCTTAGGCAACTTCACCGCAGCACCAGAAAGCGAGAAAGTACGGTCGTTACAATCGACTACTTCACCAAGTGGGTTGAAGCTAAACCCTTGGCCAAGATAACGAGACGAGAGATGGAGAAGTTCGTCCGCGACGGCGTCATCTGAGTTCGGGTACCACGGATCCTCGTCTCGAGACAATGGAAAATAATTCAACAACCCTAAATTCCAAGCATTCTGTCACAGCTACAACATCGACTATCGGCCTGTGTCGGTAGCATACCCACAGGCTAATGGTCAGGTGGAGGTCACCAACAGAACGCTACTGGAAGGAGTCAAGAAAAGGCTAGAAGGAGCCAAAGGCAAGTGGGTAGAAGAGCTACCAAGCGTCCTATGGGCATACCGAACTACAGTACGGAAGCCCACAGGAGAGAACCCATTCCGCCTAGCATATGGCACTGAAGCATTGGCGCCGGTAGAGGTCTACGCCATGTCCCATAGGGTTCTGCACTTCAATGAACGTACCTATGTCGACGGACTGCGGGCGAACCTAGACTTTATAGATGAGGTCCGTGAGAGAGCACTACTAAGGAACGTCGCCTACCAGCAACGTATTGCCAGGTACTATAATGCCAGGGTCAAGGAAAGGCTATTCCACCAGGGAGATTTAGTACTATGGAGGGCAAGTGCATCACAGCCACAGAAGGCGGGGAAGCTGTCACCCAACTGGGAAGGACCCTACATAGTCTCCAAGCAGATACGCCCAGGGACTTATCGCTTGAAGACTCCAGGGGGCAAGAAGGTAGACCGTGCACGGAACTCGAACATCGAAGAAGTACTACCAGTAGAAGCATAGCAGTAGTGGTAGTGATAATGAACGATAGTGAGGGAGTAGCGATGAGGCGACATCAAGGACAATGTGAATTTCATTCAAAATAAAGAAATGTTGCAAGAATACTTGTCTTCTTCTACCACTCAATCGATTCACGGCCACTACATTAAGGCGATATGCCAACACTGAGGCTTCATGCCTAAGGCGATATGCCAACATCGAGGCTTCATGCCTAAGGTGAGATGCCAACACTGAGGCTTCATGCCTAAGGCGATATGCCAACAACGAGACTTCATGCCTAAGGCAATATGCCAACACTGAGGCTTCATGCCTAAGGCGATATGCCAACATTGAGGCTTCATGCCTAAGGCGATATGCCAACACTGAGGCTTCATGCCTAAGGCGATATGCCAACACCGAGGCTTCATGCCTAAGGTGACATGCCAACACTGAGGCTTCATGCCTAAGGCGATATGCCAACACTGAGGCTTCATGCCTAAGGCGACATGCCAACACTGAGGCTTTATGCCTAAGACAACATGCCAACATCGAGGCTTTATGCCTAAGGCAACATGCCAACATCGAGGCTTCATGCCTAAGACGAGATGCCAATACTGAGGCTCTACGCCTAAGGAGATAACCAACCAAGGTCCGAGGATCACCAAGGCACGACGCCACTAACAAAATCCTATAACTACCAAGGGTCAGAGAGTATCAATGCGCAAACAACCACTAGGAGACAATGCAGTCAAAGAAAATCAAAAGCAATCACATAGAAAAGTCATAGTATTTACAAACTCAAGTTCAAAAAAGGAAAAAGGTTGAGACGTCTACAGGATCCGTACATCCGTGGGGTCAAGGGATCACAGAGGGATGGGTCACCTCCGACCCAGCAGGGGACATCATGTCAACCTCAAGAGGACGCGCAGCAGCACCCCCCTCAGGCAGGACAGCCTCCACCTCTGACACCGGGACGCTCTCCACCACAGCTACACCCGGAAGAGCCGCAGCAAACTCAGAGAACCCCAAAACAGAGAAGTCATAATCGGGGGTCACCTCCAGGACACAAGCGGCTAAGTCCTGGACCCCTCCCTCATAGGCGGGCTGAAGCTGCGCCTGATACAGCGTCAAGAACGCAGAGGATGCCTGGAACTCAGCCACAGCTCGCTCACCTGCAGTTGCCAGCTCTGACTCATGCCTTCCCCTCAATGAATGAAGCTCCTCCTCCAAAGCAAGAACCCTAGCCGAGCTCTCGGCCGCACCAGTAGAGGTCACACGCAGCTCCTCAGACACCTCTAGGAGCTTCCAGGACGCCACCGCGAGCTCCCCCGACACCCTCTGTGCGTCAGCCTCGGCCCTCTCACGGGCATCGATCTGACCCTAGAGCTCCCTCTCCAAGTCACGCAGGGTGCGCTGTATTTGCACCTCACGAGAAGCGTGACCCTCCAGTCGAAGCACCGCCTCAGCAATACGGTGATGGACCTACAATCAACATGGCAAGCGATAAAACATTATAAAAATAAATGGAGCAATGGACATGATGAGACAGAATAGGAATAACTCACCGAAGCCATATCATGGTAGAGGGTCCGAGCCAGGACAAGCATCGCTAAGCCTCTGCAAGGCCATCCTCGCGGTAGGGAGCCTGCCCCTATCCACCCACTCCCGTGACACGCTGGCTTCGGCCAAGGTCGAGCCCTCCGGCACGCCCAAGGTGATCACCAGGGACTCACCCAGCGTGGGAAGATCAGTGGCAATACCGCCAGAGGAACTCACACCTTTCCCCTTGGAAAGGGGCAATACAGAAGATCCGGAAGGAACAATGGAGGGAGGCAGAGGCACAGAGCCTGGAACGCCATCGTCACCAGGAGAAGTACGGGGAAGGAGGACCCGCACGCCAGAGCTCGTCACGTGGGCATGTCCTGGTCCCCCCTTCCGCTTCGCTCCAATAACCACAGGCGCAGGGGCACCACTAACGTCGGTCACTCCAGCAGACGGACCACCCTGAGAAGCGGCCTTCCTCCGTAGATTGCCGCGAAGCAAACTGAAGTCCGGACGCGTATCCACTGCATAGACCGCCCAACCAATCAGATGACATATACATTCAAATACCAACATGCCAATCAAGTACAAAAGACAATGCTCTTACCAGGACTCAGCTTCCAGAGAGACAGGAAGGCCTCCGAGTCCAACTCCTGGACGTAGAACGGATCGCGACCCAGGCACAGCTTGAGGGAGTCACCCTCAAAATCACTCAGCTCAACCCCCTGATTGACCCTCTTAAGGTCAATAACTTCCCTAACGGTCCGTAATGGGCATCGGGGGACCGTGGCAAAAAAGAAGCGATCCCTCCAATACTTCACGTGACTAGTGATCCCCGTGAGAAGCTCCACAGAGGCATAAGGCCCCTTGAGCACGCGACGAGCAAAGTGATAGCATCCATGGTTCCCCTTCTTCAACAGATAAAAGTGGGAGAAAAGGGGAACAGTGGCGGCACGCCCCAGGCGGGCAAAGAAGACATAGAAACCCAAGATCACCCTCCAAGAGTTGGGCAACACCTGCCCAGGAGTGAGGTGCCAATGCTCTAACACTAACTCGATGAAGCGAGGGATAGGAAGGCGAAGGCCCTGGAGAAAAAATGAATGGTAGAGACAGATCTCACCCGCATGATGAGAGAAGGCATACTCGCCAGGCCCAGGAGCACGCAACATGACATCGGCTGGAATATGGAACTCCTCACGGAAGGAGACCAAGTCAGAAGGTGACAAGATGCTAGCAACAGGGCCTAACCTATCAGCAGGACCGACGGCTGAGGATGCCGCCCCAGAGGGCTGACGATCCCTACGGGGACTGGAGACACTAGAAGGTCCCACTCCTCCATCAGTATCACTAGGGGTAGAGGAGGGAGTACCCACAGAAGAAGGCGATCCGGGAGAATGCTCCTCTGAAGATCCAACCCCGAATGAAGCAGGGCCAAGGTCACCTGGGAACGACATGAAGGACAAGAGGGGAATGAACTACTTACTCGAGAAAGCAATCTCCCCAAAGCTGGCAAGAAAAATGAAAGGAATGCCACCTGCAAAATATAAACAGCAGATCCATCACATACAAGAGGAAGAACAGGGAAGGAGAGCGAGGGTCCATCACACCCACGCCGCGGCCACCATAGGCGCGGCATCACCGGGCAAGGCGCGGGCCACACCCTCAAGGCGTGGCCACCCCGGCGCGGCCAGCCAGGCGGCCACACTCGCAAGGCACGGCCACACCCAGGCGTGGCCACCCCAAGCGCGACCGCCCCAGCGCGGCCACCCCAGGCGCGGCCACCCCAGTGCTGCCAGGCGGCCACACCCACAGGCGAGGCCACCCAGGCGCGGCCACACCCACAGGTACGGCCTCACTGCGGCCTCACTGAGGCCCGGCTACCCTCGCAGGCACGGCCTCACCGCGGCCTCACCGAGGAGCCACCCTACAAAAAAAAAAAAAAAAAAAAAAAAAAAGAGAAAAAGTAAGAAAGGGGATCGATTTACCTTAGAAAAAAGGCGACCGCACGGAAGGACAAGCACACGGCGATGACGTAGCCAAACCACGAGGCACAATCAAGGGATAGAGGTCACAAGAGGCAAGGCACTCAAGCCTTCCAAGCAAACCAAGGCACCAAGAGAACACAACCCAAACACAAAGACCCAAAATCAAGCAAAGTGGATACTAGTGGAGGTAACCCAAAAACAAGCACATGGTGGGCACCAAAGAGAGGACAAAAGACAAAAAGGGGAATGCAAAGGGGGAATTAAAGGAGAGCAAAAGGGGAGACAAAAAGTAAGAAAGAGAAATGAGAAGTGAAAGAAGAGAAAGTGAGAGGAAGGAACATATACCTACAAAAAACAAAAAAAGAAAAAGTGTAGGAGGAAAGGTTTGAACCCCCAACCTCTCCTACCTCATTAGTGGATTTACAGACAAACCCCACAAGGAAAGTCTATTCGCAGCAGACCCCTTACTATGCAAAGGCACTTACTCTCTTGGACATCCTATCCCAAGAGAGTGGGGGGCAAATGATACATCCAATATTCACTGGGCCAATCAACGATCGCCACGTGTCACAGGCGACCCGTTCCATAGCCAAGGAGAATGAACTGGGTCCCAGCACTCGGGCGCGGCCTCACCCAGGCGCGGCCACCACTCGGGCGCGGCCTCACCTAGGCGCGGCCACACATCAGGGCGCAGCCTCACCTAGGCGTGGCCTCACCCAGGCGCGGCCTCACCCAGGCATGGCCACCCCTCGGGTGCGGCCACACATCCGGGGCGCGGCCTCACCCCAGGCGCGGCCTCACCTAGGCGTGGCCTCACCCAGGTGCGGCCACCACTTGGGCGCGGCCTCACCTAGGCGCGGCCACACATCCAGGCGGGCGCGGCCTCACCTAGGCACGGCCACACATCCAGGCGCGGCCTCACCCAGGCGCGGCCTGCACCCAGGCACAGCATCGTGGGCACGTGAGGTGGGGGCTACCCATCTACGATCCGATCGTATCGCTAAGACTCATGTCACTATCAGGACTCTAGACCGCCGCTTAGAGGTCACGTCATCCAGACGGATTCAAGCACCAAGGACGTTATCACCACACGCAGGTATCTATCCACCAAGGATCCTGATGCCACCAGGACACTCCCTCCCACGGGGAGATGGCCAATCAGGATAGAGCCCCGTTACCCAGGGCCTCTATCCACTCAACGGTACAATCGCCATCAAACTGGGACTCTCCACACCGCCATATGCTACTATAAAAGGCAAGGTACACAACCCCATCCGGGACATCTAATCTCATATTGAATAATCATTATTCATCTGTTTGCGCCAGGAGATCTAACTTTGGCATCGGAGAGCCCTAGGCCGGGACCACACCGGTTCTCTCTGTTGACCCCTTTGGTCCACTTGCAGGTGATGGCACTCGCAAGACCGCTCAACGATTTCTTGACGCAACACCCACCAAAGGCAAGGTAGTTAGAATTGTACAATCCTGTTCCTGCAAAACAGAGGGAAACAGACATTCAACAAAAGAGGCGTCCAGAGGATTAGATGTGGTGAAGATAGTACCCAATGGTTTGGGTTCACCCAATTGACATGCCACATGGAAAAATCAGGTTGAAACATACATATAGCATCAAATATGAGTAATTATCTTACCCAAAAAAAAAAAAACAAAAAGCATGAGTAATTGAAAAGAAGAGGAGGATGGAAGAGGTAAGAGAATCCATAAAGAGCAAGAAAACAAAAACATAACAGACACTTTGATAAATATCATAAAATTTGGTTTTCATTTCATGGATTCAAAATATTTTCCTTAAAAGTTTCAACAGAGAAATGAAACCAAAATACTCCTTAATAAAAGACTACTAAGAGAACCAGATGCCATCAATCATCAGATCAAAAACCTGTTTCACAACTTCTGATAGAGTTCATTCCTGCATAGAACCAGAGAAAGATAATAAAAATAAGCCCACATATGTATATATATTTATTTTTTGGGGTGGCGAGGCTGAAACCTGAAACCATAAAATGGGCAGTTTTAGAACTGTAATATGATACAAGTAGATCCACAATGAAATGAACAATTATATCAGGCCTCCATGTGGCAATAATGAACTTCCATTAAAGTTTCTTGTAAAAAGTTTGGAAGATGGGTGTGAAAAAATGGTTGGAATGATGGTTGAATGGGTTTGTCTGGAGTTTCTGGGTTTAACAGATCAGTTTCAATAGAGTTACCTCAAGTTACAGAGAGGTTTCGGAAAAGTAATATAAAAACAGAGCATCTTGAATGGTTGGTTAAACCAACGATTAAGATAAACCGAGGCCGAAATCGGAATATACCATCGAATCTACTTTTCCTAATTTGCTAACGACTTCCTAAGCTTCATCACAATTTCTGTAGCTCAACAGGCAAGCTCCATCAGCTTACAGACCCTGCCCACAAACCCATCTCTCTCTCTCTCCCTCTCTGATTATATTTTGAAAGAAAGAATAAATACGGATCCCATCCCCTGTCCAAACTTGGTGGCCCATTTAGTTACTTTTAATAGAAAGAAATACGGGTGCAACAGGGTCGGGTTGGGCCGGGCTTTATACCTTGAGTCTCCTTAGCTGGGCCCAGGCCTGACCAGATCCTGACTCAGGGCCTGAAAAATCCAACCCTGACCCGTCCTCAGGTTCGGGCTAGGCTGACCCTGATTGACCCTGATCATGAGGAGGGGGAAGGGAGATGCATGGCCTAGACTGGGTCGGGGAAAAAATTATCAATTTTACTTAAAATAACACTATAATAAAATGTTTATATCTCTTATTATCTTCTTTTTTTTTTTTTATCAAGGGAGGATGGCAAAGCCACCCAGGAATTTTATTAGTTAAAACCAGAAGGTCTGCTGAAGAGAGCAGGGGATACAAGACATTGCGATGGGGACAGCCACCAGACTTTTGATAACCTAAACCTACAGGACCCCAAAGCTAGGACATGCGCCTCCCTATTCAGTGACCGGGGGACATACAAGAACCTGATATCCAGAAATCTTTTACACAAATCCAAAATGTCTTTAGCAACAATAATAGAAGTCCAATCTAAGGCTCCAGAGGAGGAAGCCAGAAACTTTACAAGCACCAAAGAATCAGAG
The DNA here is from genome assembly GCF_018873765.1 of Telopea speciosissima. NCBI lineage: Eukaryota > Viridiplantae > Streptophyta > Magnoliopsida > Proteales > Proteaceae > Telopea > Telopea speciosissima. Next base: position 51,096,671 of record NC_057924.1, read on the forward strand.
AAAACAGCTATATCTCTAAGTCCCAAACTGCGAGCCACCAACAAAGAGTCTTGAATTGCCTCAGATTCCATAATGAGAGCTAAACATCCTGAGCCTGACTTGCACTTGGCAGGAATAAATTTCTTCCTCCAATCTCAAATAACTACTCCCCTACCGCCACGGCCACTAGCAAGACACCAAGAACCATCTACATGAATAGAAAACCGATTAGAGCAAGGATAGGAATTTAATGGAGATATAACACAAGGAGAGACAATTGTATCTTTTCTCAGCTGCTTCTCAAACCCCATTCTACCGTCCGACACAGAGCTATTAAAGCTAAACATGACAGTAGGTAAGGAAGGTGTAAAGTGTTGAAAAACAACCATATTTCGGTGCTTACAGATTTGCCAAAGTAGGGACACCCACTGTATAATCACATCATACGTAGCAAGGAACTGCAGAAATAATTGGAGAAACTGAGCAATAAGATCTTTAACAGAGTAGCCTTGGCCATCACTAAAATTCATTCGAAATGGGGAAGCCTGCCAACATGTATTTGCAAACTGACAGGTAAAAAGTGCATGCACAGTAGATTCCTCTTCAATCCCATAAACAGGACAAGAGGGATCCATAGTCATATTCCTGCGAAACAAGTTCCTCTTCACAGCCAAAATGTTAGAGCAAGCATGCCATAAGAAATGACAAAGTTTAGGCAAAATAGGCAACGACCATAAGCAAGGCCAAAAATTATTAATAGAAGAAGAAGAAGCTACAGCAGAATTAGTAGCAATAGATCGAGCTAAGAAGTAACCAGTCTTGACTGTGAAGATACCATTTTTTGACAAAGTCCAAAGCCAGGAATCCTCCTTAGCAAAGATACTCAAAGGGATCCTGGTAATGTCACTCACTTCATTTACAGAAAAATTACGCTTCAGAACTTCTTTGCTCCATTGCCCCGAATCATGGCAAATCAAGTCAGCCACCCACTTAACCTCTCCTAGCGGAGCACTGGAGACCTTACCCCCAGGAATAGAAGGGAGCCAAGCATCCTTGTAAATATCTGTAGTATGGCCAGAACCCACTTTGCTCCTAATACCTTTAAGAAGGAGGTCCCTACCCTTAAGAAGGCTATGCCAAGCCCAAGAACTTTGTTGACTAGGTGAACAATGCAGCAAATCAGACCGAGAGAAATACTTCTCTTTAAGGACCCTAGCCCAAAGGCCTTCCTTATGATGCAAGAGCCGCCAACTCTGTCTAGCTAAGAGGGCTAGGTTGAAACCCTCAAAATCTCTGAAACCGAGGCCACCATCCCTTTTGCTGTTAGAAAGATGTTCCCATTTAGACCAAAATACACCCTTATTTGAGTTGTCTTTCCACCAAAATCGATTAACAACCTGGGTAAGAAGATGGCAAATAGATTTAGGCATGACAAACATAGACATGACATAAGAAGGAAGGCAAGAAGCAACAGCCTTAATTAAGATTTCCTTTCCAACATGAGAGAATAGACTCCCTTTCCAACCTGCAAGCTTTGAGTTCACCTTGTCAACAATGTCCGAAAAAACCAGCTTCTTAGCTTTCCCAAAATCAATTGGGATGCCAAGGTACTTGCCGTGGTTTGAGACCTCCCTCACACCCAAGAGAGAACAAATATTAGCCCCAGACTCCCCCCGGGTCAAAGGGCTGAAGCTAACACTAGACTTCTCGAGGTTTAGCTCTTGACCAGAGGCCAAACAAAAATTCCTAGTGAGCTGAATTATAGCTTGACATTCCAAAGTCCTGGCTTTAGAAAAGAACAGACAGTCATCAGCAAAGAACAAGTGAGAGATCCTAGGCCCTGTCCTACTAGTCCGAATGCCAGATAGCAGGGATGCTTCCTTTGCCTGGAGAAAGGAGCATGTCAAAACCTCTTGGTACAAGATAAAGAGGTGCGGGCTCAAAGGGCACCCCTGCCTTAAGCCCCTCCTAGGGGTCACTTGGCCAATCACAGAGCCATTGAGCTTGATATGGTACTCAACAGTGGTGACACATTGCATAATCCAACCAACCCAAGTAGTAGAAAACCCCATTCGAACTAGCACCTGCCGTAGGAAAGCCCATTCAACCCTATCATAAGCCTTGCTCAAATCAATCTTAAAGCCATAAACCTCTCCTTGCTCTTAGAGAGTCTCATTTGGTGGAGAATCTCATGAGCCACATAAATGTTATCCGAAATGGTCCATGTGGGCACAAACGCACTCTGAAAAGGGCTCACTAAGCTATCAAGGATAGGCTTCAACCAATTAACAAGACACTTGGCTATAATTTTGTAGAACACCGAGCAAAGGCTAATAGGCCGGAAATGGCTCATCATCTCAGGGTGGTTATTCTTAGGAATAAGGACCACATCAGTCTTGTTAAAATCCCTAAGCATAAAACCATTACTGAAGAATCTTTGAACAACCAACACCACGACAGGCCCCACAGTGCCCCAAAAGGACTAATAAAATCGCCCGGTAAGCCATCTTATTATCTTCATATATAATATATTATATAACAAAATATGGGTGACATTTAAAATTTATAATATATATACTATATCAATATATATTTTATAGTATAACTTAAAACAGGATCGGGCCGGACTGGGTCAGGCTCAACCTGAGGCCTCAACCCTGACTTAGGGTTAGAAATTCGCCGTCCTGACCCGCCCTTAGGGCCAAGATATCTCCGCCCAAGCCCTGTTCGGACTCAGGCAGGCGTTCTTTTTACCGTTGGATTAGGACTATCCATTTAAGATCCTTGATATAATTAAGGGAATAAAAAAAGACCAATTCAATTAAATAATTAATCAATTTATATATGAAAATTACTTGTATAGAGATACCGGTTGTCATGGAATTAAGGTTTACCATCAATCATACATGAAGTATAACTATTTATTCTTTGTTTATGCACTGCTAAAATATTAGGAACTGTCATGCCATTATTGCCCTTATAAATTAAGATTTTATGTTCATTGCACTTGTTTCCTCATGGAATGCTGGCATAAAATCTTCTAAAACTCTTGTTTATGGGATGGGTTTTTTTTTTATTTTTAATATAAATTCTTCTTGTCTTACTTATCGTTATAATTGTAATGCATTTACCATGGAAAAACTTTCTCACTTTGCAAAATGAAGAAGCATATATAGAGACCATGAAGGTTTTCCATTTGTTGCAATAATACATTTTAGGTGTTCCTATGATTCCACTGTTTTGAAAGACTTCTAGAACGTTCTTTCCCAAGCTCTACTGATGGGAACAAACCAATGATGCCTTCATTGGATTTTCATTTTTGTTTCTTAAAACTTGCAGTTTGTTTTGGTTTTCAACCACTTCATTATATCCTTGTGATCATTTTTTAAAATAAACTAGTCCTCACAATGGGTGATAGGAAAGATACTATAGCTGCTTAAACTATATCACACATGTATGTAGAGAAAAAAATCCTCTACAGTAGCTGCCTCAGGGTGGTGGCTTGAGCAAAAACGCCCATATTGGTATTCGATTGTCAATCCACTGTTTACGGTGGTTCGGATTGGTACCTTCCATTATGGATTCTTAAAACCATGCTTATCTCTCTACCTATGCGAGAATTGGTTCAGGCATGCGATTTTTTCCTCAGAAGATCATATAGGTCATAGATGTTACTGCTCAACTGTTGGGTCAAGACTCCCTGCTTTGGTCGTTTGTACAGCTTAGATGGGAATAGTTTACTCATGTCATTTCATTCTGGCATTATTTTATGGGCACACATTCTCTGTCCGGGAGTGCATCTGGGCGTAACACACGGGGTGGGATAGGGGCGGGGTTTGGGTCATTCAGTGGGGTGGGCTGGTCATTCGCCCATCCTCATGAGTTTGGGCATACCCTATGCCCTCAGTGCGATAGAGGCGGGGTTTAGGTCATTCAGGGGGCGAACTGGTCATTTCGCCTACCCCCATGTGCCTGGGTGTACCCTGTGCCCTCAATGCGATAGGGGCGGGGTTTAGGTCATTCAGGGGGGCAGACCGGTCATTTTGCCCACCCCCATGTGTCTAGGCGTACCCTACCCCCAGTGCAGAGAACTTTATCCCTTATTTTATTTAACTCAAGTAGTTATATGTGAATTGTAATTCCATTTCTATTGCATGCAATGTTACTCAGTTCTACGGACACAGGCTTTGCCCTGGTGGTGGCGTCCTTGGTGTTAGTGATGGTCTGGGGTTCGACATCCGAGTTTGAGTCACTCCTCCCGTATAGCATGCTTGACATGCACCCTTTTGATGCTTTCAATTATGTACAACTCTTATGCCCCTGTGGACTCCTTGTGGGTCAGTTCTTGGCCCTTTGTGGGTCTTGTAATGGCCAATAGGCCCTTGACAACTTGCACCAAAAAAATAAAAATGTTACTCAGTTCTTGCCTATTAATTTCTATGAAATAGTTGCATTTTTTTAAGCATTATATCGAATAGTTTCAGCCATGTTCTGTTTCTTTCCAAGATATGGCCGGTTAGAATTATCAAAATCTTGTTCCCATTAGTGATTAGCCAATATGAATCTCAGAAATTATTTCTGATCAAATTTGTTTAAACAGGTTTGTATCTAATGGTGAAAGCAAAGCATAGACAACTGACGGCGATTGGCACAAATAAGGATAATACTGTCGGTAGCTTTGTGGATGCTTCAAACTCTGGGAGTGATTAATTAGATAGCTGGGTGATAGTTACAAAGCAGAGAATACCGTCCTTGGATCTAGTCCTCGCTTTCCCCTTCCACCCCCTCTCCTCCATGGAAAGAAAACTCGGTCGAAACCTGTCGAAACCATCGAAATATCTCGGTTTCACAGGTTTTCGAGACAAGATGGAGGGATATTTTAAAAAGTACCAGGATTCGATTCGGTATCGACAGTTTCGACCATGTTTCGAAACATGTTTGAACCACCTTGAACCAGGCCTATATAATACCTCATCTCGCTCGAGAAAGAATTATCTCAACTTGGTTTCCACGGAAACCCCTCCAACCAAGGTTTCCCCATGAATGGGAAAAAGTACTAGGTTTCAACCTAATTTCGGTTGGTTTCGACCAAATCTCGGTTTCAGCCAGGTCGAAAACCTGAGTTCTTGCTCCTTGCTCTCCTCCCAAGCCAAAAAAGAAAAAAAATTTTGAATGTAGATCAATAATTTTAATTGAGAGACTTGGGGTGTAAATAGGATGGAAAAGGAAAGAAGACTTCTGCACAAGCTTCCTCAAATTGATGTAAGAATTATTGCCTCTCCTAATCCAAATTTACCTTGGTTAAGGAAGGTTGCAGACCTTATTGATCAAGCTACACATACTTGGCGTAGAGATGTGCTTTCAGCCTATTTTAATGATGCTGATGTTGGGAGGATTATGAATATTAATCTGTCCATTTTTTATCACCTTGATAAGTTGGTGTGGGTAGCGAGTAAGAATGGTGTTTTTTTCAGGCCGTAGTGCCTATCATCTTCTCTCTAATCTAGAGGCTGCTCGCCGTCTGACTTTTGCTACTTCATCTAGGTTACATTCCTGGAGTACTATTTCTTCAACTGTTTGGAAGTCAATTTGGAAGTGCTAAACTTTGCCCAAGGTTCAACGCTTCTTATGGTGTGCTTGTGGCCATGGTCTTGCGACAGGAGATGCCCTAGTGCGTCGTAATGTTCATGCAGATCCACTGTGTTCGGTGTGGGGAATGTGAAACCATTTCTCATGTTCTTTTGGGTTGTTCCTATGCTCGTGCAGTGTGGTTTGGTAGTCCACTTGGTTCTAACTATTTATTGAATGCTAATCTGGATTTTTCGGATTGGGTATCTGCATGGAAATCATTTTCCACTTTGGGAAAGAAGGAATCCAAATCATTGATTACTCTATGTAGCTTTTTCTATTGGCACATATGGCTATCTAGAAATGATTTGGTTTTTGGACGCAAGACTTGGCAGCCTAATGAAGTTATTTCAGCAGCGTTGAGGGCATTCCACGAGTATAGTGTTGTACATATGGCTGGCCTATCTACTCCTGGAACATCTGTTGCATCACCTCCCCAATGGGTAGTGCTTGTAGTAGGTACGGTGAAATGCAATTGTGATGCTAGTTTTTCAGCATCTTTCAACAAGGCAAGTATGGGTTTTGTATGTAGGGACCACAACAGTTTGCCGCTTAAAGGTTTCTCGTGTCCATCTTCTTTCTCGGACATTATGGTTGGTGAAACTCTTGTTGTTCGGCTGGCGATGCAAGAGATGGTTGCAAATGGTTTTGAGAGGGTTGTTATTGAGTCTGATAGTAAGAGTCTCATTACCTACATTGAGAATGGTGGCGGTGCGGCTCCTTTCCATGTTAAGACTCTAGTGGACGACATCATTTACCTCTCTTTATCTTTTGTATCTTGTAGTTTTGTTTGTATTTCAAGGGAGATTAATAGCGTTACTGACTCCTTGGCTAGGAGGGCTTTGTCGCACGACTGAATGGCCCCTATCCTCTCCATGGTTGTGTGAGTTGTGTTCCTCACTGCCTCCATGAGTTTATGCATGACTATCCTCAATAAAGTCTTGTTTACCAAAAAAAAAATAAAATCTAATCTTAAATAAATAAAATTAGGGTAATTTACACATACCACCCCTGAGGTTTGACGAAAGGATAATTTTACCCCCCAGTTTGAAAAATTCTGCGTACCCCCTGAGGTTTGCAAACAGTAACAAATAAGCCTATTTTTTTATTTCATGACTAACAGTGTTAAAAATAAGAGGTGAACTGACAAAATTACCCTTGCAAAAAAAGAAAAAAAAAAAAATAAACCTGCAACTCATCTTCCCCAAATCGATTGGGGAAGATGAGTTCCAAGTTTCAAAACCCTTTCAACCCTTAAGGAATTTAGGGTTTCAAATTAGGAAAAAATCCCAAATCAAAACCCTTTTGCAAGGAATTTAGGAATCCTTTCAGTGCGATTGATGACTATTTGATCTGATTTTCAAACTCCCCTGAATCGGTTATGTTAGGTCTTGATTCTGGTTCAAACTCGTATAACTGAAGAAAGGGTTTTCCTTTCGGTTTGTTTAATTACCGTCTGCTCCTGCACGCTTCCATAACCCATTTTTTTTGCTGCACCTGAACTGACTATGTATATGGTAAGAAATTGAAGTACAGAGCCAAACATGAAAATGTCACGAACTAGGGTTTCTGAAACTACTATTTGATATCCTTCGATGGCCTCCTCGTCTTCTTCTTCTTCGAAGCTTGCATGGTTTTGGTGCTTGGAAGCTCTTGCAGACTTTAAACCCGTGGACACAGCTCTTCTTCGTGGTACGCAGTGATGAAAAATATCTTTTTAATGTTTGTTTGTCTCATTTCTTCCTTTTCCCCTCTTTCAAAGTTTTGTACCTGAAGGTAGAAGTTTGAGATTCATTACTTACTTTGTGCAGATTTGACAAGTAGAGTTCCAGAGTTGTCCAACAAATCGAGTGAAACTGCTCGAGAAAGAGTTGCAGGAAAGGATTCTGTCACCGAAGCACTGCAATTCAAGGGTGTTTTATCTCGTTCGAAGAAGCATCATTAGAAGCTTGCATCGCCAGTGAAGAGCCCAAGGAGACTCTCTGCGAGAAATGCAGGCCGGCTGATGGAAGCCGCTACAAAAATTTTGGAACCTGGGTTGCAAGCTACCAATAGAGCAAAATGTGCTCTCACTTATTCTTCTTCTCTGCTTGTTAATCCAGAGGATCACATTACTGTAGAAGGAACTACGGCCTTGTCAACTGCACCAGTCGAAGCATTATCCCTCTGGTGCCAAGTCCTTGAAGGAGCTATTTCCGCATAATAGCTGTGGTAATCTGCTAGATATAAACGATTTGAAGTCAAATGTTGAGGAACAAAGACCTGGGTTGAGCACTAGTTCTACATCACCTAGAGTATCTCAGGTGCGCAAAATGGTTTTGATTTGGGATTTTTTCCCAATTTGAAACCCTAAATTCCTTAAGGGTTGAAAGGGTTTTGAAACCTGCAACTCATCTTCCCCAATCGATTTGGGGAAGATGAGTTGCAGGTTTTTTTTTTTTTTTTTTCTTTTTTTGCAAGGGTAATTTTATCAGTTCACCTCTTATTTTTAGCACTGTTAGTCATGACGGAATGGGCTTATTTGTTACTGTTTGTAAACCTCAGGGGGGTACGTAGAATTTTTCAAAACTGGGGGGTAAAATTATCCTTTCGTCAAACCTCAGGGGTGGTATGTGTAAATTACCCATAAAATTACTCCAGCCTACAGGCCCAGCATGCATCTTGAAGACCTCATCCCAACTCCACCTTGTGGGCCAGCTTTAACCCATTCAAGCTCATGAAGCCCAAAATTATCTCAAGGTTCAGCACCAACTCTTGGTCTAAAATGAACCAAAGACCAAGGCCAACAAAGTGGCAACTCAAAGTTGACCAATGAATAAACAGAATTATGACTTTGCACATGCCTCCACTTCAAGCGACATTTCGTATTATTTTTATTGGGAATTTGAAAAAATGAAAAACATAAGTTATAGCTCTTTGAGTCTTCGTCCCAATGGCTTTAGAATGAGGTCAAATGGCTCTAAAATGAAGGAATTGTGCCTTTTAAACATGTGCAGTCCAGCTCATGAATGACCTTCATCTTCCTTGTGTCTCTTCATTTTCCTATGAACCTCGCCTTTTCCCATGAGCTCTCTTCAGAAGAAACAAGAATATTATAAGGTCTTCTTTATTGGGACACCGACTTCAACCTTGGAGCGTGCATCAAGGCATTGAAACAAGATACAAGACCTTGGAACAAGTATCAATGACCAAGCATTTATTAATTAGTTCAATACACTAGATAATGGATTGTATCTATTTGAAAATTCATTTTCTTTCTTAGAAAGCTATGTAGTGGTTTAATCTCAACCCTTGATTTTCAACGATTGAGATATCGTATGAGCTTTTAACATTTTTTTTGCTTTGCTCATAAAATGCCTACTTATCTTATTTGTAATGGAGACTAGAAATTTGAATGAAAATTACTTTGTTCATTATTAGAACCATGAAGAGTTCCCTTTGAACCTTGAAGAGTTCATCTGCTACAAAATCCTAGAAGAGTTTTTCCATCAACCTAGAAGAGTTGATGTTTTCCTTTTTGAAAATCTAAAAGAGTTTTCACTTCAACCTTGAAGAGTTGAAGCTTTTCTCTATCTCACACAACCTTGACGAGTTGTGTAAATTTTTCTTTCTTACACCTTGAGAGTGTGTAATTTACCTCTCCCGGTCTCACGCTTCCACCACCTGCATTACCAAATGATCAAACAAAAGAGTTAAAAGTATAGAACACAAGTTCCAATTGAGACATTCTAGCAACTTTTCAGAGGAAGGGACATCCTATTAACTATTCAATTGCTACACGTCATATAAGATTTATTAGTACAGAGAGATCACATCTTTTTTGTAAATCTTTAATGCAGTTCTTGGTTATTCTTTGTACATTTTATTTGTTAAATATAAATATATCTTTTAGGGATGGGTGAATATTATTGTCACCAAGAGGTCAACTAAGAAGTTGTAATATTATTTTTTTTTTAACCCTTTGTCTTGTTCTCGAAAATTATTTAATGTAAGTGTCATTTTACAAGGACAATGATAACTTACTTGTGAACACAAGACAAGGGGCAAAAAAAGTAAAGTTATAATTTTGTTGTAACTAACCTTGATTATCCTAAATTAGTGGGGTGCATGTCTTTTGTTAGTTTTCTCTTCTGCTGCAATGGCAAAGGTGGAAGAGTGGACTAACTTTGTTAGTGCTTCTATTTTTTGTTTCGTCTAGGAATGCGTATATTCTTTTTCGATTCTAATATATTCTTGCTGCTCTTAACCACAATTTAAAAAAAAAAAATCTTGATTATCCTGAATTAGTGGGGTGCCTTTCTTTTGTAAGTTTTCTCTTCTGCTGATGGCAATGCCGAAGGTGGAAGATTGGACTATTTATGTCAGTACTTCTATTTTTTGTTTGGTCTGGAAATGTCCGGAATCTAATTGTGTATATTCTTCTCTTATTCTAATATATTCTTGCTGACCTTATGTAAAACAAAAAAAAAAAAATCTTAATGCTCTCCCCTTTGCTATACCTACAATGATTTTTGTATTCTATTTTTTTTTGACACTATCTCTCATCCATCCTCTGGCCCATAGTGGAAGACCTGACTGTCAACCCCCTCTCAGTGGTGAGCTTTGGGAATCCTTCCCAAGCTGACGGCGTGGTGATCCTTGTCCCAATATTTTAATACTAACCTGTCAAAAAAAAAAAAAAAATCATGAAAATGCATGGTAATGAATGTGAGAAGACCGGAGCAATAGCGTGGAGACAATATTAAAATTGACGGTGGAATTTTAGGCTCCGATTTGATCCTGTAAAGATGAATTAGTTTAGTATCAAATCAAAACCAAGGATGGATTGCTTGAATTTAGCCGCCTTTCTTTTAACTCTTTTGATGAAAAAGATAGAGGAGAAAAGAAACACCAAGCAGGTCCAAGTCCAATAGAAGAAGCAATTTAGGAGAAAAAGATTAAAAAAAAAAACAAAATCAAAAAGTTTCCATTGCCATAGGTCCAATCGACTAAGTGGCTGATTGGAACTATGTGAGTTTGTTTAAGTGGTTATTGGACCTTTATGGACCAACAAACCTACTTCTCCAAAACCAAGATAGAGACTAGAGAGGAACCCAAAAAAGAAAAAAAAAAAATTTAAGTTAAACTTTTCTTCCATCATTGGCCATACTTTTGGACACAATTCTTTTTTTCATAAATATTTTATGGTAATGATGGTATTTCGTAGACAAACACACATACTTTTTATAAAGAGACAGATTTTCCATCGATTTGTCAGAAGTGCCGAGAAGCTTGGAGGAAAGAGACTGAAATGCATTTTGAAGAGAACGAGAGAGAGAGAGAGAGAGAGAGAGAGAGAGAGAGAGAGAGAGTGTGTGTGTGTGTGCGTGTGTGAATTTGCCTATTGTTTTGTCAAAAGTGCTGAGCAGCTTCGAGGAAACACAACTATATTGCATATTTAAAATATTAATATATATACACACACATGACACTTGCTCATTATTATTTTATGATGATGATACTTGGTGGATAGATGCACGCATTTTGTTAAAAGAGAGAAAGTGTTTACCAAAAGTGCGAAGTAGAAATTATGACAAATTTTGTCAAGAATATTTGTACGATGTTAAAAATATGATTAAAGATGGGATGGAAAACAGATTAACCCTCCAAACAAAGGTAGAAATTTTTTTTTTTTTTTTTTGTTATGGGGACTTTCAAAGTACTTTTTGGATGGTGATACACCATACTTTACCTATCCAATCTGGCTTGATGTGTGGAACTATTCGAATTACAAGTAACCGGCCCACGATCAAGATAGATCAAACCACTAACGAAACAGTTGTACTGGTTTAGACACATAAGCAAGATCAGTTGAGAAGTTCCTAGTGGATGGAGTCTGATAACCATAATTCACGTGCGAGAAGATTCTGGATCCCGAGATCTGAGGAGGGGATCCCTCTTCCTGGAAGGGTTTCCTAATCCGAGCACAGGAAGACCAACTTACAGGGAAGGAAAGCCCTCTAGCGAATCCAAAGGAGGATTAGAGAAAGAGGGTCGGGGAGAAACTTGTATAAATAGGGGTCTTTACACCATGTAAGGACATTCTTTCATCAATAGAGAAATCAAGAAATCCGAAAGAGTAATCTTCGTTTTCCATAATCTTTTTTCTAGCCCAGTCTGGATTGAGAGTTGTAGTGTATGAGGACTTCCCTCGAGCAGCATTCTTTGTGCAACATTGGTTGGTGCCGCCTATGGGAAACGAAGAATAAAAACCTGCGAGGATTCCATCATGACAAATACTCGGAATCAATCGAAGATTTCTAATGCTGTTGCCGCCGTTGCTCCTGCATTCACTCAGGGAGGAGCTCTGGGCAGACTTGCAGGCTCTCATCCTGAAGTAGATGATCCAATCCTAGAGGTGAACGGATCCCAGCAAGAAGAGTTTCAGCCAAGACTCCTCGGAGACCCGCCGTGGTATGTAACGGTGGAACAATTTGATGCGATGCAGGCTCGGTGGCAAGACAAGATGGATCAGATGGTAGAGCTGCAACGTGATTTCCTACAAGGAATCCCAATACCACCACGTCCATCGCAGGCAAGGGAAACCCACTTCCCTTGAGCATAGCGAGAACCACAACAACGCGAATAATGCTCGGTGGAATGATAAAGAGGTCCAAAGGAACAGCAAGCACTAAGGTTCCCAGATGACCAAGGTCGAACATGCTTTAAACGACAAAGTGTTGGAGCTACAGGCTCAAATTCAAAAGGTCATGAGAGGAAAGAACCTAGCCCTAAATTATGACTTCCACTTCACCACCGATCTAGTCTTCACTGACGAGATCTGAGCGGCCTCTGCCGAAAGGATTCAAGATTCCTACGATCGAGCAATATGCGGGCACGGCATCCAGAAGATCACTTGGAAACTTTTAAGCCATTGATGCTTTTTCAGGGTGTGACCATAATGTGTAGGGTGTTCCCCTATACCTTAAAGGGGATGGCGAGACAATGGTTCTCACGCCTCCGGCCGTGCTCCATGACCAACTTCGTGGAGCTTGGGCGGGCTTTTCTTGCTCACTTCGTGAGTAGAAGAGTCCATAAGAAGACAACAGCCAATCTTTTGGCTATAAAGCAGAGCCCTAATGAATCGATCAGAGACTTTCTCATAAGATTCAACAAGGAAGCACTGGAGGTGCGAAACTTAGACTAGATTGTGAAGTTCCAAGCTCTGCACAGCGGCATCAGGGATGTCAAGTTAAAGAGGACCCTGATCATGGATGAGCCGACGAACATGTATGAACTCTTCTCACGTTGCGAGAAGCATATCAACCTGGCCGAAGTTCTTGCAGCTGAATAAGAAAAAGAAGCCAAACCCGAGAAGAAAAGTCAAGAAAAGAAAGATGCCTAGGTTGGGGAGCCGGCCCAAAGCACAACAGAGACCAAAAGGAAGGGAAGAGAAAGAGAGACGACAAGGCCCTCACACAGAACCAGGCATATATCTTGAATGAGATAAAGGACCAAGTGATGTTGCGATGGCCCACGAAGATTGTCAAGCCCGCGCACGAGCGTAACAAGAGCAAATATTGCAGATTTCATCAAGATCATGGTCACGATACCAAGCACTATAGGCAATTAAAGGACGAGATCGAAGCCCTCATCCAGAGTGGCCGCTTGAGTCAATTTGTCAAGAAAATGGTGGTGAAAGGAGGCAGGAATATCGTTCCCTAGAATCCGAGGAAAAGGCTAAATCACCTACTCGGTTGGATAGGGAAGACTGGGCAAGGGGGAAACGACATACCGAGAATGCCCCACTCAGGGAAATTGCCACAATATATGGGAGCCCGGGACTGGGAGGTGAGTCCTCCAACTCTAGAAAGAATCATGCTCGATGCGTATTCCAAACGGAAGTGCCCGACAAGAGGAGAAGGACCGAGCATCAGATCATCTTCTCGGATGAAGATTTATCCGACATACAATCTTCCCACGATGATGCCTTGGTAATCAAAATGACTATTGCCAACTGTACGATGGCCCGGGTCCTTGTGGATAACGGAAGCTCGGTTGACATCCTATACTATGATGCTTTTGAAAAAATGTAGCTAAAATTCGAGATGCTGAGGAGGGTTGAATCTCCTTTGTATGGAATCAATGGAGTCCCTGTGCACGTGGAGGAGTCAATTAAATTGTTGGTAATGGTAGGGACGGAACCCAAACTCTACGGTGATGATGAACTTTTTGGTGGTGAAGGTGAACTCTACCCACAACGGGATACTAGAATGACTAGGACTTAACACCCTGCAGGCCATTGTCTCCATTCCCCTCCTGGTGATGAAGTTTCCTACCGATCAAGGAATAGGGGAATATCGGGGAAGCCAAATAACCTCTTGAAAATGCTAAGAGGGTTACTTGAGGGCCAAGGGGAAGGAACCTTAGGCGCTCCTAATTAACCTTGAGAATGGTCGAGACAACCCCGCACATGAAAGGATGGAACCAGAGGTGGATTTGGTCCTCATAGAAATCATTGAAGGAGATGGGAGCCGTACCGTGCAGATTGAAGCAGGCCTAAGCGGCGAGCAGAGGAACAGCCTAGTGGATATCTTAAGGACCAATGCTGAAGCATGGTTGGCATCTGACATGCCCGAAGTAGATCGAGAGTTGGCCGAGCACAGGCTTAGTGTATATCCAACCTCCAAGCCGGTTTTCCAGAAGAAGAGGACCTTTACTCCAGAACGACAAGAGAAGGTGATTAAAGAGGTGATCAAGCTATTAGAAGCAGGGTTCATAGAAGAAGCCATCTACCCAGAATGGCTTTCTAATGTTCTAATGGTACCCAAGCCTAATGGCAAATGGCGGATGTGTATTGATTTCACCGATTTGATTAAAGCATGCCCTACTGACTACTACCACTTGCCTCGTATCGATTTACTAATAGATGCAACCGCCGACCATGAAATGTTAAGTTTCATGGATGCCTATTCCAGATATAATCAGATTAGAATATGAACCGGATATATTGAAGACTTCCTTCATCGGCGGAAGGGATACATACTGCTACACTCGTATACCCTTTAGGTTGAAAAATGTGGGAGCCACCTATCAACACTTAGTGAATCACATCTTTAAAGGTCAAATAGGGCGTAATATAGAAGTCTATGTAGATGATATGCTGGTAAAAAGCTTGAAGTTAAACCCGACCTAGAGGAGGCATTCCAAGTCTTGAGAAAAAGCTAAATGAAGTTAAACCCGACAAAGTGAGCGTTTGGGGTCCCCTCTGGGAAATTCCTCAGTTTTATGGTCTCGAGAAGGGGAATAGAGGCTAATCTGGCTAAAATCAAAGCTATACTAGAAATGCGACCACCGTGCAGAGTCAAGGACCTATACGAGCTAACAGGAAGAGTGGGGGCACTCGGGAGGTTTGACTCGGCTTCTGAAGATCGGTGTCTCCCTTTCTGTAAGGCATTAAAAAATAGAGCATGGGAGAGACAGGCAAAGGGAACTAGACTAAACTTCTAGTGGACGGAAGAATGTCAAACAACGTTCACGGATTTGAAAAAATATTTGACCAACCCACCCCTCTTAACCCAGCCGGACCCAGGAGACACTCTCCAGCTCTATTTAGCCATTACCGCGGTGGCATTAAGCGCGGTATTAGTTAGAGGAGATGGTCGGGTGTAAAAGCCAATCTACTAAATCAGCAAGATGCTCTTAGATGCAGAAACCAGATATAGCAATATCGAGAAGCATGCTTATGCTCTGGTGATGGCTGCGCGAAAGCTAAGACCCTACTTTCAAGCCTATACCATAGAGGCAGTAACAAATCAGCCTTTAAAGAAAATTTTGGCCAAACACGACCATTCCAGATGACTGGTGGCATGATCGGTAGAACTTAGAGAATTTGGCATCCAATACAAGCCCCATATATCCATCAAGGCCCAGGCACTCGCAGACTTCATTGTCGAATGCACTTTACCAGACGATAAGGTAGCGCTAGAGGGCGATGCTATAGAATTAGCAAAATCCTAGGCTCTGTATGTGGACGGCTCGTCCAACAACAACAGAGGTAGCGCAGGCTTAATACTGACAAGTCTAGGAGGGTTCTTAGTACAATATGCGCTAAGATTCAAGTTCCAAACTATGAATAATGGAGCTGAGTATGAGGCCCTAATTGCTGGTTTGAATTTGACAAAGAGTTTGATGATAAAGATCATCACCGTGCACAACAATTCTCAGTTGGTGGTTAATCAAGTGAATGGCCAATATGAAGCAAAAGAACCGTGCATTGTGCAATATCTAAGGAAGGTACACAAATTAATTGTTGGGTTTGCTTATTTTCAAATATTACAGGTGCCCCAAGCACAGAATGCCTCTGTCGATGCACTGTCTAAGCTAGCGACCTTGGAATTTCAAGACCTAGGCCGAATGGTGTACATAGACGTTCTTGGTGCACCAAGTATAGAGGAAACTAAGAACATACTCCCCATTAAGGTTGAGCCTTACTGGATGGACCCCCTCATAGCCTAACTCCAAGGAGGCACACTCCTAACAAACAAAGAAGAAGCCAAGAAGACAAGGATGAGAGCAGCACGGTATACAATGATCGAGGGAGTACTATACAAGAAGGCTTACGCCATGCCCTATTTAAAATTCCTCAGGCCATCTGAAGTAGAGTACGTCCTTAGGGAAATTGACACAGGCATTTGCAAGCAACATTTGAGGGTATAGCGTTGGCTCACAAGGTCAACAAACAAGGGTACTTTTGGCCATACTTAAGAAAAGAAGCAATGAGTTTTGTATGTAAATGCATAAAATGCCAAACCTTTGCATCCATCACACGCCAGCCGGCAGTGGAGCTCACTTCCATCACAAGTCCGTTACCTTTCGTATAGTGGGGAATGGATATTCTAGGAGTGTGGTAGTGGCAGTAGATTATTTCACCAAATGGGTTGAGGCGGAGGCATTGACATTAATCTCAGCTATGAAGGTGTAGAACTTCTTCCTTCCTTCCGTTATATACAGATATGGCATTCCGAGAACCCTTATCACAGATAACAGAAAGCAATTTGAGAAAAATTTTAAGGAATTTAGTAATCAGTATGAGATTCAGCTACGTAAGACCTCGGTGACACATCCCCAATCTAAAGGCTTGGTAGAAGCCATGAACAAAATCCTGCTAGATGGGATAAAAAAGAACTTGGAGATAGCTAAAGGGTTATAGGTTGAGGAGTTGCTGAGCATTTTATGGGCATACCGAACCACCACCAGACTCGCAATAGGAGAAACACCATTTATGTTGACATATGGAACTGAGGCAGTGATCGCTGTGAAAATAGGAGAAACTTCACTGAGGATACAACTCTGTGATCAAGAAACTAATGCCGAAGAACTAAGAGCAAATTTGGACTTGTTGGAGGAAATCCTAGAAACAGCACGTGTAAGGAATGCCATGCACCAACATCGAACAGCACACCATTATAATGCAAAGGTGAAACCAAGAATGTTTCACCAAGGAGACCTGGTTCTTCGCAAAGTAGAAGCCTCTGATCCAAGAGTCATGGGAAACCTAGCACCCAATTGGAAAGGATCATACAGAATCTCCAAACAAGTGGCGCCAGGAGCTTATCATTGTTGATGTGCCTGCTCCTTCTTCCCCCTCTACCAATACAATGCAACGAAGCACTAGTTCTATTGATGCCAACCCCTCACCCTCTAATCGGAGTGGTCGTGGTGGCTGTGGTGGTCGTGGCAGGGTAGATGGGATCGTGGTGGCTTTCCTGGCCAGCACTTGGGACGTTTTTGGTGTACAATTTATCGTCGGACAAATCTTAGCACAAATCGATGTTTTTATCGACAATAGTCTGGATATCCTTCTTCCTCATCTCCCTCCTACCCACACTCTGGACCATTTCATTTCACATAGCTCACTACACTTATCCGACCTCCACTTCCTCACATGGCCATCCCAACCCGCCTCTCTTACCTAAACCTCACCCTTACCACGCTTTACCCAAGTACCTTGATACAGGCGCCACCCATCATGTTACCCCTGATATCAACTCCCTATCTCAATATGATGAGGATACTGGTTCGAACCAACTTCATATTGGTAATGGTAAGGGCTTACCAATTTCCCATCTTGGTTATACTTCTTTCCCTTCTTCATCTAACCGTTCTTTTCATTTGCATAATGTCTTACATGCTCCATCTATTTCTAAACGCTTACTTTTTTTAACAAATTTATCTATGATAATAATATTCCTTTGAGTTTTTCCCATATCATTTTCTTGTGAATGATCAGGTCACCAAGTCCACACTGCTGTCCGGATCGAGTAAAGGGGGGCCTCTATGAACTTGCTTTATCATCTTCTCCATCTGTCAACATCGATGTTCGTACTTCTCCTGACTTGTAGCATCATCGCCTTGGTCATCCCCATGACCGTCTTCTTCGCCAAATGGTACGTATTAATAATTTACATTGTCAGTCATCTAGTTTTAGTTCCTTATGTATTGCTTTCCAGTTAGGCATAGCGAGTCGCCTCTCTCTACCTATTACTAGTACTCAGTCTTTTTCCTGTTGATCTCTTTCACAGTGATGTTTGGGGTCTTTCCCTAACCCCATCATGTAATGGACATCGTTATTATGTAATCTTTGTGGATGATAATACTAGGTTCATTTAGTTTTACCCTCCTGTGCGCAAATCTGAAGTTTTTACTACTTTGTTCAATTTCAATCTCTTGTTGAGCATCTTTTTGATAAAAAATTAAGGCAATTCAAACTGACTGTGGGGGGTGAATTTTGTACACTCCCCCCTTTTTTCACTAAACATGGGATCTCTCATCGTCTCTCCGTTCCACATACCCATGAGCAACAAGGGGTTGTTGAGTGTTGCCATCGCCACATTGTGGAAACTCACCTCACCCTCCTTGCTCATGCATCTGTTACCCATATTTAATGGCATTTTGCATTTGAAACCGTTGTTTTCCTTATCAATAGAATGCCATCTTCTATCTCCAATGGGGTTTCTCCTTTTCAATTGGTTTTTTAGAAAATTCTGGATTATTCTTCTCTGTGTCTTTGGCTGCCTTTGCTTCCTGTATTTGCGCCCATATAATAAGCATAAAATGGATTTCCGCTCTTCTCCCTATGTCTTTCCCGGGTACAGTCTGTTTCATACCGGTTATAGGTGTTTTGATCCTACCACCAATCATTTTTATATTGCTCGTCATGTAAAGTTCGATGAGGCCTCCTTCCCTTTTTCCAAATCGATTTTAGGACCCCCATCCTATATCACCATCTTTGGCAGTTCCCTAGGTAGGTGCCTCAGTACATATTTCACCGCCGCAGGATCACCTACCCGGTGTGCCCTTACCATGGACCTCCCCTCTCTCATCTCTTCCTGGTTCAGTTTGCCAGCTCCTAACCCCATGCCTGACCCAGTTCCTTTGGTCAAACCACTCCTCTCCCCAACTGGCTCTCCCATTTCTCCCCCACTACGGATGTGATCAGTCCATGAACTTTATGATTCCCTGCCCCCTATAGCCCCTCCCCTCCATGCCATGGACCTTAGGCTCTGCCCCTGTGCCTTACATGTTATTTCACAAGTTGCAAAGAGTGATGAATGGTGGGCTGCCATGTCTGACGAGTTCAATGCCCTTCAAGAATGACACTTAGTCTTTGGTTCCTAAGACACCAGCAATGAATTTAATCACCTATAAGTGGGTGTTTCTAATTAAATGGAAGGTCGATGGCAGTTTAGAGCATTACAAGGCATGCACATTTGGTGGCTAAGGGGTTTCATCAGCAGCATGGCCTTGATTATGGTGAGATGTTCAGCCCTATGGTTAAACCTACCACAATTCGTAGTGTTCTTTCCATTGCGATTTCCCAGGGCTGGCCCATTCGTCAGTTGGATGTTCACAACGCATTCTCCATGGACAGTTACAAAGGAAGTTTATATGTCCTAGCCCCCTGGTTTTATTGATTTGGCTCACCCTAATCATGTATGCAAGCTCCATCATTCCCTCTATGGTCTCAAGCAGGCACCACGAGTCTGGTTTCATCACCTTTCAGAGTTCCATATATAACTTGGTTTTACCGGTTCTAAGATTGACACATCTCTGTTTATTTGTCGGAAGGGTGCTACTATAAGCTATGTCTTAATTTATGTTGTTGATATACTTGTTATTAGCAGTGATCCATTTGTTGTATCTTCTCTTCTCCATCAATTATCTGGAGAGTTCTCAATCAAGGATCTTGGGGATCTCCATTTCATTTTGGGCATTGAGGTACTCTAGCATTCCAAGGGTATTGTTCTTTCTCAGTCGCAGTATATTTCAGATTTACTTAAGAGCGCAGGCATGAGTGATTGTAAACTAGTTCACACACCCATGGCTACTTTAGTCAAGACTACCGATCTGGGGGGGCCCCAATGCCAAACCCAACCGACTACAGGTTTGTTGTTGGTACTCTCCAGTATGTCACATTGACTCGTCCGAATGTATCTTTTGTGGTGAACAGGGCTTGTCAATTTATGCCCTCCCACCCAGTTGCTCATTGGCAGTTGGTCAGAAGAATTCTTCGCTATCTCAAGAGCACATGCACCCATGATCTGTTAATTGAGCGCTCCCCGTCACGCTTCTTATAGGCTTTCTCTGATGCGCATTGAGCTGGTGATGCCCTTGACCTAAAATCAACGGGTGGATTCGCTATTTTCCTTGGTCCCAATCTTGTTTCATGGACCTCCAGAAAACAACGGACAGTTGTCCGGTCCTCTACTAAAGCCGAATATAAGGCCCTTGCCGATGCCTCTGCTGAATTAATTTGGTTGGAATCACTTTGTAAAGAACTTTTCTGGCCCGCCTGTTCTTTGGTGCGACAATATAGGGACTACTTATCTCTCAGTCAATCTGGTATTTCATGCCCGCACAAAGCATGTGGAAATAGATTTCCACTTTGTTCGTAGTCGTGTTGCAAAGAAGCAACTCTAAGTCCAATTCATCTCCACCAAAAATTAACTGGCGGATTGTAAGTACCGTGGTCCTCAGGACGAGGGTTCCTCAGCCTTATGGCGACAAGGATTGGCTTCGATGAATAACGACATATCATTCCAACATATCATCATGGGGATTGGGATCATACTTCATAAAGAAATGGAGTCGCCACCTAGGATTAGGGCCTAGGACCCAATGGGTGTAGCCCATCCGGGATTAGCAGAAATGGCTACGTGATTACATATGGTATGGTCAGAGATTCAAGGTAAGCAGTTAGGTTACGAGAGTGGGAATGTGTTAGGCACCCACCTCACCCAGACAAACCTGTCTTTCTACTAGATGCGTGTTTTCGAATATTCTCCCTTAATAATATATCCTATACTAATATGTAAGGCTAAGTTATGATGCACTAATCATGATAAAGAAAGAAAAATCATTTACTATGTACACTAAAGCGAATTGCTTTAATTGTCTACATTATGCCAAAAATAATAAGAAGGAAAGAGACAGATACCTATCAAGAAATACAAAAAAATAATGAAAATGCACCAAATACGAAATATGTGATGTCCCACAGCTCAGGTGGAGACGGACAATCGTCCTACCTCTCTCTTGTTGGATAGAGTAAGGGCTATATGAGATGGGTTTCGTGACTTAGACTTCGAATAGAGTAACGGCTATTGTAGGCGCAACGGACAAAGATCGATCCGCGACCTCTTTCTGGCATGGCGCACCAGAGTCTGGGAACGGCGCGAGGATTGTTGTTGATGGTGTAGGGAGTCGCCACCTAAATCAGGGTTTAGGACCCACAAATGGTGCCCATCCTTCACAGAAAGGTGCTAAATTAACTCCAATGACTCAATGGATGGTTTGTTCCAGATCTTTGGGTAAGTGTCAAATTATGGGCTGGGAAGGTGTTAGGCACCCAGCAACCGCCCGGTCGACGGTCGGTCTTCCTAGACCAAACCCTATTGTATACTGTTGTGTTATACGTATTATGCACCTAATTAAACTATTTTTTTTGTGTTTTGATTATCTTTGTTGAAATTTATGGACCTAATTAGGCTAATTAAAATTAATGTTTTAATCCTAATTACTACCGCTAAGTTAGGTGATTATGTACATTATGCACCCTTATTACTCTAGTTGATTTATTTTACCTAAGTTAGAAAACCTAACTCTATGGTCAACAGCATAGTCAATTGTGCAAAATTATTAAGATCCTAGGGCAATGGCAATATCATGGATAAGTTTGATAAACAAAATGACTTAAGGATTAAAATGACAAAAATGCCCCTAGAGGGCAAAATGCATGAAAAACTCATGAAAAAGAAAAAAATATGCTTAAGACATGCTTATGAATGTTAAAAAATGCAAAGCAAATGATAGCAACCTTTTTGGGGCCCTAATCACAATTCGGTCACAAAACGACCAAAATACCCCTAAAGGGCAAAATGGTAAAAATGCTAGAAAAAGAACTTTTAAGTCATTTCAGGCATTTGATATGTCATTAAACATCCTGAAATTACTACACATGTCGAGTAAGACTATCGGATGGCATAATGGGCTTGCATTTGGTAAATTACCAAAATGCCCCCGAGGGCAAGAATGACTTTTTGTACCTGGTTATGATTCATGGTGGGCATGTATGCATATGAAAACATTCTAAAACAACTTAAAACAGAATTTATTGCTTAGAAATGTATTTTTCTGATTTTCTTGGATTTTCACAACAAATAGAAAAATGACATCTACATCCCTAACATGGTAGGGAACACCTATGAAAATGATCAAACATTCATGTCAGTGATTAATGATCCCATAAAATCAATCCTGATGAAACATGTATCCCATAATTTTTCTATGAATTTTTAAGCATGTATGCTATTTTTAATATTTTTTGAAATGCTAAAAAGAAGGGAAAACAAAGAAAATTACAAAATCCCCATCACAGATCCGAATTGGATCAAACCAGAGCCCATTTCCACTAATAAAAACATGATCTTTAACATGATCATCATAATTTGGTCCAAATACCCAACCATATGTTCAGATTTTACGTAATCCGAAATCCTTCATAGGGGCAAACATGTCACAAAAACCGTGATTTGGAGCTTGAGAAAATTAATGAATATCAAACATAATGGAAAACATCATCCTTGAAAATTTCAGAATTTTATCACTCTTGTGTTATTTTTGAAGATTTTTTAACTGAAAACAACCTCTTTTAACTGAAGAAAATCAAAAGAAATACATAAAAAATATATAAAAACTACCCTTGAAACATGGAAGTGTCTGGGCTCAGTTTACATATCCTTGGATGGCCGGAATTATCGTTGGAAAGCACCAAAAGCCACTCCAAGTGTGGTTGGCCTGAATGGCAAGACTGGTGAACAAGGGGTATTTGAGGAATTTTATGTCTATGGAAGCATGATATGGGAATTTATATGGCATGGATGGAAAGAGGGGATCGTGAAATTCATGAAGGTATTTTTTCCTGAATTTTCCTGGGTGTCTTACCTCTCCAAAACACAACCTATTTATAAGCAAAAATGTGTTCGATAGAATGACTGAATGAGCCATGGGCATTCAATGCTGATTGACAAGAAAGGGGATTGGGGCAGTGGCGTGGCTCGTGCTGGCGGTGTATGGCAGTGCATGGCCATGGCCTGTGCACATGGGCCTTAGGCTCTATAGCCTCTGCCGACAGCCTATGTTGCTGACATGGCTAGGCTACCGACAGGCCCAAGCAGGCTGGGTCAGGCTGGGTTGGTCCAGGTAGGATTAACCCGGTCTGACTCGGTTCAGTCAACTTTTTTTATTTTTATATTCCATTTTAAGGGTCCACATTCAAATGCTAATATCTCCCAAACCAGATGGCCGATTTTGACGTGCCACACATCGCCACAAATGTCTCAACACATACTTTCCATCTATACGGATGATGGGGTCAAATTTCACTGTAAAATGGCACAAATATCGAGAAAAGTACAAAAATGGTTTTTCACATCGAGCAAGGTCCAAATGATACCGAAATTACATGAAATTTTACGTGTAAGCACAATTTGACCAAATAAGGTTATAAAAATGATTTCATGTCACATCAGGTGACTCGGATACCGAGAACTAGGCCAGGGGCAAAATGGTCATTTTCACAAAAGTTATCCGAATTGGCCAAAACTTTTCATTAAAGCTTAATATGACCAAATAAGGTCATCCAAAGTGTTTTGGGCCAAATCGGGAGGTCCAGATACTGAGAACTATGCCAGGGGTAAAACAGTCATTTTGACCAAAGGTGTCAAATTGTAGTGAAATTTCACATGTGGGCTTAAAATGGTTAAATAAGGTTATGCTAGGGATTTGGACTCTACTTGGGACAGTCTGGTTTCAAAAAGTGGTGTAAGGGTAAATTGGTAATTTTCTACCATTTGTTCACCACGCAAGCTAGTCGGGCTTTGATCATCATCGTCGAGTCACAGTTCCAAGGTGCCAAAATTTAGGGTCTACAGAATGCCCCCCTTTGACTGAGGGCACGTAGTGTACGAAAGTCAAAGTAATGACTCAAATTTTGGCACAAGGGGAGCAAAAACAAAAACTTCGCACATCTTGCTCATGAATGTGGGAATTTGAAACCATCAGTGAAGTACGGTGTACCATAAAATCACGGCGGTGTACAGTGAAATTCGATAGTAATTCATCATACGATTAGCTACAACAGAAACATGTATAGCTTACAGTGCATTGTGACTGATATAGTCTGACGGGGCTCTCCATCGGTTGACAAATGACATAAACAAGATGGTACACCTGCAAGAGATACATGGATGCAATAGACTAATAACACTATGACAAACAACAATGACAGTGGATGTTGGTTTGATCGTTTTACCTAGTAATACAAAACAGTGACTCATTAGGGGGAGAAATACACTTATTTGGGGAAAAAATGTGTGCAGCTAGTATCAGCACTCCTTGGCAGATTAGACTAGAAGTCAACACGAAGGTTGAAAATGTACTCAATTGGCAAATTCGATGTTAGGTGAAAATGCACTCTATCGAAAAATTCAATGTTAGACGAAAATGCACTCTACTGGCAAATTCAATGTTGGACGAAAATGCAATCTACTGGGAAACCCAATGTTGGATGAAAATGCACTCTATCAGCAAATTAAATGTTGGATAAAAATGCACTCAATCGGCAAATTCGATGTTGGGTGAAAATGCACTCAATCGGTAAATTCGATGTTGGGTGAAGATGCACTCTATCGACAAATTCAATGTTAGAGGAAGATGTACTCTATCGACAAATTCGATGTTGTGTGAAAATGCACTCTATCGGCAAATTCGATGTTGGATGAAAATGCACTCTATTGGCAAATTCGATGTTGGATGAAAATGCACTCTATTGACAGATTCGATGTTGGGTGAAAATGCACTTTATCGGTAAATTCGATGTTGGGTGAAAATGCACTCTATCGATAAATTCGATGTCGGGTGAAAATGTACTCTATCGGCAAATTCGATGTCGGGTGAAAATGTACTCTATCGGTAAATTCGACTTTGGAGGAAGATGCACTCAATCGGCAAATTCAATGTTGGGTGAAAATGCACTCTATCGGCAAATTTGATGTTGGATGAAAATGCACTTTATCGGCAAATTTGATGTTGGGTGAAAATGCACTTTATCGGCAAATTCGATGTCGAGAGAAAATGCACTCTATCGGCAAATTCGATGTCGGGTGAAAATGCACTCTATCGGCAAATCGACGTTGGAGGAAGATGCACTCTATCGGCAAATTCGATGTTGGGCGAAAATGCACTCTATCGGCAAATTCGCTGTTGGGTGAAAATGCACTCTATCGACAAATTCAATTTTATGAGTCTAACTTGTATGGTCTCAATGCTATTAATTAAAGGAGCTTGCGAACTTTGGTGATTTATTCCCTGCAAAACAAAAGCATGCAATTCGCAACATCTATTCATACGCACAATCCTAACGCTATGTTCATGCAATGGAGAGAGTCCAAATTTCAGATGAAAATAGTAGTGATGGTGATGATGGATTATGGTAATGGTTTTTGGATGGTTGGATTGTATGGTGAGTTTGTGGTGGTGACCTTCGGATGGCTGAGATTGATGATTTTTTTTCTAATGGATGGGTAGATGTGTTTCATCATCTGTATGAACACCTTCCCAAATCATAGACCATCCTTTCTTGATGCCCCCTGGTCTTCTGTGTTGACAAGACATGTTCATTGATGCATGTTTCCTTGTATCTGTGCTTGTGACTCTTGAAGTCAAATCTTCTCTTGCCCCTAGACTTGGCTTGACCTCTGACTCAGCTATTATAGAATCATCCAATGATAGCTTGCCAGTTGAATTTGTATCAGTGGACTACCTTTTAATCCAAGAGAGAGAGAGAATCTCTTTTTCTTTTCTTTTTTTTTTTTTTTTTTTTTCTCTTCTCTTGTTTTACTTGGACTCTGCAATGTATCTTGTCAGACTACAAATAACTAACAGAGTCTTCAATAGTGTAATCATGCCACTGGATCCGGATAACAATAGAAGCTTACAAGGTGGGATGTTTCGGTTGAGATAAAAGACTTATCTTAGCCAAAGGTGATGATGAAGTTGATGGCCAGGTTGGTAGATTTGATGGAGAATGATTGGGGAATGATGAGTTTATTATTGAGATTAGGAAGTGCACAATGGATGAACATTAAGGTGAGAAAAGGGTTTGGAAATCTAACAGGTTAAGATCGAAAGAGATTTAAACTTTGGGAATGGAAGAAAGCAGAATGATAGAGAAGATATGGGTGGTGAATCTTTTTTTTTATGATTTTTTTCTTATTTTGACCGAGCTTGTTGTATTTTTTTTTCAAGCTGCCTACGTATCCTCCCTTTGAGGAATCAGGTCACACCGTAGTTCTATCCTAATGATGGTAAGAAAATGAGGTTTGATGGAAAGATGTGATGGGTGGTGTGACCGAGCTTGAAAGCTGCTTAAGTATCCTAAGTTGGGAATCAGGTCAAACGTAGTTCATGCCTTTATGATGTCAAATCCTTGATAATTAAGTTCCATCGTAGCCGGGTGAGCTCAAAGCCATCAACGAAGATCTCACCGCGTTTAGCCTAGGAGGACTTATTAGGTTGTAATGGGGTTTAGGACATGGGTTCTAAGAGATGGTAAAGGCCCAAATATGCCCCCAGGGTCCAACCAGAATTCAGTAATTTTTCCCTCAAAAGGTTAATTGAAAGCTTGGCAGTTACACCCTCAAACGTTTGGCAATTTTTCCTCTCAAAGGTTTGACTAAGAGGTTTTATAATTTTGTTCCCCCGGTTACTTGTAAGATTTTTCTCAACCTTGCTCAGACTAATGTATTCCCTTGACTTTTTATTTTTTTTTCTTGCTTTTTCTTTTGAATTTTTTTTGTTCTTTTTTTTTGGATTGTCATCACTTTTTTTTTTAACTCATTTTTTTTCCTTGCTTGGGTCCTCAAATCTTCTCTGAAATAAGATTTTTCTTTTCACAATCTAAATCTTAGGGATTCTCCTTTTCCCTTTGTTATTCCCGGCACATCAAACTTTGATATAAAAAAGCTTCCAATTAGACCCTGGGAGCGGTTAGGACCAAGTATATCAAGGGTACTTTGGTGATGGGTTAGAGGGTAAGCTAAAATAGGTTTTCCAAATGAGTAGGCTGAGGCCCAAAGTTGTAACTAGTGGATTCCAATGTTTCAGGATTTATTTGGGATAGCTAGCGGTCAAGGATGGCTTCCCTTAATAGGTTCAATATTTTTTCCTAGCTTGGGTTCTTACTCCTTCTAAGCTCCGTGCTCATTTGAAGGGGATCAGATGTTTGGAAAGCTCAAGAACTTTTATTGTCAAGACTTCGACACCATTTTTTCTTTTCTTTTTTATCATCACGAAGATCATCCTCAACATTGAGTGAAAGCAAAGAGTAAAGAAGAATGTTTATGTAGAAAAAAAATAATTTATTGATAACAAACGGAATAAGCACATCGAGAGGAATTTACAGAAGGAGACTCGACAAAAGGAGAATCTAAAGACCTAAGGGACTCATATCCAGACCCGGTAACGTCTTCAGTGTGCATTCTCTGTCTTCATGCAGTAGTGTCATAGTGCCATTTACCCTCTTTTTACATTTTTCACTATTGGAGGAGAGAGAAAAGCCACATGGGACCTACACCTAATCACATCTGACCAAGGGTAGGATGGGAATAATTCTCACTGAAGTAACCAAGGACAAAGGAGGAATTTCATATTCAAATTAGAAGTTTGACTAGAAAGTGGGCTACAAGCAAGGATCGACCAAGATGGGATTTGCACAAGAAAGAAAGGAGAAATAGTAGGAGAGATAGGAGGAAAAAGAAATTAAAAAAAAAAAATGAAAGATAAAATCCATCCCACTCAAAATTCTCTTTCCCTCTTTCCTAAACTTCCTAAACTATCTCCCACTCACGGCCTCTCTCTCTCTCACCTTTCCACCACTCACATGTCATCTCACCTCTCCACCACTCACGTTTCTTTCTCCCTCCTTCCTAATTTC
This sequence comes from Telopea speciosissima, assembly GCF_018873765.1. Lineage (NCBI taxonomy): Eukaryota > Viridiplantae > Streptophyta > Magnoliopsida > Proteales > Proteaceae > Telopea > Telopea speciosissima. The sequence continues at coordinate 51,124,812 of NC_057924.1, forward strand.
ACTTTCATTCCATCTCTTTGTTTCCATCGCTCACACCCATCTCTCTCACGACCTCTCTCTCACCATTCCACCTCTCTCCTATTTTTTCTCTCTCACAATTCCATCTCAATCACCACTCACATTCCATCTCTTTAATTCTCTCCCAGTCACGGTTCTCTCTCCCTCGTTCCTAATTTCTTGTCTCTCTCCTCTATTTTATCTCCCTTTCCACACTCTCTCCCATCCACTTTCCCTTTTATTTTTTTTATTATTATTATTTTATTTTAAACCTCTCCACTGCTCTCTACGTCTCCTCCTATTTACAATTTCATCACAAGTCCATCTCACTCATGGTTCTCTCTCTCCTCTTCCCCACCTTCCATGGTTTTAGAAGGAGGGACTCCTCCCAAAACGTGGAAGCCCCCCCCCCTTCTTCTCCTCCTTCTCATATATATACCCCTAGGGTTGGGGCTTGTAACTTGTGTAATTTATTAATGAAATTTCTTATTTTCTACTTCTAGTTTTTGGCTTTCTAAGTTCTAGTTTGATTTCATGCTTTTAATTCCATGGTTGTAATGCTTTTGATTCATGCTTTAATTTTATGTCTTCCATATGGTAATAATAATTCTAGTTTAGTTTTTAAGTTTTCTATTCTAGGCTTCTAAATTCTAGTGAGAAGATTTAGAAGGATTAATCAAGTATTCAAGCTTCATCAAATTACATTCATGCAAGGCCTAGTTAATTCATGCAAATTCTACTTTGGTAGAAGGGAGTATCAAGTTCTTATTTTTATTTTTATGTTCTTCTTCTTCTTAACTTCTTAATTCTTCTAGTTTCAAGTTTATTATTATTATGCATTATGGTAGGATTCTAATTTAATTACTTTTATTTAAATTTCAGATTTGGTAACGCCATTTCAAGTGTGACATCAACTTCAATCCGATTCAAGCTTCAATTAGTTAGTTCTATTTCTTTGATTTTTAGTTTTTCTTTTTGGTTGTGGTGTGTGGCTGTAATTTATTCCTTCAAATCCACGTTAGTATTGATAGGTTAGATGCTTATGTGTTAGGATGTCAATTCAATTCGCTAGATGCTTGTGAGTTAGGATGCGTTAATTTTCGTTAGTTTAATTAGTTTTATTTAATACTTTAATTTGGTTCACTTTGCATTGCTTTTAAGTGAGTAAAATAGAGTGGTGTACATCTCCCTGAGTTCGACCCGTAGCTACGATTGATCCGTACGCTTGCGGTTATTATTTCTTGTAAACAAGTTTTTGGTGCTGTTGACGGGGAGATTATTGACCACTTTATTTTTCTGATTTTTAAGTAATTCGTAGTGCTTTAGTTTCTCTTCTTTCTCCTCTTATTTTTTTGGAAAAAAAAAAAAAAAGTTTTTGAAAACCTCATCTTGTTTCTCTTCTGTTTCAAAGACTGTGTGCCCAATCTAAAGTCCTTCTTAAGCCCAAACCCAACCTCTTTTGGTGTCCCTCCTAGGATTAAGTTACCTATGACGCTGCATCTTGACTTGGTTGGGTGGATTGGCATGTGACTTATCTTTAGAGGTGACCAATTTTGATAATAGGAAAGCGACATAGTGAGTGCTATTGGAAACAAAAACGTATAGTAGTCCTCCACTCTACATCAGAATCCACTTGGAATCTCCCGTAGGTGGCTCGTGAAGACTATACGGGTTCCCTTGCTGTCAACCTATGTGGCAACCTTACAGCTTTGGAAGCACTGTTTTGATTCTTGAGGGACAGATGCATTATCTACCTTGGACTCCCTCTTGTTTTTGGTGATTTTTTCTAGTTTTTCATTTTTCTTTAATTTTTCAAAAGGAGACCTTATATCTGTTTAGGTGGCTACAGTGTGGACCCGTGATTCAAGCAATCGTCTTATTAGAATACCACCTTCTCCCCCACTTATGACCACGGGTGACCAACAACCCAAGACTCTTAAGGATAGGTTTTACCCTGCTAGGGCTGCACAACCTTCATGCATCAATCTGCCAGTTGCTACAGGGAACAACTATGAACTCAAGACCCACTTCATTAGTATGCTACTCCACTTCCATGGGATGGCTAATGAGGATACCTATCTTTTCCTTAGAGAATTTGAGGAGGTCTGTGTTCTAATTAAGGTTCAAAATTTAACTAATGATGTAGTTAGGCTCCGATTTATAACTTTTGCCCTGAATGACCATGCCAAGAAGTGGCATTATGGACTGCCAACTAATTCTATTTCTACATGGGATGAGTTCACCATTGTCTTCTTAAGAAAATTTTTCCCTCTTCATAAGACCAATAAACTCAAGAATAACATACTCCAGTTTTGGTAGAAACCACGAGTCCTTCTCTAGTTTCATGGAAAGATTCAAGGACCTCCTGTTAGAATGCCCTCACCATGGTATTGGCTTGTGGCAACTTTGCCAAATTATTTATAAGGGCATAGACTTTCAGACCAAGCAGCTTTTAGAATCTATGTGTCCTGTAGGCTTTACCTCTTTTTCTGATGAGAATGAGGCTTAGACGTTCTTGATCAACTTGGCTGATAAGACTAGGGAGTGGGAACCTTCCCAAGAGGCTGAAAGGACCACTAAAGGATATCTCATTGAATGGGTTCCAGCCAAAAAGACCAAACTTGACATCCTCATCAAAAGGTTAGAGTCCATTCTCCCTACAGAGCCTATGCCAATTAACCAGGACAACCATGGGTCAATATGCAGTTGGTGCCATACACCTGGACATCTTATGGAAGAATGCCCCAACATCTTTGTGGGTAATTTCAACACTGCGAATGTAAGTGTTCTCTACCAAAATGATCCATATAGCAACACTTACAATCTAAGATGGAGAAATCACCTCAATTTCTCCTGGAATCAAGGGAACCAAGCAGGCCCATCCAACTTTCACAGTCAAGGCCAACTTGGTCTCCAAAGGCCCAACTTTGCACCACAAAGCCAAAGTATGTCTCCTCACCCCTTCCCCCCTCATCCTCATTTAGGACCTCCTATGAACACTACTAGGCCACCTCTCCTTGCACCTTATCAGCAACCCCCAGGGTTTACCAATACAGGAGAGGCAACAAGAATAAGTGAGTTGGAGAAACATAGAGCCCTTCTCACGAAAAGCCACAATAATATGGAGAAACAGCTCAGCCAGCTTGTTACCATCATGCATGAGAGGGAAATAGGGAAATTGCCAAGCCAACTTGACCCAAATCCTACACATTAGGCTCTAAATCAGCAAGGTACCCAAGCTCCTCCACTCAATGTTGTACAAGGCCAGCAGCATCAAGGGCCCTCCAGTCAAATCAATGCAATATATACTTTACGGAGTGACCGTGAGTATCAATAGGTTAGTACACCTCAGTCTTTACCATCTCATACTCCTGTTGTCTCTTCCCCTTCTGATGAGGTTATTGAAGTGCCTTCTGTTCCTAGTTCGTCTAATGAACCTGAAGATATTCCAGATGATTTGGTTGAGGAAACCAAAGATGATTCTGTTGAGGAAGTGAAAAGGACCACCCCTACAAGAGTTTATACCCTACCTGCCCTATTCCCAAATAGGTTGGTTAGCAAGAAGTCTCCTTTTATGGAGAAAATATTGGATGTTTTTAAATAGGTTCAGGTGAATATTCCTCTACTGGATACTATAGCCCAGGTCTCTGCTTATGCTAAAGTCCTCCAAGACTTATGCACCTAAAAGCAGACCCCCAATGTGCCCCAAAAGGCATTCTTGGCTGCTAATATTAGTTCTCTCATCGCACAACCAATAGCAACCAAGCATAAAGACCCAGGTAGCCTCACCATCTCTTGCATTATAGGCAACACCACTATTGATCATACCTTATTGAACCTTGGTGCAAGTGTGAACCTGTTACCCTTTCATGTCTACCAACAACTGGGATTGGGAGAGCTGAAACCCACCAGAATTACTCTTTAACTTGTAGATAAGTCGGTTAAAGTTCCTAAGGGGACGGTTGAGGATGTCTTGCTAAAGGTTAGGAAATTTGTATTCTCTGTGGATTTTATTGTGTTAGATACCCAACCTACTGTAAATTTTAAGGTCCAAATCCCAATTATCTTGGGTAGACCATTCCTTGCTACCAGTAATGCCTTAATCAATTGCAAGGATGGTCTCATGAAATTATCTTTTAGCAATACCTCTGTGGACTTTAATATGTTTAGGTTGGGCAGGCAACCTGATATGGATAAGAGGTACATGTACTTCAAGGATTCCCCGATGAGGTTGAGACTTTCTTTGAGATTGATTTTGATTCGGGATTTCAGGACTGCACAAAGGAATTGGAAGGTGTTGATGATACCACCTTATCTGAGGTCTAGAGCATCCAACCACCATTGGAGCCCCTTGGACCCCTATCCACCTCCATTCCTAAACCCTCCAATATTGATCAATTCCCAAACCCAGATAATTGTCATACTGAGGACTATTTTGTCCCACATGTTGACTGGTCCAAACCTCCTAGGTTTGATGATTTTATTGAGGAGGACAATGTTAGTCATGATGCTCTTCAAGCATATTATCGTGATCCTTATTTAGCAACCCAAGTTATGCAAAGGGCGGATAGTTTTATTGCTGGAATTGATTTGAGTAAACCTCCCATTTTTTATGATTATCTTGATGAGGTTACTGATATTCATGATCCTTTTGATGCTTACTGCGATCCATTCTTAGTTGGTTTTTACGATAATGACATGCATTTTGTATTGACAATGGGAGAGAGTGGAAGGATTTATGGTCTGAGTTGTACTGCTTTCATTTTCCACTGTCCCATGTAGACAGATTTTCCTGTTGGGTATTTATCATTTGTGCTTAACTTTCATGTTATTTCTCGCTTTACTAAAATTCATGGTCGAGTATTTTCTGGTTCTGAATCTCTTTCTACATTTATCGGCCATGGATTGAGATTTCTGTTGCTGCCCCTAGTACTTTTTGTAGAGCTCATGACTCTTCATGATCCTCTTTGTTGATATCTGGTAAGCCCCCTCATCTCCTCGCTTGTCCTTATTCTTTCTTTTCTGCATGCATTGAGGACATTGCATGAATTAAGTGTGAGGGGTGTGTGGACTTAAGTGGTGAATTTTGATTGTGGCGGTAGTTTGGTTTTGTGCATACATTTCTTTGATTGCGAAGCGAGAGAGAGAGAGAGAGAGAGGGAATTAGGTACTATAGCATACGAAATAATAAAGAAATCCCTTTTCAAGGATGGTAGTTGGTTTGTATCCGGTGAGAAGGATTGAGTTGAAAAATATGAGCACTATTTCGTTTGATGGCTAGATTTCTCTATGTATTTTATGAACCCTTTGATCTTCTGGCTAGTAGTTGAGACCAATTTGTTATTGGCAAGGTAAGGCATGAAAGTAAAAGTGAGAGTGAAAGAAAGAAAAAAAAAAAAAAAAAGAGAAGAAACAAGAAAGAAAAGTGGAATTGTTTGGGACTAGACAGGGCACTGTTGCCTCGAGAAGCATGGTGACTTGTTCGAAATTTCGTGGAAGGAAACTAAAAAAAAAACTCGTGCATCAATGTCTCAATGTCTTTATGGATATATGCAAAAGCGAAGCTACCAAGGATTTGGGTGTCTGGTGTATGCTCTACCATGTCATTCAGAGAACAATAGTGGAGAGAAATAGAGTTTGTTGCTGAGAAAGAAAAAAATAAAAAAGTTTTTGCCTTAATGCCTGAAAAGAAAGTATAGTAAAAAATACTCAAAACCTAAGTCTTTGGTTCCATCGATACTATGAGTGGTTTACCTGAACGTGAGTAGTGTTCAGAAAATATGAGGAGATCCCTTAATCTTGATGCATGCTTGTTACTTGAATTGGTGTGGGGTGATAAAATTCAAGTGTGGGGGAACCTTTGGCTCCTTGATCTTTAGTTGAGCACTTTTAGGGCTTGTGTGCACTAACCTACTTATGCCATGATTAAAATTTACAGCATTCTTTTCTTGTTGAACTTTGGGTATACATTCACTGCAAACATCCACGAGACACAACTCGTCTACTAGGGGTAACCTAGGGGTTTAAAGGCTTATTGCACATGCTAAATGCAACCGTGATTCTTACGAAAGTGAGTTAGGATTTTTGCATTCTAGATTAGTTTTTCTTTTTGTTTACATGAAGACAAGTAACGTTCAAGTGAGGGGCAATCTGATGAGCACATTTATGTGTGAAATCTAAGGGCATAAAACATACATTTTACCACACTGGACAGAGTTACTCGGTGCTTTCTTGTGCTTTTTAGGTTTTTGGGCTATTTATTGCTATTCTGGACTACCGGGGGCTACATCTCCAAATTTACACGTAAAGCTGCCCAATGTTTTTGTATGGTTGTGTTTAGAGCTAAATTTTGAGCAAGTTGGGCGTGACGGAATTCAATTTTGCATCCTTTCAGGCCTCCATGCAAACAATTATTGTTTCTGGGACGTAAAAGAATAATGGGGCAGAAATGAGCCGAAACGCAAGCCTTTAAATCTTGGGGATTCTCCTTTTCCCTTTGTTACTCCCGGCACATCAAACTTTGATATGAAAATGCTTCCAAGTAGACCCTGGGATCGGTTAGGACTAATTATATCAAGGGTACTTTGGTGATGGGTTAGAGGGTAAGCTAAAATAGGTTTTCCAAATGAGTAGGCTGAGGCGCAAAGTTGTAACTAGCGGATTCCAATGTTTCAGGATTTATTTGGGATAGCTAGCAGTCAGGGATGGCTTCCCTTAATAGGTTCAATATTTTTTCCCAGCTTGGGTTCTTACTCCTTCTAAGCTCCGTGCTCATTTGAAGGGGATCAGATGTTTGGAAAGCTCAAGAACTTTTATTGTCAAGACTTCGACACCAGTTTTTCTTTTCATTTTTATGTAGAAAAGAGATAATTTATTGATAACAGATGGAATAAGCACATCGAGAGGCATTTACAGAAGGAGACTCGACCAAAGGAGAATCTAAAGACCTATGGGACTCATATCCGGACCCGGTAACGGCTGCTCTGTGCATTCTTTGTCTCCGTGCAGTAGTGTCATAGTGCCATTTGCCATCTCAAAATGTGCAGTAATCAAAAGGTGCCCCTCTAGTCGAAGCTGGGAGCCTGGAATCATTTTAAGTCAGCCAGCAAGACTATTCTCATCAATTTAATGATTGTAGTTTAATGCCTTCGGGCTATTCTGCTTCCCTCACTTTGGATGTGTCGGGAGGGGATTGGTTATCACATTCGGCTGCTACTATTTGGGATGCAACTCAAATGTTTCAGCTTCCAAAAGGTCTTGTATCTTGTGCCGAAGGATCAGACAGTCATCAGTAGAGTGCCTATATCGTGTGTGGTAGACACAATACTTTTTTGTTCTTTTTTTTTGGATTGTCATCACTCTTTTTTTTAACTCATTTTTTTTCCTTACTAGGGTTCTTAAATCTTCTCTGAAATAAGATTTTTCTTTTCACAATCTAAATCTTGGGGATTCTCCTTTTCCCTTTGTTACTCCCGGCACATCAAACTTTGATATGAAAATGCTTCCAATTAGACCCTGGGATCGGTTAGGACTAAGTATATCAAGGGTACTTTGGTGATGGGTTAGAGGGTAAGCTAAAATAGGTTTTCCAAATGAGTAGGCTGAGGCCCAAAGTTGTAACTAGTGGATTCCAATGTTTCAGGATTTATTTGGGATAGCTAGCGGTCAAGGATGGCTTCCCTTAATAGGTTCAATATTTTTTCCTAGCTTGGGTTCTTACTCCTTCTAAGCTCTGTGCTCATTGAAGGGGATCAGATATTTGGAAAGCTCAAGAACTTTTATTGTCAAGACTTCGACACCATTTTTTCTTTTCATTTTTATCATCACGAAGATCATCTTCAACATTGAGTGAAAGCAAAGAGTAAAGAAGAATGTTTATATAGAAAAGAGATAATTTATTGATAACAGATGGAATAAGCACATTGAGAGGCATTTACAGAAGGAGACTCGACAAAAAGAAAATCTAAAGACCTAAGGGACTCATATCCAGACCCGGTAACATCTTCAGTGTGCATTCTCTGTCTTCGTGCAGTAGTGTCATAGTGCCATTTGCCATCTCAAAAGGTGCCCCTCTAGCCGGAGTTGGGAGCCTGGAATCATTTTAAGTCAGCCAGCAAGACTATTCTCATCAATTTAATGACTGTAGTTTAACGGCTTCGGGCGATTCTGCTTCCCTCACTTTGGATGTGTCGAGAGGGGATTGGTTATCACATTCGGCTGCTGCTATTTGGGATGCAACTCAAATGTTCCATCTTCCAAAAGGTCTTGTATCTTGTGCCGAAGGATCAGACAGTCATCAGTAGAGTGCCTATATTGTGTGTGGTAGACACAATACTTTTCAGATTTATACCAGCGTGGTGGAGGCTGAGGGACAAATTGAGGCTCTACTGCCGCAATCAGACCTGCATTGAGTAACTTAGTGAAGACGTGACTTAATGGCATTTCGAGATCTGTGAATTCTCTTAGTGGCTTCTGTGGTGGAGTCGCCCTCTGGTCATAAGTGGCAGGAGGTAGAGCTGATAAAAGAGACATGACTGGAGCAGGAAGCACAAGGTTCACCTCAGGGGCCTGCTTTGTGAAGTTCTTCTTGCCCTCACTTGAACTAGGGGCATAACGATCCATCTTTGGAAGCGACCCATGGGATAATTCATCCTCAATTTGTTGCCCAGCTATTATCAACGAGTTGAATGAGGTCAACAGTTGTGAAAACAGATATTTCTTGAGGTGGACTTGTAGTCCCCTGACAACCATTGTCACTTGTTCTCGCTCAGTGGGGCAATTTGCCATTAGTGATGCTTTATCATGGAACCTAATCTAGTAAGCCGTGAAGGTCTCATTGGGCTCTTGCTTTATTGTCTTGAGATCTCGACGAGTAAGCTCAACATCAGTGTTGTAAGAGTTCAGGTGGTTGAGTGCCTTGATCATATCATTTCAGGTGCGAGATTGAGATGGATAAAGGTTCATGAGCCATTGGAGAGCTGCATCCGTGAGACTCAGTTAGAAGGCCTGTCCCATCTGCTCAGGGGTAAGATTATCTATCCTCATCTGCCCAATATATGCTCTGAGATGGGCTCTAGGATCTCCTTTTCCTGTGAATTTCACACCCTTGTATTTGAAATTCAAAGGAAGCCTCGCTTCAGGAAAGAAACATATTCCTTCTGCATCAATAATTTAATCCTTGATGCTCTTTACACTCTTGAAAGCTAACTCGAGCTTCTCCAACTTCTCACGCATAAGCTCTCCCTCTCTGTCTAAGGGGGTTCTTCAGGTTTTTGGTGTTGCTTGAACACCACATTTTCCTCCTCATCCAACATCATGTGTCGGATGCTTTGTGGGGTACGAGGAACACTCTGCTCATACTCTGGTTGTCTACTAGCTTGAAACTGTGACTGAAACATTGCTGACAAATTGGTCACTGCCTCTTGCAATTTGTTCATCTGCTCTTGCAAAGACTCTTCTCCGACAGGAGGATTTCTGGCTGAGCTCATGGTGAACGTAATACCTTGACTAACTGGTGGTGATGATATTCTGACAACACGGCCGTCCCTTTGGGCCCATAGAGGTTGATTCTGTTGTCAGGAAGTGGTGCCTTATAACTGAGAAACACACCTTGATCAGGTTCGCCTTAAGGTAAGATGACTCAATGACAGAATAGGAGGGATGTTACGGGATGGATTCACTCCTTTGATAGAACACAAGGCAAGAAACATGAGCAAAACAAAATGATCGAACCATACAAGGGTGGCTTAGGTAAGAACAAACCCTATTTCCAGTTCTACGCTGAAACAGTGATCTAGAACCATGTATTGGATGAACTTGGTCTGTCCCTAACATCGAGATAGAGACTTAGTACCTTTACTAGGTTGAAATGTACGTCACACCGGATCGATTGTGTAGGCATCACCCTATGGTACTAACCACGCGGTGTGGATACATAAGTCAACGCTGATGTAGTTACCAACACTCAAATCTTAACGTCAAAGATGGACCATGTTTGTCCGTTGGTGGGCGAAGACTGAAACGGGTAGAACTGGTTAATGGGGAGTTCTAATCCAAGTCTTAAACAATTTTACATTTGTGGCATTCCTAATGATTCAGATCTATATCCACTACATGATGCATGCAAAGGGTAGGCTGATAGGACAGAACAGGCCACCCTTCACAGAATCGATATACTTATCGTTCGTATAAGCAAGTCATGGGTACGTGGTTCCTTTGATATACCAGAGGAGCGGATCAGTCGATCTCAGAATGGTCAAGCTAGTGCCTTTTTTGAGTATCGAATGTACCCCACAACACACTAGTGACCACCCTTGCCAGTGATTCTAAACCCGTAAAGTACAGTATCAAAGGGTGTGACTTAGCCGCAGATTACCCATGACTACACATGGGTTCCAATGACTAAACCACATGGTTAAAGTGATTCCATGCCGTGAGTGTGTGCATGAGTGTAGTGCAGAAAGTGGCCATTAGTTGAACTACGAATATTCGTAAGGAACATCATTGTTGCCTAATTTCACTTCAAACACTCTTATGTAGGAAGCGGGTATCATCCGATCTTAGAGTACTTAGTATGATGTGTCTCACCTCCCTGGGGGTAGAGACACAACAGGGAGTACCCTCGTCGTTTGATTTCACCCCGAACATGATGTATGATGTAATCAGTACAATTATGATATATAAAAACAAATATGTATAACATAACAAGTATACAACAAAGAGTATGGTCAATCAGAAGTCTGACAATCCCCAGTGAAGTCGCCACTGTAGGCGCAACGGACAAAGATCGATCCGCGACCTCTTTCTAGCATGGCGCACCCGAGCATGGAAACGGTGCGAGGATTGTTATTGATGGTGTAGGGAGTCGCCACCTAGATCAGGGTCTAGGACCCAAAAATGGTGCCCATCCTTCGCAGAAAGACGCTAAATTAACTCCAATGACTCAATGGATGGTCTGCTCCAGATCTTTGGGTAAGTGTCAAATTACGGGCTGGGAAGGTGTTAGGCACCCAGCAACTGCCCGGTCGACGGTCGGTCTTCCTAGACCAAACTCTATTGTATACTGTTGTGTTATACGTATTATGCACCTAATTAAACTGTTTTTTTTGTGTTTTGATTATCTTTGTTGAAATTTATGGACCTAATTAGGCTAATTAAAATTAATGTTTTAATCCTAATAACTACCCCTAAGTTAGGTGATTATGTACATTATGCGCCCTAATTAATCTAGTTGATTTATTTTACTTAAGTTAGAAAACTTAACTCTATGGTCAAAAACATAATCAATTGTGCAAAATTATTAAGATCCTAGGGCAATGGTAATATCATGGATAAGTTTGATAAACAAAATGGCTTAAGGATCAAAATGACTAAAATTACAAAAATGCCCCTAGAGGGCAAAATGCATGAAAAACTCATGAAAAAGAAAAAATATGCTTAAGACATGCTTATGAATGTTAAAAAATGCAAAGGAAATGACAGCAACCTTTTTGGGGCCCTAATCACAATTTGGTCACAAAACGACCAAAATACCCCTAAAGGGCAAAATGGTAAAAATACTAGAACAAGAACTTTTAAGTCATTTCAGGCATTTGGTATGTCATTAAACATCCTGAAATTATTACACATGTCGAGTAAGACTATCGGATGGCATAATGGGCTTGCATTTGGCAAATTACCAAAATTCCCCCGAGGGCCAGAATGACTTTTTGTACATGGTTATGATTCATGGTGGGCATGTATGCATATGAAAACATTCTAAAACAACTTAAAACAGAATTTAATGCTTAGAAATGTATATTTTTTTATTTTCTTGGATTTTCACAACAAATAGAAAAATGACATCTACATCCCTAACATGGTAGGGAACACCTATGAAAATGATCAAACATTCATGTCAGTGATTAATGATCCCATACAATCAATCCTGATGAAATATGTATCCCATAATTTTTTTGTGAATTTTTATTCATTTATATTGTTTTTAATAGTTTTTGAAATGCTAAAAAGAAGGGAAAACAAAGAAAAATACAAAATCCCCATCACAGATCCGAATTGGATCAAACCAGAGCCCATTCCCACTAATAAAAACATGATCTTTAACATGGTCATCATAATTTGGTCCAAATACCCAACTATATGTTCAGATTTTACATAATCCGAAATCCTTCATAGGGGCAAAAATGTCACAAAAACCATGATTTGGAGCTTGAGAAAATTAATGAATATCAAACATAATGGAAAACATCATCCTTGAAAATTTCAGAATTTTATCACTCTTGTGTTATTTTTGAAGATTTTTTAACTGAAAACAACCTCTTTTAACTGAAGAAAATCAAAAGAAATACAAAAAAAATAAATAAAAATATATAAAAACTACCCTTGAAGCATGGAAGTGTCTGGGCTCAGTTTACATATCCTTGGATGGCCAGAATTATAGTTGAAAAGCACCGAAAGCCACTCCAAGTGTGGTTGGCCCGAATGGCAAGACTGGTGAACAAGGGGTATTTGAGGAATTTTATGTCTATGGAAACATGATATGGGAATTTATATGGCATGGATGGAAAGAGGGGATCGTGAAATTCATGAAGGTATTTTTTCCTGAATTTTCCTGGGTGTCTTACCTCTCCAAAACATAACCTATTTATAGGCAAAAATGTGTTCGACAGAATGACTGAATGAGCCTTGGGCATTCAATGCTTATTGACAAGAAAGGGGATTGGGGCTGGCGAGCTGTGGCCTGTGCGCTGGCAGGCTGTGGCCAGGTGCATGGCCATGGCCTGTGCACAGGGGCCTTAGGCCTTGCAGCCTCTACCGACAGCCTATGCTACTAACATGGCTAGGCTGCCGACAGGCCCAAGCAGGCTGGGTCAGGCTGGATTGGTCTGGGTCGGATTAACCCGGTCTGACTCGGTTCAGTCAACTTTTTTTATTTTAATATTCCATTTTAAGGGTCCACATTCAAATGCTAATATCTCCCAAACCAGATGGCCGATTTTGACGTGTCACACATCGTCACGAAGGTCTCAACACGTACTTTCCATCCGTATGGATGATGTTGCCAGATTTCACCGTAAAATGGCACAGATATCTAGAAAAGTACAAAAATGATTTTTCACACCGATCAAGGTCCAAATGATACCAAAATTACATGAAATTTTACATGTAAGCACAATATGACCAAATAAGGTTATAAAAATGATTTCATGTCACATCAGGTGGCTTGGATACCGAGAACTAGGCCAGGGGCAAAACGGTCATTTTCACAAAAGTTATCCGAATTGGCCAAAACTTTTCATTAAAGCTTAATATGACCAAATAAGGTCATCCAAAGTGTTTTCGGCCAAATCGGGAGGTCTAGATACCGAGAACCATGCTAGGGGTAAAACAGTCATTTTGACAAAAGGTGTCAGATTGTAGTGAAATTTCACATGTGGGGCTTAAAATGGTTAAATAAGGCTATCCTAGGGATTTGGGCTCTACTTGGGACAGTCTGGTTTCAAAAAGTTGGGTAAGGGTAAATTGGTAATTTTCTACCATTTGGTCACCACGCAAGCTAGTCGGGCTTTGATCATCATTATCGAGTCACAGTTCCAAGGTGCCAAAATTCAGTATTTACAGCTGTATAAGGGATTCTCGTTATCTGTATACAGACAATAACGGTTATAAAAGGAGGCTTTTGTTATCCGTATGCGAACGGAATAACATCTTGACGAGGAGGGAAGCGCTCTTCACTCAAGCGGGTAATTGATGGATCTACCCACAACTCGGAATATTACTCAAAACCCACTTACAAAGGCTAGAAAGAGGACAAAAATCGGACTGGGAGGGTCTCCCTAGGCCTGGAATCCATGAAAAGAGGGGAGGGCGACCCTCCTATTTATAGGCCTGGAGCTCCGTGGAGGACCACCCCGGTGCCGGGGGGTACTTTTCCACCGCGTCGTGGATGACATCATCCTACTGACGTCAAAAACCTCCACGGCGGCATGGCTCCGTACACTATTGCCGTGGGGGACCTCCACGGTGCCGTGGGACCGCCGTGGTTCGGGAAGGTGGGGTACCTCCTTCAGCATTTGGTAAAAGGGTCTTATAAGTCGTTTTAGGGATGTTAGGGTGATTTGGTTTAGATGTAGGGACAAGAGTCCTTCTTGAGAGAGATACCGATGTCTGTCCGTGTCCTGTTGTCATCATCGCCGAGGGGTGACAAAATTCAGTGTCTACATGGATACCTTTACCAAGCCTCTGGGGATGGCTCGGTTTCAATTCAACCTTACACGACAAGTTGAAGATTCGCATGTTAGAATCTCCACCTTGAAGGGGTGTATTAAAGATATCTTCATATCGCTTTTTAGAAGGTTCTCCAACCAAGGAGATCTGCACAGCTCATCCTCTCCTTCCATATTTGTTGCAATGTCTATATGGAACTGAATCCAGCCACTATGGAAAGTCCATATCACATGTGGCGACTTACCTTGTATAGAACTCTATATTCAGAATGCAATCTCAAAGACCATTACACTTGTATAGGTCGGTTAGGTTTTGGAGTCTTGTATAAATATACCATTAATCAATGCAATGAAATACATTGAGAATTATTGATCGAATAAAAACAAACCCCTAAGAGGTTTACCAATGCCTTTGGTTTCTCAAATGGCCAAAACCTTGTTGTACTGCTGATGAGCACATTTATGTATGAAATCTTAGGGCATAAAGCATACATTTTACCATACTGGACAGAGTTACTCGGTGCTTTCTTGTGCTTTTCAGGTTTTTGGGCTATTTATTGCTATTCTGGACTATCGAGGGCTACATCTCAAAATTTACATGTAAAGCTGCCCAATGTGTTTGCATGGCTATGTTTAGAGCTAAATTTTGAGCAAGATAGATGTGACGGAATTCAATTTTGCATCCTTTTAGGCCTCCATGCAAGCAATTAATGTTTTCGGGCTGTAAAAGAATAGTGGGCCAGAAATGAGCCGAAACACAAGCCTGGGCCAGTCTGAATTTTTGGAGAGTTATATTTGGCATCAAGGAAGACAATTATGATCAAGGGTTGAGATCCTGTCAAGCATTTTTCCTCTTTTTGCATTTTTCACTATTGGAGGAGAGAGAAAAGCCACATGGGACCTACACCTAATCATATGTGACCAAGGGTAGGATGGGAATAATTCTCACTGAAGTAACCAAGGACAAAGGAGGAATTTCATATTCAAATTAGAAGTTTGACTAGAAAGTGGGCTGCAAGCAAGGATCGACCAAGATGGGATTTGCACAAAAAAGAAAGGAGAAATAGTAAGAGGGATAGGAGGAAAAAGAAATTAAAAAAATAAAAGAAAGATAAAATCCATCCCACTCAAAATTCTCTTTCCCTCTTTCCCAAACTTCCTAAACTCTCTACCACTCACGGCCTCTCTCTCTCTCACCTTTCCACCACTCACATTTCATCTCACCTTTCCACCACTCACGTTTCTTTCTCCCTCCTTCCTAATTTCACTTTCATTCCATCTCTTTGTTTCCAGCTCTCTTCCTATTCTCTCTTTCTTTCTTTCACACCCATCTCTCTCACGGACTCTCTCTCACCAATCCATCTCTCACCATTCCACCTCTCTTCTATTTTTTCTCTCTCACAATTCCATCTCAATCACCACTGACATTCCATCTCTTTAATTCTCTCCCAGTCATGGTTCTCTCTCCCTCGTTCCTAATTTCTTGTCTCTCTCCCCTATTTTATCTCCCATCCACTTTCCCTTTTATTTTTTTTATTATTGTTATTTTATTTCAAACCTCTCCACGGCTCTCTACCTCTCCTCCTATTTACAATTTCATCACAAGTCCATCTCACTCACGGTTCTCTCTCTCCTCTTCCCAACCTTCCATGGTTTTAGAAGGAGGGGCTCCTCCCAAAACGTGGAAGCCCCCCCCCCCCCCCTCTTCTCCTCCTTCTCCTATATATACCCCTAGGGTTGGGGCTTGTAACTTGTACAATTTATTAATGAAATTTCTTTTTTTCTACTTCTAGTTTTTGGCTTTCTAAGTTCTAGTTTGATTTCATGCTTTTAATTCCATGGTTGTAATGCTTTTGATTCATGCTTTAATTTTATGTCTTCAATATGGTTGTAATAATTCTAGTTTAGTTTTTAAGTTTTATATTCTAGACTTCTAAATTCTAGTGAGAAGATTTAGAAGGATTAATCAAGTATTCAAGCTTTATCAAATTACATTCATGCAATGCCTAGTTAATTCATGCAAATTCTACTTTGGTAGAAGGGAGTATCAAGTTCTTATTTTTATTTTTATGTTCTTCTTCTTCTTAACTTCTTAATTCTTCTAGTTTCAAGTTTATTATTATTATGCATTATGGTAGGATTCTAATTTAATTACTTTTATTTAAATTTCAGATTTGATAACGCCATTTCAAGTGTGACATCAACTTCAATCCGGTTCAAGCTTCAATTAGTTAGTTCTATTTCTTTGATTTTTAGTTTTTCCTTTTGGTTGTGGTGTGTGGCTGTAATTTATTCCTTCAAATCCGCGTTAGTATTGATAGGTTAGATGCTTATGTGTTAGGACGTCAATTCAATTCACTAGATGCTTGTGAGTTAGGATGCGTTAATTTTCGTTAGTTTAATTAGTTTAATTTAATACTTTAATTTGGTTCACTTTGCATTGCTTTTAGGTGAGTAAAATAGAGTGGCGTACATCTCCCTGAGTTCGACCCGTAGCTACGATTGATCCGTACGCTTGCGGTTATTATTTCTTGCAAACAAGTTTTTGGCGCTGTTGTCGGGGAGATTATTGACCACTTTATTTTTCTAATTTTTAAGTAATTCGTAGTGCTTTAGTTTCTCTTCATTCTCTTCTTCTGTTTTTGAAAAAAAAAAAAAAAGTTTTTGAAAACCTCATCTTGTTTCTCTTCTGTTTCAAAGACTGTGTGCCCAATCTAAAGTCCTTCTTAAGCCCAAACCCAACCTCTTTTGGTGTCCCTCCTAAGATTAAGTTACCTATGATGCTGCATCTTGACTTGGTTGGGTGGATTGGCATGTGACTTATCTTTGGAGGTGACCAATTTTGATAATAGGAAAGCGACATAGTGAGTGCTATTGGAAACAAAAACGTATAGTAGTCCTCCACTCTACATCAGAATCCACTTGGAATCTCCCGTAGGTGGCTCGTGAAGACTATACGGGTTCCCTTGCTGTCAACTTATGTGGCAACCTTACAGCTTTGGAAGCACTGTTTTGATTCTTGAGGGACAGATGCATTATCTACCTTGGACTCCCTCTTGTTTTTGGTGATTTTTTCTAGTTTTTCATTTTTCTTTAATTTTTCAAAAGGAGACCTTATATCTGTTTAGGTGGCTACAGTGTGGACCCGTGATTCAAGCAATCGTCTTATTAGAATACCACCTTCTCCCCCACCTTTGACCACGGGTGACCAACAACCCAAGACTCTTAAGGATAGGTTTTACCCTGCTAGGGCTGCACAACCTTCATGCATCAATCTGCCAGTTGCTACAGGGAACAACTATGAACCCAAGACCCACTTCATTAGTATGCTACTCCACTTCCATTGGATGGCTAATGAGGATGCCTATCTTTTCCTTAGAGAATTTGAGGAGGTCTGTGTTCTAATTAAGGTTCAAAATTTAACTGATGATGTAGTTAGGCTCCGATTTATAACTTTTACCCTGAATGACCATGCCAAGAAGTGGCATTATGGACTGCCAACTAATTCTATTTCTACATGGGATGAGTTCACCATTGTCTTCTTAAGAAAATTTTTCCCTCTTCATAAGACCAATAAACTCAAGAGTAACATACTCTAGTTTAGGCAGAAACCACGAGTCCTTCTCTAGTTTCACGGAAAGATTCAAGCACCTCCTGTTAGAATGCCCTCACCATGGTATTGACTTGTGGCAACTTTGCACAATTATTTATAAGGGCATACACTTTCAGACCAAGCAGCTTTTAGAATCTATGTGTCCTGTAGGCTTTACCTCTTTTTCTGATGAGAATGAGGCTTAGACGTTCTTGATCAACTTGGCTGATAAGACTAGGGAGTGGGAACCTTCCCAAGAGACTGAAAAGACCACTAAAGGATATCTCATTGAAGGGGTTCCAGCCAAAAAGACCAAACTTGACATCCTCATTAAAAGGTTAGAGTCCATTCTCCCTACAGAGCCTATGCCAGTTAACCAGGGCAACCATGGGTCAATATGCAGTCGGTGCCATACACCTGGACATCTTATGGAAGAATATCCCAACACCTTTGTGGGTAATTTCAACACTGCGAATGTAAGTGCTCTCTACCAAAATGATCCATATAGCAACACTTACAATCCAAGATGGAGAAATCACCTTAATTTCTCCTGGAATCAAGGGAACCAAGCAGGCCCATCCAACTTTCACAATCAAGGCCAACTTGGTCTCCAAAGGCCCAACTTTGCACCACAAAGCTAAGGTATGTCTCCTCACCCCTTCCCCCCTCATCCTCATTTAGGACCTCCTATGAACACTGCTAGGCCACCTCTCCTTGCACCTTATCAGCAACCCCCAGGGTTTACCAATACAGGAGAGACAACAAGAATAAGTGAGTTGGAAAAACATAGAGCCCTTCTCACGACAAGCCACAATAATATGGAGAAATAGCTCAGCCAGCTTGTTACCATCATGCATAAGAGGAAAACAGGGAAATTGCCAAGCCAACTTGACTCAAATCCTAGACATCAGGCTCTAAATCAGCAAGGTACCCGAGCTCCTCCACTCAATGTTGTACAAGGCCAGCAGCATCAAGGGCCCTCCAGTCAGATCAATGTAATATATACTTTACGGAGTGGCCGTGAGTATCAACAGGTTAGTACACCTCAGTCTTTACCATCTCATACTCCTGTTGTCTCTCCCCCTTCTGATGAGGCTATTGAAGTGCCTTCTATTCCTAGTTCGTCTAATGAACCTGAAGATATTCCAGATGATTTGGTTGAGGAAATCAAAGATGATTCTGTTAAGGAAGTGAAAAGGACCACCCCTGAAAGAGTTTATACCCCACCTGCCCCATTCCCAAATAAGTTGGTTAGCAAGAAGTCTCCTTTTGTGGAGAAAATATTGGATGTTTTTAAATAGGTTTAGGTGAATATTCCTCTACTGGATACTATAGCCCAGGTCTCCGCTTATGCTAAAGTCCTCAAAGACTTATGCACCCAAAAGCGGACCACCAATGTGCCCAAAAAGGCATTCTTGGCTGCTAATATTAGTTCTCTCATCGCACAACCAATAGCAGCCAAGCATAAGGACCCAGGTAGCCCCACCATCTCTTGCACTATAGGCAACACCACTATTGATCATGCCTTATTGAACCTTGGTGTATGTGTGAACCTGTTACCCTTTCATGTCTGCCAACAACTGGGATTAGGAGAGCTGAAACCAAACAGAATTACTCTTCAACTTGTAGATAAGTCGGTTAAAGTTCCTAAGGGGATGGTTGAGGATGTCCTGCTAAAGGTTGGGGAATTTGTATTTTCTGTGGATTTTATTGTGTTAGACACCCAACCTACTGTAAATTTTAAGGACCAAATCCTAGTTATCTTGGGTAGACCATTCCTTGCTACCAGTAATGCCTTAATCAATTACAAGGATGGTCTCATGAAATTATCTTTTAGCAATACCTCTGTGGACTTCAATGTGTTTAGGTTGGGCAGGCAACCTGATATGGATAAGAGGTACTTGTACTTCAAGGATTCCCCGATGAGGTTGAGACTTTCTTTGAGATTGATTTTGATTCGGGATTTCAGGACTGCACAAAGGAATTGGAAGGTGTTGATGATACCACCTTATCTGAGGTCTGGAACATCCAACCACCATTGGAGCCCCTTGGACCCCTATCCACCTCCATTCCTAAACCCTTCAATATTGATCAATTCCTAAACCCAGATAATTGTCATACTGAGGACTGTTTAGTCCCACATGTTGACTGGTCCAAACCTCCTAGGTTTGATGATTTTATTGAGGAGGACAATGTTAGTCATGATGCTCTTCAAGCATATTATCGTGATCCTTATTTAGCAACCCAAGTTTTGCAAAGGGCGGATAGTTTTATTACTAGGATTGATTTGAGTAAACCTCCCTTTTTTTTTTGATTATCTTGATGAGGTTACTGATATTCATGATCCTTTTGGTGCTTACTGCGATCCATTCTTAGTTGGTTTTTACGATAATGACATGCATTTTGTATTGACAATGGGAGGGAGTGGAAGGATTTATGGTCTGAGTTGTACTGCTTTCATTTTCCACTGTCCCATGTGGACGGATTTTCCTATTGAGTATTTATCATTTGTGCTTAACTTTCATGTTATTTCTCGCTTTACTAAAATTCATGGTCGAGTATTTTCTGGTTCTGAATCTCTTTCTACATTTACCGACCATGGATTGAGATTTCTGTTGTTGCCCCTAGTACTTTTTGTAGAGCTCATGACTCTTCATGATCCTCTTTGTTGATATCTGGTAAGCCCCCTCATCTCCTCCCTTGTCCTTATTCTTTCTTTTCTGCATGCATTGAGGACATTGCATGAATTAAGTGTGAGGGGTGTGTGAACTTAATTGGTGAATTTTGATTGTGGCGGTAGTTTGGCTTTGTGCATACGTTTCTTTGATTGCGAAGCGAGAGAGAGAGAGAGGAATTAGGTGCCCTAGCATGCGAAATAATAAAGAAATCCCTTTTCAAGGACGGTAGTTGGTTTGTATCCGGTGAGAGGGATTGAGTTGAAAAATATGAGCACTATTTCGTTTGATGGCTAGATTTCTCTATGTATTTTATGGACCCTTTGATCTTCTGGCTAGTAGTTGAGACCAATTTGTTTGTGGCAAGGTAAGGCATGAAAGTGAAAGTGAAAGCAAAAAAAAAAAAAAAAAAGAAAAAAAAAAAAAAAAGAAAAAAAAAGAGAAGAAACAAGAAAGAAAAGTGGAATTGTTTGGGACTAGACAGGGCACTGTTGCCTCAAGAAGCAGGGTGACTTGTACGAAATTTCGTGGAAGGAAACTAAAAAAAAAACTCGTGCATCAATGTCTCAATGTCTTTATGGATATATGCAAAAAGCGAAGCTACCAAGTATTTGGGTGTCTGGTGTATGCTCCACCATGTCATTCAGAGAACAGTAGTGGAGTAGAAATAGAGTTTGTTGTTGAGATAGAAAAAAAAAAAAAAAAAAAAACTTTTGCCTTAATGCCTGAAAAGAAAGTATGGTAAAAAATACTCAAAACCTAAGTCTTTGGTTCCATCGATACTATGAGTGGTTTACCTGAACGTGAGTAGTGTTCAGAAAATATGAAGAGATCCTTTAATCTTGATGCATGCTTGTTACTTGAATTGATGTGGGGTGATAAAATTCAAGTGTGGGGGAACCTTTGGCTCCTTAATCTTTAGTTGAGCACTTTTAGGGCTTGTGTGCACTATCCTACTTATGCCATGATTAAAATTTGCAGCATTCTTTTCTTGTTGAATTTTGGGTATACGTTCACTGCAAACGTCCACGAGACACAACTCGTCTACTAGGGGTAACCTAGGGGTTTAAAGGCTAGTTGCACATACTAAGTGCAACGGTGATTCTTACGAAAGTGAGTTAGGATTTTTGCATTCTAGATTAATTTTTCCTTTTGTTTACATGAAGACAAGTAACGTTCAAGTGTGGGGCAATCTGATGAGCACATTTATGTGTGAAATTTTAGGGCATAAAGCATACATTTTACCACACTGGACAGAGTTACTCGGTGCTTTCTTGTGCTTTTCAGGTTTTTGGGCTATTTATTGCTATTCTGGACTACCGGGGGCTGCATCTCCAAATTTACTCGTAAAGCTGCCCAATGTTTTTGCATGGCTGTGTTTAGAGCTAAATTTTGAGCAAGATGGACGTGACGGAATTCAATTTTGCATCCTTTTAGGCCTCCATGCAAGCAATTATTGTTTCCGGGACGTAAAAGAATAATGGGGCAGAAATGAGCCGAAACGCAAGCCCGGGTCAGCCTGAATTTTTGGAGATTTATATTTGGCATCAAGGAAGACAATTATGATCAAGGGTTGAGATCCTCTCAAGCATTTACCCTCTTTTTGCATTTTTCATTATTGGAGGAGAGAGAAAAGCCACATGGGACCTACACCTAATCACATGTGACCAAGGATAGGATGGGAATAATTCTCACTGAAGTAACCAAGGACAAAGGAGGAATTTCATATTCAAATTAGAAGTTTGACTAGAAAGTGGGCGGCAAGCAAGGATCGGCCAAGATGAGATTTGCACAAGAAAAAAAGGAGAAATAATAGGAGAGATAGGAGGAAAAAGAAATTAAAAAAAAAAAGAGAAAATCCATCCCACTCACAATTCTCTTTCCCTGTTTCCTAAACTTCCTAAACTCTCTCCCACTCACGGCCTTTCTCTCTCACCTTTCCACCACTCACATTTCATCTCACCTTTCCACCACTCACGTTTCTTTCTCCCTCCTTCCTAATTTCACTTTCATTCCATTTCATTCCATTTCTTTCTGTCCATCTCTCATCTTATTCTTTCTTTCTTTCACACCCATCTCTCTCACGGACTCTCTCTCACCAATCCATCTCTCACCATTCCTCTCTCCTATTTTTTCTCTCTCACAATTCCATCTCAATCACCACTCACATTCCATCTCTTTAATTCTCTCCCAGTCACGGTTCTCTCTCCCTCTTTCCGAATTTCTTCTCTCTCTCTCCCCTATTTTATCTCCCTTTCCATACTCTCTCCCATCCACTTTCCCTTTTTACTTTTTTTATTATTATTTTTTTATTTCAAACCTCTCCACAACTCTCCACCTGTCCTCCTATTTACAATTTCATCACAAGTCTATCTCATTCACGGTTCTCTCTCTCCTCTTCTCCACCTTCCACGGTTTTAGGAGGGATTCCTCTGAAAACGTGGAAGCCCCCCCTTTTCTCCTCCTCCTATGTATACCCTTAGGGTTGGGGCTTGTAACTTGTGCAATTTATTAACGAAATTTCTTCTTTTCTCCTTCTAGTTTTTGGCTTTCTAAGTTCTAGTTTGATTTCATGGTTGTAATTTCTAGTTTTTGGCTTTCTAAGTTCTAGTTTGATTTCATGGTTGTAATGATTTTGATTCATGCTTTAATTTTATGTCTTCAATATGGCTGTAATAATTCTAATTTAGTTTTTAAGCTTTCTAGTCTAGACTTCTAAATTTTAGTGAGAAGATTTAGAAGACTTGGAAGAGGAAGCAATGCAAGGATTAATCAAGTATTCAAGCTTCATCAAATTACATTCAAGCAAGACCTAGTTAATTCATGCAAATTCAACTTTGGTAGAAGAGAATATCAAGTTCTTATTTTTATTTTTATGTTCTTCTTCTTCGTAACTTCTTAATTCTTCTAGTTTCAAGTTTATTATTATTATGCGTTATGGTAGGATTCTAATTTAATTACTTTTATTTAAATTTCAGATTTGGTAGCGCTATTTCAAGTGTGACATCAACTTCAATCTAGTTCAAGCTTCAATTAGTTAGTTCTATTTCATTGATTTTTAGTTTTTCCTTTTGGTTGTGGTGTGTGGTTGTGATTTATTCCTTCAAATCCACGTTAGTATTGATAGGTTAGATGCTTATGTGTTAGGACGTCAATTCAATTCGCTAGATGCTTGTGAGTTAGGATGCGTTAATTTTTGTTAGTTTAATTAGTTTAATTTAATACTTTAATTTGGTTCACTTTGCATTGCTTTTAAATTTGTAAAATAGAGTGGCGTACATCTCCCTGAGTTCGACCCATAGCTACGATTGATCCGTACGCTTGCGGTTATTATTTCTTGCAAACAACTACCTTGGACACTAAGGATAAAGTATTGGTACGGTGAAAACACTCTCTCTAAAACCCCTAAGAAGTCTATATTATGACTGGCCAAATTATTGTCTAGACCTTACTAGTGAGCGGAAGGAGATGAAACTTACAAAAACAATGCATTTTACAGTAACAAGTTAAGATGGCTGCTGTTCTTCTATGATGCCCAGTACACAAATTGGGAGAAGAGATGGCGCTGCCCGTTGTAAGCTTTCTACTTAGCAATTTGGGCAGTTTGCTCGTTGCTGAAGCAAAACTTCTGAAAGGGGTTAGAACAGATATTCGTGACTTAGTGGATGAACTCGAGAGCATCCAACCCTTCTTGAAGGATGCAGATGCAAGGGGAGAGACAGACGAGGGAGTGAAAATTTGGGGTAAGCAAGTGAGAGATGTGGCTTATGAAATTGAAGATGCAATTGACGAATTCATGCTTCGCATACATCAACAACAAAAGCCTGGATTTATTGGCCATCTTCATAAAATTGTTCGCGTCTCGATGGAGTTGAAATCAAGGCACAAAATAGCCACTGATGTACAAGAAATTAAACGAAGAATCACCAACATTAAAGAGAGAAGTCAGAGGTATTGCTTCAATAGCTCAGATCATCAAGGGTCATCAAGTTCTTCTGGTACCAGGCGAGCTGAAACATCATCATCATCATCATGGCACGATCCTCGAATCTCTTCCTTGTATCTTGAGGATTCTTGCATTGTTGGAATCGACAAGCCTCGAGATCATCTGATCCAATTGTTAGTACAGGAAGAGTACTCCAGAAGCTGCACAGTGATTTCTGTTGCAGGCATGGGTGGTCTAGGCAAGACCACACTAGTCAAGAAAGTCTATGATGTCCCAAAGGTGCAAGAACACTTCGAATGTCATGCTTGGATCACAGTTTCGCAGTCATTTAAACCTCAAAATCTTTTGAAGTCAATGATGAAGCAATTTTACCAAGAAGATGAAGTTGTTCTTAGAGGACTAGATTCCATGGAAGAAGTTCAATTGGTAAACAAACTGAGGGAGTATCTACAACAGAAAAGGTATGTAATTGTCCTTGATGATGTTTGGACAATAGAATCATGGAACTCTATACAACATGCTTTACCCAATAATGATTGTGGTAGCAGGGTAGTGATCACAACTCGCAGTAATGAAATAGCTTCTTATTGCAAGAAATCAAATTCTAGCCATGTCTACAATCTTAAACCTCTACCAGACAAAGAAGCTTGGAGACTATTTTGTAAGACAACATTTTCATTATCACAGAATGTTTGTCCTTCGGATTTAGAGGACTTGTCTCTTAAAATCCTGAAAAGATGTGAAGGTTTGCCTCTTGCTATTGTAGCTACTGGTGCTCTTTTGTCATTGAAAGAGAAAACAAGATTTGAATGGCAAAAATTGCTTGACAATCTTGGGTCTGAGTTTGAAAACAATCAAATTCTAACTAGAATGACAAAGATTTTGTTATTGAGTTTCAATGATTTGCCATACTACTTGAAATTTTGTTTCTTATATTTTGGCATCTTCCCTGAAAATTATTCAATCAAGTGTGTGAGATTGTTTAGATTGTGGACTGCTGAAGGATTTGTGGGAAGGCAAAAAGGGTTGACATTGGAAGAGGTTGCAGAAGATTACCTCAAAGAGCTTGTTTGTAGAAAGCTAGTTCAAATTGAAGAAACATATTTGGATGGACGTATTCGAAGTTGTCTTGAGTACATGATTTTCTATGCGAAATCATTCTTCTCAAATCGGATGAATGGAACTTTAATAAAGTTGTAGCAGATGAAGAAGACACAAATTTTCAATACAATATGCGACGGATTTCGATCCATAATGGTGAAGGTATTAATGTTCCAAAGATTAATGCGAATTTCTCCCAAATTCGATCTCTTTTCCTGTTTAGAAGTGAAAACTTGACAAGCTCTTTTGTACTGAAATAAGGTTTTGCAATGTAGCTCAGAAGAGAAAACACCAGTACTAACAAGGAAATCCCGCCAAGATCTGTAGAAAATCATGGAAATCCCGCCAAGAGAATCCCCCAAGAGAGTGAAATCTAATTGGAATCGGCACATTAATCATATTGGACCGGGCATTCCTTCCCCATCTAAATATGAAACCCTTTCCACTTCCCGCCCGTTTATTTTTCACCCTGCTCAATCTTCGCTCCATCTCTTTCTTGCTCTTTGAAGGACGAAGGCCGTCATCTTTGTAAAACCTCGGCTACGCATCCCCATTTCCTCTCCACTTCCTCGTCAACCCTGACCTTCTTTAACAACCTCCGGCTGCTGCTGTTGCTCTGCGATACGGCTCTTTGAGATCTGCTGCGCATTACCTTTGTGTCAAATTTTGGTGGAAACATGGTGAGAAACCCTACCCTCTCTGAACTTGGGATGAGTATACACTACAAGATATTCTGGTCTGCGGCTCTGCGCAACCATCATTTCTTCTCTGCTACGCATTGCTACGGGAGGGCAAGTTTTGGTCGGACTTGAATTTGAAATTAGTAATTGCATCTATTGCAGGTATTGTTCTTAATTTTCATTTTATATTTTTTGTTTTACTTGTTTTTCTGTGTAATGAACAAATTCCCTAGCGGAGTTCCTTGACATTGCGATTGATGCAGGGAAGAGAGCCGAGAGGTCTTGTCGAAAACATTGTTTTTTATTTATTTCACAGTTATTCGTTTAAAGGAGACACCAAGTTTCTTTTACAACACCTCAAACCTCGTCCTTCTTTTCCCTTGCTTTTCAGATAATTCGAAAAGGATTTTACGAAACTAGCGAGTCAAGCATAAAGGTCAGGTATCTTTCTGCCTTTACAAATGCCCTTTGGGATTTTTTGGCCATTTCTTATACGGGTTCTAAAATTAGGAGGGGGGGGGGGGGGGAATAAAAATTTCTAAAATCCAACTATCTCCCGCATTTTCATTGTTCTTTCCATTGAAGGGAACCTAACAGAGTTAGTGTGGAATCCTGAGAGGATAAGCCAGAGAGGAGAAGAGCAGTAGGTAGATTTAAAAAAAAAATTCTATTTCCAATGTTGGTTGATTTTTTCTATTTAAAAAATTTCGATATCCAATGTAGGTACATATTCTAACTAGAGAGCTCTCAAGGTGTGTAACTGTGTATGGTGATGTGAGATTGCCTATAGTTGTTTTCTACCTGTATCAATGAGATCATTTGGCATTTTATTTTCTACCTGACAATGTACATGAGACACTTTCTCTGGATTCAATATTCTAGACACCTCTTCCATGCAGCCTTTTATTTGAACCGTGTCTTTGTAATTAAGGATCTTTCTGGAGTCATGGATTCAATATTCTTGTCCAACTCCAATTTCCCTTTTGCTCCAGTACCCCTGTTTCTCAAGGAATTCATTTCTTTCCATGGGATTTCTCTGTTCTGTTTCTATTGCTTGCTCTATTCCTCTTCTCTTTACCTATCCCTCTGTAATGAATACTTACACTGAATCCATTAGTGCTCATTTAATCTCTGTATTCTATTGTTCAAATAAAGGGACCTGAAACCTCACAATCTTTTACACTGATTCCATAGCTTAATGATGGTTGCAGAAGGGCCAGGTGACAGAGGATGATGGCGATCTTCTACTTTGTAAGACTGCTACCACATGTCTTAAGAAGTTGTCTTCTCCTTTGTTTCTTGTTTTTCTTGGCCTTTTTCCCCCCCTCCTCCTCTCCCATCTGATGGCCACTGGGCTGAGAACCTGTTTTCACCTTTTTATAATTAGTTAGCAATCTCTTGTCGTGGATTAATATTATGTATGGGATGATGTCTTGAGTTAAAATCAGATTGACACCTGTTTGCTCATTAGCTTGAAAGAAAAAACCAGCATAAACAACTTGGTGATTTCGTGTGTTAATGAAATTCTTGCGTTTCTTCTGATCTGTTCTTATAGACCAATCTCAAGAGAAGGTGATGACTTTGCAAAATGGCTGTTTTGAGAAGGTTTCTAGTTTTGATAGTTTCTTTTTCCAACATGAACTCCACGGTGATCAATCTCTCTCTCTCTCTCTCTCTCTCTCTCTCTGTATGTAACCGTTGCTTCAGATACATGGTTACTGCCGTCTTAAAAATGTTATCTATGACAAGGAAGAATTGCAGAAAATATAGTCAAGAAAAATGAAGTGAATAGTCCCCATTGGTTATGGAAAACTTTCTTGTATAAGGTGCACCAACATATAGAAGAATTTGCTATATTTAACAAACTCTTTTGTTATATCAAATATTTTGAAATTTGGGAGGTTGGTGGTTCTTGTGTAAGAGATACAGAGGAAGATGAAACCTGAAATTCACCCAACAGGTAAATCACAAAAAACGACATTACAAGAAAAACTTGGTGGGTTCTACCCATGCAATCCATGCCATGAGCAGACCATCCTCATATTCTACTCCAAGGATGCCTTAGATTTCCTTATGAAAAAGAACTCCAAAATCTTTCGAAACTACTATCCGAACCGAGTCTTAATTCTTATGGATGAACAGGTGAATCATTCTGTGTAAGATGGAATCAGATACAAAATGCAAAATAATCCTGCCAACCATTTTTCGCCTTGCAACTCAACATTGTGAGTCTTTCTTCGTTTTTTTTTTTTTTTGGGGGGGGGGGGGGATATGAAAACAAGTCAGTAGTTACTACTTAACCAATTTTTTTTTTGTAACTTAATCATTTGAACTTAATGGATTTCATTTTTGCAGGGAATGGAGAAGAGAAAGTTGGAAGGTGGTTCAACTGAACTCATTTCACAAATCCTTCTCTTACTAAAATTCATTCTCTTTTAATCTTTATCTTCTCCTCTTTGTTACCTTTCTTTACTAGTTTTGTTACTTCAGTGTGTATGTGTGTGTGTGCTGATTAATAAAATGATGATGGTTGAGGGGAAGGGGTGGTGCGTTGGGGTTATTGGAGAGGAGTAATTGGCGGTGGGATTCAGCAATTGAGGTACAACTCAGGTGAGGGTAGTGTAATTTAATTAAATTTTTTTTTTATATTGGATTAAACTAACATGGTTTTAATTGATGTAAGTGAGTCTTTAGCTCAAAACGGTAGAGCAACTGGTTATTTACCAGGAGATGATGGTTCGACTCCATCTCGACTCTCATATTGACTAATTAATGAATTTTATTTCAAAATTTGGCCTTGGTATGAGTTAGTAAGACAGTCTAGAAGGTCTACAAGGTTTCTATTTTGTTCAAAGAGGAATGAACTTTTGGCTAGGAATTTGTAACGTAAGGAGTTTTTATTTTTGTCCAAGCATTATGCCCTATATTAAGGGCAACACTGCTGACTAAGCTAAATAGTTGAGTTGTTGTGTTCTTAATTAAATTGGTGTTGAGTTATTGCCTTTTGCTGCAATTGTGGTTGTTTCCATGAGTCTTTGTGGTTGTAGCTTATGTGGTTCTCTCTCTCTTTATTTTCTGCTCTTTGCATTTTGGGCCTATTATGTGGCATAAGTCCTTGCTAAACTACATCAAGTCTATGTGCCTTTTTTGTATGAATGTTACATATGTGACAGAATGAAATAAAAAAGTAAGAATTTATAGGGGTGGTAGTGAAGCATTTTCCCTTGCCAACACTTATACACAGGTAAGTATATTGGCTAAGCACAGGTCTGAACACAATATGGAGTTAAACAGCAGCCACATAAAACAAAACAACAAGATAACCTACATTGTCAGCAGAGGAGGGTCTCTACAACTTGGAAAAAGGCCATCACCCAAACTCAAAAAAAAAAAAAAGAGGGTAACTCTGAAAGGAAAACAGCAATTAAAACCTTGTTAGTACTGGTGTTTTCTCTTCTGAGCTACATTGCAAAACCTTGTTTTTCCCTTCTTTTGTACTGAAATAAATCAAGATTTTGCAATGTAGTTGATGAGTTTCTCTTACCTTCCCATGCTTCGTCTGACAACAGCACCAGCTCCTTCTCTCTGAGCTATGGCCTGAAATTTTTTAACCACAAAGCGGGGTTCTCTAAGAACACTTGAGATCTCTGTTTCAGGCATTCTTTTTCCCTTTTTTTTCAGAACAGTTTGGATCTTTGGAACAACAAGTGGAAGATTTTTGTGTATTTATAGAGAGATGAAGATCAAGTAGATCGAGGGAAAAGGAAAACTAAAAGCCAAGCCAGATAGGGTCCCCAAATCAAACAAGTATGTGATTCAAGAAATGATGATGAGATCATGAGAATGACTGATCAGAATCAGCCACCACACCAGTACTTATAACTGAAAGTTTAAAAGTCCTTTAATGGCGAGTCAAAGACTTGGCGGCACTAATTAGACTAGAACTCCATCTATAGCTGGATTGAAATAGTAATTTAGTAAAGTCAAAGTCTTGCAGATGCAATTCCTTCCTTCCACTGAGCACCCAACATTTTCAGGCCGGAAGGGAGAGGGAGAGTCTGAGCAGATGAGGGGGAGGGGTGTCGGAGACGGAGAAGGAAAGGGATATAGGGAGATTTCAACTGAGCAGGTGATGGTTACAACTAAGAGGAAAAATGGATATTTCACCTTTGGGGTTGCAGAGGAGGAGGACGAGGACGATGATGGGGTTTTTTTTTTTTTTTTTTACAATTACCACCCCAAAAGCGCATTTTGGTCATAAAAAATTCATGACAACGGCACACTGTCACGACTAACCCCCACCGTTATGGAAAAGTAACGGTGGGGTCGGTGGCGTCAGTTAGTGGTTAGAATGCATCAGAAGGGGGTAACAATTGTTTGAAAGTTTTTGGAGGGGTAATAGAAGATAGTAAAAATTTTGGGATGGTAATTGTAAAAACCCATAAAAGAAATAGGAGAGTATTAATTTAAACATCGTTAAAGCGTTACCTGAAACGATGGTGAAACGCAACGGATCGAGTCATTCTTGATTACAAACCAAACAAACGCGTCACGAGCTGAGAGGACACGTACGGTCTACTCGACAGGTGATCGCAATGGATGTGATCTTCCACAGTCCAAATCCTAGAGCGATGATGGAAGCTCTTGAGATGCACTCACACAATAGGGGAGATGAAGAAGAAGACTTAGAGAGAGTTTTTAGGGAGAGAGAGAGTTTGCACGCATTAGGGGAAGCAGTTGCAGATCTTTTATAGCTGCATCCTACTCCCACCCCCTCTTTACGTATATGAGTACGAGTAGGAGACCCTAGGAGACCCCTTCTCCAAGTAACTCTAAGTGAACCCTTATCGGCCCATAGTTGCCCCAAGTGGGCACATGGATCAGGTGATACCTGATCTGCTAACATTTCCCACTAGCCCACACAAGGCATATCTACTCAGTTGTTCAACTAACCTTCTCTACTACGTGCATCTCCTCATACAGGAAATGGAGCGTGCGATATATCGAGATAGAACAAGGTAGAAATGTTATATCAAGTTTCCATCTGACCAACATAGCACGTCACTTACAAATAATCTCGAGATATCCCAAACGATCCAACACTCTTGATCCCTCATGATGAGCAATGTTGACCCTAAACCATGTAATGTGCTCATGACTACGTCAAAACACAAATACGACAAGTCGCCCGGGCAATGAGTCACATAACAATGGTATAATTCTGAATAGTTTTCCCTGAGCCCCACATGTCAATCCGACTATTCCCAATAGCTTTCCCAATCGTGTCCCGCTAGACCGCATCATCCATGATCCTAAGGAGCATGTCAAAGTAGCATCATTGGTTGTCCTCTTCATGACATGGTCTCAAGTAGAGGGTATCCATAGGATCAACTCAGTTTGATACATGTGGCACACATAATGACGAAGCAGTGATCCATTCAGTCACTCACAAATGGTCTTAGCAAAGCACATACAATATGCTACGGTGCTTCTCCCACTGAGGTGGGCATGTCACTCATAAAATTTAAAAGAACACCATACAAGTCTGGGTCCAGTCGCACTATCAAGCGTTTGACTTGAGTTTTTCAGTCCAATTACCTCCACATCACCTCCCTAAAGTCTCACACTCGGCTATAAGCAGGCTACACTGAGATGCAGAATCTTTGTGTTCAACCATATAAAAGTCTCATCTTAGCTCTAACTAAGGTGCCACTTAGCTATTAAGTAAAGTTTTTTTTTTTTTTTTTTTTTGATAAAATGACAACTAATAAATATGAAAATTGCAAATTTTGCACTCCATATATTCTTTCATAGAAAGCATCAATTTCATATATTTCTGGAATTGATTCATTGTTTGCATTTTTATTATTTTAAAATTCCAATTTTTCATTTTTTTTTTCATCTACCATGTAGCCTTTTCTATGATTGTTTTGCCAAAATCCATTAAAATACAAAATTCAACGAAATAAAGTTGTAGAGCTCAATATGATCTACCTACTTGATCTTAACTTCATAGTCTATTTATTTTTTATTTATTTAAAAAATATAAAATGAAAAAACAAAAAGCATCTAAATGGATTTTTCAAGGATTTTTGGTAGAAAAATCTACCAAAACCCAGACATGATCAAATGAATGTTGTACATTCAAGTTTGATCTACAATATACTTGAATCTTTGCAACATTTATATATCATAGATTTTTTATTTTTAATTAGTAACCCAATATAGAAAAATCCCAAAAATGCATAGTTCATGTTGTGTTTTTTTCCTCAAATTTCATGCAAATAAAGCAGCGCAACACAATAATTAAATTTAACATACTAACCAAAGCATTTCATAGCAGGAAAAAACATGAAGAAAAGGGGAGAAAAATGCTTGAAATTTGGTAGAGGAAGAGGGTAGATTTAGGCAGCTTTGATCTGCAAATCTAACCTTCAAATTGACAAAGTGCTCCTTTGGATGTTGAGAAGAACAACAAATGGAAAGAAATCTGAAATTTCAAGTTGATCCTAGCAAAAACAAGTGAGGGATCAAGTCGGATCGGGCATCCAGAGGCCAAATACTATTCCATGTTTTGTGATTGGCCAGGAATCGATATCGATCAAGAGGCATGTTCCATGCCAGGAAAGGGGAAGGAATGTTCCATGCCTCTTTGCCAGTGTTGACTTTTTCTTGAATATTCATATGAACATAAACACAGCTCTGCAATTAAATTACTTGCTAAAAAGTTCTTGTTGGTAGCAATATCAATCAAAGATTGAAAGTATTTGATCGAATGGCAGCAAATCAGACCTCTTCTTCACCATCCTCTTCTGGTTCTACTACTTATGAAGTGTTCTTGAGTTTTTACGGCAAAGACGTTCGTACCACTTTCGCAGACCACCTCTACCATGACTTAGTTGGGTCTGGAATTCGAACTTTCAGGGACGAGGATGAACTTCAAAAGGGAAACAAGATTGGCCCCGAGCTACTTGCTGCAATCCAGCAATCAAGAATCTCCATTCCTATCTTCTCAGAAAACTATGCATCAAGTAAATGGTGTCTCAATGAGCTAACCCAGATATCTGAATGCAGAAGAACAATGAATCAGATCGTCTTGCCCATTTTCTATAAAGTTGAACCAAGGGATGTGCGAAACCAGACTGGGAGATACGCAAATGCCTTTAAACGACATCAGTATATGGGCGTCGATATGACAATGGTGCAAAAGTGGAAGAAAGCAATGAGAGAAATTGGAGAGCTGAAAGGATGGCCTTCGAAGGAGGACACGTAAGTGATTAGTCCAACAGTTCCGTTTTGTTTCCCATTTTTAAGGATTATTAATGTCTTCTAAGTTGGAACTTGGAACTTGCTTTTATCATCTAAGGTCATATTTTGTTAATATTCTTTCTTAATAGATTGCATTTAAATTGAATAGTTGAATGAGACTCATGAATACCCATCAACAAACCTCAACTTTTTTGCTCATATTTCTATTTATATGATTAGTTTGTATTAGTTGTAGGATATAAAGAAACATATTTGAAAGATTTATTGAGAAAATACCTCTAAATTTAGCTATAATGTGCAAATACATAGTAAGACTTGCTTAATCTATTTCAATTAACATAATTCACTTGTGGTTTCTTCTATGTTGAATTTGTTTTTTTTTTTTGGATTAATTTCCTTATGTATGCTATTCATCACCAAAAGCTCTTTTTTGTTTGATTATGCAGGTATGAAGGGAAGTTAATAAAAGAAGTTGTTCAAAAAGTTGCTAGTATATTGAACAAGAAACCGTTGAGTGTTTCTAACAATCTAGTTGGAATCCAATCTCGTATAAAAGAATTGTTGATGCTATTAGATATTGAATCTAATAACAGAAGAATTGTCAGGATCCACGGCCTTGGTGGCATTGGAAAGACAACAATCGCTAAGGCTGTCTATAATACAGTCGTTAATCATTTTGAGGGGTGTAGCTTTATTACAGATGTTCGAGAAACTGCTCAACGACATAATGGTCTTGTTCATTTGCAAAAGCAACTTATCTCTGATATCCTGAAACAAGAAAATCAAGATATTACTAGTGTTGATGATGGAATTAATGTGATCCACCAAAGATTCCGTGGAAAAAAAGTTCTTATTGTTCTTGATGATGTGGATCAAGATATTCAAGTAGAATCTTTAATTGGGAACCACAAATGGTTTGGTGCTGGAAGTAAGATCATTATCATAAACAGAATTAAGCAAATTTTAGGTGTTCATGAACCAAATGAGATTTACGAGCCCAAAGCAATGAATTCAAATGATTCTCTTCAACTTTTTAGCCGTCATGCATTTAGAAGGGACCAACCACTAGAGAATTATTTGAATCTTTCAAAAGCTATGATAAAGATTATTGGAGGACTTCCCTTGGCTCTTCAAGTTATAGGTTCATCTTTATATTTGAAGGAAAAATCAGTATGGAAGGGCATGTTAAAGAAGTTGCAAAAAGTTCCCAATGATGATGTCATGAAA
This sequence comes from Telopea speciosissima, assembly GCF_018873765.1. Lineage (NCBI taxonomy): Eukaryota > Viridiplantae > Streptophyta > Magnoliopsida > Proteales > Proteaceae > Telopea > Telopea speciosissima. The sequence goes on from NC_057924.1 coordinate 51,159,524, forward strand.
AGGTTGGAAATAAGTTATGATGAATTAGAGGATGAGGAGAAACAAATGTTTCTTGATACTGCCTGTTTTTTCATTGGAATGGATAAAGATATTGCGTGTCACATATGGGATGGTTGTGGTCTTTCTTCTCAAGTAGAGCTTGATGCTCTTTGTGCCAAGTCTTTGGTAACGATTAGTGAAAAAGGTGAGTTAGGGATGCATGACCTGCTTCGGGATCTTGGAATGAATATTATTCGTCAAGAGAATATAGATGAGCCAGGGAAGCGTACTCGAATATTGTGTCAAGAGGATGTCTTGGATGTATTGGATAAACAAACGGTAGGTACTGAATATATTTAAGTTATTTTTTATGATAACCTTGTGAATTAGGTCTTTGATGGATTTCTCTTGGTTTTTTATAAAAACCTTAAATTGGTACTTAATTGAGGTTCTCTTTTTTTTGACAGGGAACAAGTAATGTTAAAGGACTCAGTATTGATTTCAGAACTGTATCAAGGAGCAATGGTTTGATGACTGTAGGATTTGCTGCAATGACAAGGCTGAGGTTACTCCGAGTTGATTATGCATGTTTTTCTGGGAACTTCACTCATTCTTTTTCAGAACTGAGATGGCTTAGTTGGAAAGGATTCCCTAACCAATATGCGCAAATCAATTTTTGTCCACGGAAACTGGCAGTTCTTGATCTATCATTTAGTGAGATCACAAAAAGCTGGATGGGCTGGAACTCCATCAAGGTCTGAACATCTTCTCTCTTTTATTTAATTTTATATCAAAAGTCTAAAAAAAAATTCAAATTTTCTTTTAGTTCTTCTTAAGCTAATTGGTTAAGTTATTTTATATATTCTATTTTGTAGATGGCAGTAAAACTAAAAGCTCTAATTCTCACATCTTGTCATCGACTATTTAGTACTCCCGATGTTTCAGCAAATCGACTCTTGGAGGTATTGCTTCTTAACGACTGTAAAAATTTGGAAGAGATTGATACATCCATTTGTTGTCTCACGAACTTAGTCATATTAAAGATGAGTGACTGTGAGAGACTAAACGATCTCCCAAGTGAAATTTCCCAGTTGACTTCTCTCAAAAGTCTCAATTTAGAAAATTGTAGAAGTCTAAAGAAGTTGCCGAAGGAATTGGGCCGCATGGTATCCTTGACAGAGCTTAATTTAAGTAGTTGCATTAGTCTAATGGATCTCCCAAGTGAAATTTGTCAGTTGACTTCTCTCCAAAAACTCGATTTAGGAAGCTGTCCAAATCTAAAGAAGTTGCCGGAGGAATTGGGCCACATGATATCCTTGAGAGAACTTGATTTAATATGGTGCAAGAGTCTAGTGTCTCTCCCAAGTGAAATTTGTCAGTTGACTTCTCTCCAAAAACTCAATTTAGGAAGATGTCCAAATCTAAAGAAGTTGCCGGAGGAATTGGGCCATATGATATCCTTGAGGGAACTTGATTTAGGATGGTGCAAGAGTCTAGTGGATCTCCCAAGTGAAATTGTTCAGCTGACTTCTCTCCAAAAACTCAATCTAAAAGGATGTCGAAATCTACAAAAGTTGCCAGAGAAATTGGGCTGCATGATATCCTTGATTAAACTTAATTTAAGTTTTTGCGGAAGTCTAATGGATCTACCAAGTGAAATTTGTCAGTTGACTTCTCTTGAAACACTTGATTTAAGTTATTGCTCCAATATAGTCTACCTCCCAAGTAAAATTTGTCAATTGAATTCTCTCAAAAGCTTCAATGTAAGTTCATGTAGAAGTTTGATGGGCCTTAGTCTTAGCAGCAGCTATTCAAATCCATACATCTCAATTTTGACAAGCCTTCATGTTAGTGATTGCCCTTCAATTCAATACATTTCAGGTCTTCCCTCAAGTTTGATCAGCCTTCATGCTTGCTTTTGCAAATCAATGGTAAAAATATCAAGTACATCAGGAGGATTGAGAAATTTAAAGACATTACATCTTGAATTTTGCAATCTTCTTAAAGAAATTGAAGGGGTTGATGAGAAATTGGACTCCTTAGAGGTCCTCCACATTGAGGGTTGCAGATCTTTAAAAAGATTACCAAAATTGAGGGGCTCAAAAAATCTAAGGAATTTAAAGCTACTTGGGAACGATGTGATATCCAATTTTGAAGCCGAGGGGATGGAGTCTCTGGAGATGTTGGAGATAAAGGATTGCCGAGTATTAAAAACATTCCTGGATATCTCAACCTTGAAGAACTTGAACTATTTAGAAATCACTGGGTGCTTCTACTCAATGGAAGGATTACCTGATCTTTCAAACTTCAAAGAGTTGAGGCAATTATATATTGGAAATTGCTGGAACTTAAACAAATTTTCGCCTAAATTAGAGATTGAGGATTGGGGGAGCTTAACCAAAATTCTAGGCCTTGACAGATTGGAGTCCTTGAGAAAATTGGAAATAGAAGATTGCTTAGCCATTCAAAGATTTCCAGATTGTTTAAACTTTAAAATGTTGACTCATCTAAGCATTATACGCTGCAAGAATTTGAGGGAGATTCATGATGTTGACAGATTGGAATTGTTAGAGAAATTCTTGATTATTGGGTGCGAGTCCTTGGAAAGATTATCAGATCTGTCAAGCTTAAAAAGGTTAACTTTTCTATACATTGAAGACTGCAAGAATCTAACAGAGATTCAAGGTGTTGATGGATTGGAGTTGTTAGAGAAGTTGGAGATTATTGGGTGCGAGTCCTTGGAAAGATTACCGGATCTTTCGAACTTAAAAAAGTTGAATATTATATAGATTAGAGGATGTAAGATTCTGACCAAGATTCAGGGTGCTCTTTTTTCTAAGTGAGATTCAGGATATTGACACATTGGAATCCTTATGGAAATTGTATATAAGTGGGTGCGAGTCCTTGGAAAGATTACCCGATCTGTAAATTCTCCATGGTGTAGTTTGGTGCAGTTCGGGGTTGAGATTTCGACATCTGGCAAGCAGGACATCTTATTCAAGGTACGCCTGCCCCTCTCTCTCTCTCTCTCAACCTTTTGTTTTCATTTTTCATTTTCAGTAGCCTTTGTTTGCGTGACTTTAATTTTAAATTTTTTTTTTTTGTGGCCGTTTTTTGTTTTTTTATATTTAGGCTCCATTAACTCTGTAAAATTTTGAGCTTTTTGCCCTTCTTCTCTCCTGCTTTTTTAACTCTAATAATTTCTTCTTTTCTAAAAAAAAAAATTGATATCAATTAATCTTCTCAACAACAAATTAAGAGTCTTGTTAACTCTGTAAAATTTTGAGCTTTTTGCCCTTCTTCTCTCCTGCTTTTTTAACTCTAATAATTTCTTCTTTTCTAAAAAAAACATCGATATCAATTAATCTTCTCAACAACAAAGAGTCTTGTAGGTTGGCCATCTATGACTACTGCTTAAGGATATGTCTGATATGACTTATAGACTTGTTTATTTTCATTTTTATTTCAGTAGCCTTTGTTTGCATGACATAACTTGTGTTTATTTTTTAACTTTTTCTGTTTTTTGTTTTAAGACTCAATTAAGTCTGTAACATTTGGGTTTAATCTTGGTCCTTTGCTCTCCTGTTTTTTAACATTAATAAATTTGTCTTTCCTTAAAAAAAAAATTTGATAACAACTAATCCTCTTAAAATCATATCCATAGTTTTGATTTGGAAAAGGACAAGAAGAGACTAATTAGTGCAAAGCTGTTGGTCATGAGATCACCCTCCTTTTGATTGGTTGCTCAATTAGCAAGTGCCCTTCCCAAAAGATTCAACTGTCAATCATAGAATATAAATTATGCCTTCTATTCATGCAAAGTTTCTTCAATATAATTTATGGGAGGAATGTTCTCTGTGTCGTAGTATAGGCTGCGCCCAGGCACATGGGCCTGCCACTCAGGGGGCAGGATGGTCATTGTGCCCACCCCCATGTGTCTGGGCACAGCTTGCGCTGCGGCATAGAGAACAACCCCCCCATAATTTATATAGAGGTTTTTTGCTTGTTTTTTTGTTCTTGTTTGTGGCTTAGTCCAGTTTGTTCTTGTTCATTCTTTTTAGCCCCTTTAATATAAATGTCCTTTTAGCAACAAAAAAAAAATTTCCATTACCCGATCTGTCAAGAAGCTAACAATGGAAAAAAAATCCAATCCTCTCCAATTTTTTCATGGTACAGTGCGGTATAGTTCGGGGTAGAAATGTCGACATCTGGCAGACACGACATCCTGTAACAGTTTGTATATCCTCAGAAAAAAGTACCAAATCCGACAAAGTTGGACTTGCGGATGCTAAATAATGTGTCTTGCAGCTGGGAACTATCCAATATTGGTGTGTTCTAGCAGAACTCTTGAGTCAAGCGATAATGCTCTACTAGTACTCGTGATTGATACATAGCACATCATATCGTTGCACATCACAAACTTATTCAAGGTACGCCAACTCTCTCTCTCTCTCTCTCTCTCTCTCTCTGAGATATAGATATGACATACAGACCTTTTGTTTTCATTTTTCGATTTCAGTAGAGCCTTTGTTCGCGGTATTTGGATCCTCTACTGCCGAGCTGCCCGGTAAGACCGTACTGCGGAGACACAACAAGGCAGGGAATGACTGCCTTACCCCTGCTCGGGCAAGGCGCTCAAGCAGGGGTAAGGCGGTCATTCCCCACCTTGGGTGTTATTACTCTTTTTTTTTGTTTCTTTTTGCCTTTTCTTTTTATGTTATTAAGGCTCCGTTTGTTTCGATGTAAAATTCACATAAAAAAATTTAGATGTAAACTTTTTTTTATTTTATGAGAAAAGGAAAAAATATATTAAGCAAAGGTGAAAGATACATTGTTCTTTAAATGACCATATTTGGCCAGATTTAGCGCTACTGTTAAGCAGAAATGATCCACTATATATTTAAAAAAAAATGATCCACTATATATTTATAAGTAATGTTTGGACCCAAGTAGTTGATATTCAGATGTACAACTTTAAACGTTGGAAAGTATTGAAATATTTGGTTTTTTATGGAAACAAACATTAGAAAACTTTTCAACATGTAAAATTTTACATTTACGAAGTAAAATTTACCGTGGAAAATTTTCCAGGTAAAATTTTATGCCTAAGACTCCATTAACTCTGTAAAATTTTGTGCTTTTTTCCCCTTTTCTCTCCTACTTTTTTAACTATAATAAATTCTTTCTTTTCTAAAAAGAAATTGATATCAATTAATCTTCTCAACAAAAAAGAGTCTTGTAGGTTGGCCATCTGTGATTACTGCTTAAGGGTGTGTGTGTGTGTGTGTGTGTGTGTTGTGATTTGACTTATAGACTTGTTTATTTTCATATATTTTCGATTTCAATAGCCTTTGTTTGCATGATATAGCTTCTTCTTTTCTGTGCTTTTTGTTTCTTGGTGTTCAGACTCAATTGAGTCTGTAACATTTAGGATTCTTGGTCTTTTGCTCTCCTGTTTTTTAACATTAATAAATTCATCTTTCCTAAAAAAATTGATATCAACTAATCGTCTCAAAATCAAATCCATGGTTTTGATTTGGAAAAGGGCAAGGAAAGACTAGTCAGTGCAAAGCTGTTGGTTCAGAGATCACCCTCCTTTTGATTGGTTGCTCAAGTAGCAAGTGCCCTTCTCAAAAGACAACCCATGCAAATTAGTCCTATGTGTAGCTTCCAAATTAATCGAAGTATTATCCAAGGTATGGACTTTGTTTCACAGATCTTACTAGATTCAATTGTCAACCTAAATTCAGATTACAAGTTTTGTCTTCTATTCATGCAAAGTCTCTTCAATAAAATTTATAGGGTAAATTACACGTCACCCCCTGATTTTCAAGTGAAACTCAGATCACCCCCTGGTTTTTAAAAAAACTCAAATCACCCCCTCTACAGTAACGGTGTTAGTCTGTTGTTAGTTATTGGTGTGAAATGACTATATTACCCTTATACTAAAACATTATAATTAAATTTACAATACTACCCTTCCTTCATCTTCAACATTGGTCAAGGGTAGTTTAGGGATTTAAATTTATTTAATTGGCTGACATCATCACTTAACAACATAAAACTAACGGTAGGGACTAATTTGTCATATTGGGGTCTAAATCAGGGGGTGATTTGAGTTTTTTCAAAAATCAGGGGGTGATCTGAGTTTCGTTTGAAAATCAGGGGTGACGTGTAATTTACCCAAATTTATATATTAATCGTTTTGCTTCATTCTAGTTCTTGCTCATGTCAGAATAAATAAGGCCGATGACCTAGAGCAATGCAAAACCTACTTCATTAACCGAACTTCTATAAGGACCAATCAAATTTTAGTGAGAGACACTAGTTCATGTTGCATGCCTCGTTATCCATTAAGCATCTAGCATCTAATGCTTTAGCTCCTTGATCTATTTCTATATTATGGCATTGATAGCATTATGTTTGTTGTTTAGACGAGAAATTAAATGTTTTCACCGCCCATTATTTATATCCATGGTTATTGATATATTGGCATTGTTACGTACTGCATTCACAATGACATGGTTCATGTGCATTCAGATTTATCACCTATACTGGAAAGGTCATCCACTTTTATGGAATGTTCGGAGGTGGGAATAACTACATTGCAGTGTGTATGAAACCTAATATGGATAAGACAATTATTGCTTGTGACTTCTACGTAATGGTTCCTTGGAAAATTATTATTCTTTCCAAAATCTCCTGCGAGGTTAATTGGGATCTTCTTTTTTTTTTTCTTTTTCCTTTTTTTTTTTTTTCTTTTTCTTTTTTTATTTATTTATTTGTAACAATTATTGAGCTGCCATATCTCTATTGCAAATACAATTATCGTCTATGTCATGTTCCTTTATTTTATTGCTATTGTCTTTGTTTCCGATTTCGAGTTCTTGGTGCATATAAAAGATATACAACACCATTAAAGATATACAGCACTGTTAAAGCTACTACAAACTACCTGTTTCTAGTAATAGCAAAATGAGGTTTCATGCATATATTTGTTTCAAACTATTTAATTAGACTTTTATAGTTTTGTTTCAAATATGTTGAACTATATTAAAGACTAATAAGGAGAATAGGTCCAATCAAAAAATGGGCCACACCGAAAGGAAGAGAAGTTTTGTACAAAAAAGAAAGAGGAAGGTAATATAGACGATGGGAGAAGCATATAATATTCTATACATAAATCTTGATTATATATTTTGCTACCACTCAAATATCCTACTTCTAATGTTGAATACATATATATATATATTTTTTTGGGGCGCTGTTCTCTGCGCCGCAGCACAGCCTGTGCTCAAGCATATTGGGGTGGGTGTAATGACTACCCTGCCCCCTGCACAGGCTGCCCATGTGCCTGAATGTAAGCTGCGTTACGGCACAAAGAACATTCTCCTTATTTTTTTATTTAGCATAAGAAGAACCCAGATGGAGTGCCTTCCTCTCAGTTGTAGCTTTTCAAGTACACACATACTAAAAAGTTGGATCTTGGTCCTAGAATTAAAGGTCTTGAATTCTAATTCCATACACTTTGAAAGGGTGTCCCCAACCCTATCAACAACGCCCTGGTGGCTTTAATTGTGCAATAGCCAGTTCAGTTTTTAAAATATTGGCACCATACTCAGGTGCATGAATCCACACATATATTGATTATCTTTTTGACACAACCACCCATGAAAAATAGAATATTCCTTTGGGATATATTTGTTTCAATGCAAAATATTTGACGGGAATTATTTATGAACCAAATAGAACCATAGTTGTCAAGGTGCCGCTTAAGCATCTAGGCTCTTTCTTGGGTCCAAGGCGACAACATGCCTTGTTGACACTTCACGAGTTTATGTTTATTTATGTTTTGCATTGCTTTGTTTTTTAATGAATATGTTTATATTATATCCTATGTTTTATTTATTATGTGTTGGCTTCTCATATTAGGTCATTACTAGCATAATTATATCAAATTGCATCGATATGGCTTTGCATATAACCATTAATTATATAAAATTATCATTGCTATATTACATATGGTTATATATTGCACACCTAGGGCACCTAAGCGACAACTAGGTTGGCGTCTTGTCTCTTAGACACCCCTCCAACGCCTTAGGTTGACTACTTGCCTTGACAACTATAAATAGAACATATTATCTTATTTTTAATGTAATGGAAAAAATTGAAAAAAATAAAATCTCCATTAAATTTGATCAAATGTTTTTCCGAAATAAAAAAGGGTCTGATTTGTATCTTAGTATTTAGTATTTAAGATGGCCTCCATCATAAAGTCTGATCCTTTTCCTCAATCAACCATGCCCAAATGTGCTTCCTTTTCATGTACACTTAAAAGAGTAAATGGAAAAAATATATATAACAATGGAATAAAATATAGTTTTTATAACTAAATATAGATTTCCAATAAATATTTTCCATTAAAACAAAGGGAGTCATGGTGACAAACAATAGAGGGATGTTTGATATACTGACCATCTATGAGCTTTGACAAAGAATGGATCAGGAATATGAAATCTAGAGATTTGAAATTCTTGGAATAATTCTTTAGCCACCTTAGTCAATGTTGTATTTGAAGGCTTTTGAAGACCAGTCTGGGAAATGACACCTTTTGCATACTCATTGATGTAGGCCCAAGCCCATCAAGTCCACAAGGCCCGGGGCCTAGTCAAGACCAAGAAGCAACCCATACTTGGCCGGACCTAATCAGTTTCAAAACTCTAACTTAAGATTAATAAAAGTCTTGTTAGTGGAGAATCTCTACAATGACTTTAGTGCTTCCTTAATGCATGATATGCAAGCATTGTGGACTTGATGGGCTTGGGCCTGTATCACTCAACTGTTGAATGCAATATCAATGTGACAATTCAAAACAATTAAATAACAGAAGCAAGAAAACTTTATCTCTCTCCTCATCAAAAGTAATTTCCAATGAAAATAAATGATGGCACACAAATCCACACATTTGATGGGCACTACCAATTGAAATTTGCATATACCTCATTTGAGGACTCCTTGGCTTGCTGCTGTCATAGTGAACCCAGCTTAAAACATCAGAGTTCTTGAATGAGAAGCCTTTTACAGGCACCCGAACAATAGGAAAGAATCTCATTTCCCACGTGGGGAAAAAAATAATAATAATAAGGGCTAAATAAAATTACAGAGTTTTTTAAGCTGGCAAAAAACACAAGTATAGGGTCTTAAGCAGAAGCTTATTAGAATACATAAGTTCAATAAATTGATTATCAAAATTGAGAATAAGAACATCAGGTCATAAACATAAAAAAAATCAAGTGATAGTTTTCTCCTTTTTCAAATCTATGAAGTGGTCCACTAGCATTCACTCATCTCTTCTTTGGGAAAACACCATGCCACTTATTTCACTCCCTTTCATGGTTCCATTTCAAGAATTTTAGATTTATGATTACAATAAGTCACACAACATGGGGAGAGAGCTTATGATTCAGAAGATGTGTTTTTTGACATATTAGTAGTAGATGCAGTAACCACATAGGGTATACTCGAACCACATTGTATAATAATAAAAACAGAACAAAACCAAATAGAAGATTGTTTATTCAAATTTCTGGAAAGGAAAAAGGAATAACACAGTTGTACCACTGAAGAGTTAGAGAGAAGCTCTCTTCTCAACCCAAGGGGGCCTGATGCCCAGATACGTTTAGTTCAATAACAAGATAGAAAGAGATGTCACATGGATTCATCACAAGAACCACACAGGACACAAGTAGAGTCGATCACTGTCAATTTTGATATTGCAGCCTTGACGGGCGATCCTGCATGTAAGACACGCCAAAAGAACATTTTAAACTTAGGATGGATATTAATTTTCCAGAAAAATCTCCACCATTTAGAATTTTTGGAAACAAAATGAGAATTTGATGCTAAGAATTTAACAGCCAGCTGAGTGAAAACTTTCTAGATTTTGAGAGAGAACATTTCCAGATATCATTAGAGTCGGTCAACTAGAAATTAGAAATTCTATTACCAATATCAAGAGGAAAAACAAGTGAAAGAGAATTTACATTCCAATTAAAATTTGAAGTCAAGTCCTTAACCATTAGAAAGTTATTTGAGTGGAGGTTAGGGGATGGTAGGTAATTACCTCTAGGAAGAGGAATCCATGGGTCAAACCAATAGTGAGTGAGTGTTATTATCCAACCCTATTTTCTGCCAAACAATCTTTGAAAGAGTTAGCAAAAGGGAGGTTTTACCCCCCCAAAAAAAAAAAAAAAGGCAAAAGGGAGGAAATACTAATCGAGGTCCAAGATCCCCTTTTCTTCATGATTTTAAGGTCAAAAAGTGAAGAATGTGGGTAGTATTTGCTTTCAACGTTTGAGCCCTAATGGAGTTTGGTTCAGTTAAGAGTCTCCAACCTAGCTTGAGGATTAAGACTTGATTATGTATGGAATCATTGCGGAGGCCAAGACCTCTAGTTGAGATGGGTGAGAAAACTTTATGCCAGCCAACAAGATGAAGTTTCTTGTTTGAACCATAGTCACCATTCCAGAATCTCAAACAAATAGAGTCAAGAGATTTCAAAAAAAAAAAAAATTGGAAATAAAAAACAAGTCATGAGGTAAGAAGGGATAGATGCAATCACAGATTGAATTAAAACTCTCCTAGCAGCATAAGAGTTTAGAATGTATCTTTTCACCAAGTAATCCAAATCTTTGACTTTGGATCTAAAATAGCAAAGTTTAGTGCCAAGGTAAAAAGAGGAGGGAGACATTTCGGATATGTTCAAGATAGAACAAAATTTCCTCCTTTAAAAAATGTCCACATTTTTGCTAAAAAATACGTCACTCTTGTTAAAGTATATTTGTTGTCCAGTAATGTCAGAGAAAAGATCTAGAGCAGATTTAGTAGTTAATAAATTATCATCAATTGCCCTACGAAAAATAAAAGTGTCATCGGTAAATAAGAGATGAGAGATCTTAGGGGTATTTTAAGGTATTTTTATTCCTTTAAAAACCCTTAAATCTCTACATGCCGATAGAGGTCTGGAAAGATCTTCCATTGTGAGAAGAAAAAGGTTTGGGCTCAAGATGCATCTTTGACAAAGGCCTCTTTCAGGTTTTAGGTAGCCAAAAGGACTACCATTTATTTTGAACGAGAAAGTAGTGGACATTAGGGAGTTCATTAAAGTCACCCAATGGTTATGAAAGCCTTAAGTAACGAAAGAGATTGCAAATTAAGGAGCATTCAACTGTATCATAAGCCTTTGCCATATCAATTTTGATGGCCAAAAAACTAATCTTATCTTTTTTCTTATTCATGTAATGAAAAATTTCCTAAGCTAAAGTCACATTGTCAAATATTTGTCTATCAGAGAGGAAAGTAGCTTGAAAAGGTGAGATAATGGGAGGGAGGATACATTTAAGTCTATTAACCATTATTTTAGCAATACTTTTATAAGAGACATTGCAAAGGCTAAAAAGATGAAAATGAGAAGCATGATTAGAATTCTCCTTTTTAGGAATCATACTGATCAGAGTATGGTTGCATCCATTATGGAGGGCAGGAAAATTAAAGAAATGTTGAACCATATAAATCACATCATAACAAATAATATTATCGCAGAAATCATGGTAAAAACAAGCTTGGAAACCGTCTACACCTGGGGCCTTAAAAGCTCCAATAGATAAGGTGGCTTTTTTTATTTCATCGGGGGTGGGGGTAGAAATAATGGAAGACGCTGAATAATCATCAATACATTTGTCAAAAAGACATTCAACAAAGCCAGAATCTAAAGGAGGAAGGTTTAAAAATTTTGACAAATGTTTGGAAAAGAATTGGGTCATCCCTTGGGGGTCAGTAACCAAATTACCATCAGGGTCAAGGAGAGAAGTGATGGATCGTTTTCTCAAATTAGTTTTTGAGATAGAATGGTAAAGTTTTGTGTTTCTGTCCCCATCATGGATATAGCATGCCTAGATTTCTGGAACCAGAAAGCTTCTTCCGCATTAAAAATCCATTTTAATTTGGAAGCCAAAAGGTGGAGAGCTTCAGAATTATCTATAAAGATAGATGGATTTTCAAGATTTCCAAATTGTTGGAGATAGGAATCACGGAGATTATGAATGTCCCCAAAAACAACTTTATTCCATTTGCTGAAGAGATTACTCAATTAAATTAATTTGATATGAAGATTCTCTGAACCTAGTGAGCACCATTTTTGAGATAAGGAAACTGAGGAAATCTTGATGATGAGTCCAAGCTAGTTGGAAATGAAAACATTTTTTGTAAGAACATTTCATTGGGACCGTGTTGAGAAAGATTGGGTTATGGTCAGAGCCAATGGATGGGAGTTTAAAATTGTAGCCCTAGGAAAGGAATTAAACCAGGAGGGACACCAACAGCTCGATCCAAACATTCTTTCACCAATTTTTTTTTTTTTTTTTGGGGGGGGGGGTGGGGGGGTGTGTTGTTTTGCTTGTTTGACCATGTAAAAGGACAGCCATGGAAACGTATAGGTTCCAAGGAGAATCTAGAAATAAGAGCGGTGAGAGATTGTGAAGATTGATCACTTATGAAGGAATTCCACCAAGTTTGTCCTGCTGTGAGGTAATTTCATTGAAATCTCCCATGATAATGAACTTATAAGTTAAAGAGGATAAGAAAGAAGATAGGTTATTCTAGAATGATATCCGATTATTCCAAAACTTGGGATTTAGAAGGATCTGTTTTTGTTTTGAGAAAAGGGTGCCAATTTTCAATCCGAATCTGTTAGATCAATTGAGAAAAAACCAAACCCAACCCTTATTCATTTGGTTTTTCATCAAATTGTATGGAAATTGAATCAGACCGGATTGATCGAATCCAAAAACAGAACCAAACCAGAAAAATCTTGTAAAAATCCAAAAACATTATAAAATAGTTTCCATATATCACAATATGTGAACTCGTAACCAATTGATAATCCACCGACAAGAGCCTGTTAAGTCTACAAGTTAAAAGGTCGAATTAATTTGGACCAAAATCAAACTGTCTCAAGGGTTTTTTATTTGACCTAATAATAAATTGAAATTAGCGCAGCCTAACAAAAAATTGAATCGAATCGGCCGATTCACATATTGTAATTGTCCGAAATTGATCCCAAAAATCCTAGAATGGGTCTTTCTAGAATAGCACGAATCGAGATCATCCGATTCTGTTAGTGATTAGTGATTGCGAATCGAGCCTGATGCCTAGCCGGGATTATTGCGTTGGATTGATCAGCGGAGTCGTATCTTTTGACGGACGGAGTGCCTATTTCACATGGAAATGTGACCTGCTGTGCCGGTCGAGACTCAAAATTGAGCATTGTAGTCCGACTGAACTTCTTTTTGCGTATGTAATGACTAATGAAGGTTACAGATTCGGTAAAGAGGAAGAAACTTAGAATATCGTAGCTGCTCATGGTTATTTTGGGAAGGGCATTACTTCCGGTTCAATCCATAACTCTTCCCTTGCTTTGCCTGCCTGCTGCTCTGCTCCCCCTTCAAATGGATTGGATCCACTGCCCCTCCAATAGAAGTTGAAGATGCATATGATCGATTTTGATTGGAATTGGCCGATTCAACAAGAATTTTACATTCAAAATTAGAGATTGATGTGGTCCATGCCGATTCCAATCCAAAGCCAGAATTTGTCAAAAAAAAAAAACCTTGGAATCAACACTCAAATCAGAAACTCAGTGATGAAACCCCAAAAACTCTAGAATCAACAATTATAGATCTGTCGGAATTGGGATTGGTCACGGCTGCTTCATATACCAAAACTATTGATTAAGTTGTGGATTTGAAACTTGAAATTGGAGATCAAATCTGTCTTTCCTGATTATGACCAGGATCAATCGGATTTGGACAAACTCTATCCCCAAAACTCTAAAATCAGCGCCCAAATATGAAAACCAATGATCCAATCCCCCAAACCCTTGAATCCGTTGTTTCAAAATGACCAAAATTAGGATATGGCAATTCCAATCAAAATCGAAAGATTTGACCACTGACTTAAACTTGGAATATGAGATAGAATTGATCCTTGCCGATTAAATTCGAATCGTATTAAAATTAGCCAGAATTAGGTGGAATCGGTTCCTAAAATCCTACAATTGTCTATTTCATCAAAGCTCAAAATCCAATATTGAATTGATCCCTACTAATATCGTACCCAAAAAAAAAAAAATTTGATCCCTACTAAATCCGATTTGGAGCAGGTTGGAATTCACCAAAATGGGTCCCCAAAACATATATTTTTAACTTATTCACGTCCCCGGAATCCATGGGAAATTTTTTTAAAAAAAAAAACTTTAGTATTCAAGTCATTCAACAATAACAGAAAAAAACAGAAATAACCACTTTCACCCCTTAAATTGACAAAGACAAGGGCATTTTGGTAAATCTGATATCGTGTTCTTTCCTACCTGAAATAAAGGCAAACCAAGAGATGTGTCTATATATATAAATCCCTCTCGTATGTCCAAACCAATCTGGCCAGGTTCAGATTCAGGGACCTCTTGAGGACCGATCTTCTTTAATCTCCAAATTAAGCTCCCCCAAATTAACCTCAAAGTCCCAGAAAATGGCCGGCAGCACGGCAATGACAATCTCTACAACCTTACTCCTTTTTCTTGTTCTACCGGCGGCGATCTCAGCCGTCCCCGCCGATTTGAACAAAGATTTCATTGATACCAACTGCAAAACAACTTTATACCCAGACATATGCTACACCAGCATCATTGCCTACGCCGGTGACATTGAAGTAAGCCCAGCCAAGCTCGCTCGCGTAGCCGTCGATCACAGCTTCAATAGTATTCGTTCCATTGCCTTATATGTTTTGAACAACTCAGGCAAATTCAATAATAACAATGATAAGACAACTGTCGGTGTTCTAAAGGACTGCAACAAAAACTTTGAAGATGCCGTGCTTCAGGTGCAACGCTCAAACAGGGAAATACGCTACCTGGACTTCTCTGTCTCAAAGGAAGCGTTGCTGTTCAAGATAAGTAATGTGCAGACGTGGTTGAGCGCTGCACTTACAAACCAGGAAACGTGTGCGACCGAGTTGGCGAATATAAAATCGGAGTTACATGATAAGGTGGTGAATAGCAAGAAGTTCGTAAGCATTGCACTCGCCTTGGTCAATAGTTATGCTAAAGCGGCCCAAGCTAATTAAGCTTTAGCTTAATTGGTTCTATAGTAAGTAGCATTTAAAGAAACGGTATAAAGTTTAATTGTATGTTTTTGGTTTTGTAGAGCGAGAGAGAGAGAGAGAGAGACAAGTACATTAGATTCCTTGTGGAATTGAAAATTTTATATGTCTGAGAAGGAAAGAAGGAATCTCTTGATGATGTAATTTTTTCGATCCCTTCTTCTTTCTTGAATCCCCTTCTTCTTTCTTGAATCCTTACTCATCATATGATGGAGAAAAGAAACTTATGATCGATGATGGATCATAGAAAGAAAGAAGAAGCATTTTTGTGCTCTCAGTTTGCCAGAAATGAATTCAGGTTGTTGGGGTCAATTCGCCTGTGTTGGTTTTGTTTTTGGGTTTTTTTTTTTTTTTTAATGCTAACCTCGAGCCTTGTGCACTAAGTACGACCTTTGTTTTAAAAAAATGTAGGTAAAAAGTTCATGCGATCAAGTAGAGATCTTTTACCCAAAAGTGTATTAGCAACATATGCACTACTACTTTGGTAGGTATTGATCTAGGTATAAGATTTCCGATGGATCTGTAAGTTTAATTCTTAATTTAGACAATAGGGTGTTCTAATGATGGGTTGAGGTTCGTTGGTCTATCCCACCATATAAGAATATTTTGAATGGTTTCATATGGACCATTGCATCTGAACACATGAATATTAAAACAATATATAATTTTATGAAATATTAATTGCAAGAAACAACAAATATATTATGTATATATAATCCAAAGGTCCCATGGATGTCTTTGGTTTGGGGAACTTCACTACTCCCTTGCCAGACTATTTTTGGATCCTACATATGATATATATGATATGGTATGTCGAAAGAATTTAGATCCTTTGTTGTTGCCTGCCCGTGCAGTCGACGTGCAGCCTCACACAGGCAGGGCATGGACCCCACATGGACCCCACCTGGGCAAGGTGCTCAGGCAGTGGGTAGGGCGGTTATTTTGTCTCGGTCTGTGTGAGGTTGCATGCCGGTCGCACAGGTATGCGACAATAGAGGATCCAAATCTTCGTCGAAAAGGGGAGTCAATGCCTTCAAGATGTGATCTTTGCAATGAGGTTGCTAAGTCCTTCAAGCATATCTTCCTAGAGTGCAAATTCTCTTTGGCGGTGTGGGATGCATACATGAGCCGATTTGGTCTTATTTAGGAGAACTCGATTCAAGATATAGTGGTATGGTGGAGGAGAAAAACTCATAGTTTATCACTTCTTGATACGTGTTGTGCATGTTTTATTCTCATTCCCTACTTTAAATGGTAGGAATTAAATTATAGAAGATTTGAGGGGTGGAGGAGGGGAGAGTAGTAGGTTTTCAAAATTATTTTAAATGAGAACAGATCAAGACCTACCAATTTCCCATGGTTCAGTTTCATTTGTTACAGACTAGGTGTGTGCAAGAAGAATAGGCGTCCCAATAATTTCAAGGAACTCGGTTACGTAGTTGGAGATCTTTTGGTGTCGTCCTCCTAGAAATTGGGTGAAACTGAATGTGGATGGTTGTTCACTTGATAACCCACGGAGGTCAGGTGTTGGGAGATTTTCCATGATGAAAACGCTCGAGTAATTCACTCATTTGGTTGGTTTGTTGGCCATGGGACAAATTTTGAAACAAAATTCCTAGCCCTAGTGTGTGGTCTGAATTTTGCCAAAAAATTGGGAGCTTCAAAATTGTGGGTGGAATTCGACTCAGTGGCAGTGGTGACATCAGTTTATTCCAACTCCATCCCTTAATGTGACCGTCAAGATTGGATCTTCATTTAACCTTTATTGGCATCCATCGAACGGAAATTCTCATTGTTACAGAGAGGTTAATCTGATAGTGTATTATTGATCAAAATCTGCAGCAAAAAGTTGTGATTCTTTTGTTTTACAGCCTTTTCCTCCTATCATCAGTGAGATGGAGATTGATGCTTTAGGAAGATCCCGTTTTTGGATTTGATTTTAGTTTTTACTGTCTAGAAGGTCGTTATCTCCTGCTGATGGCCATGTCATAGGTGGGAATCTCGACCTTGTGTCTTGCAACAGTTTTTGGTTCCCTGGTTTTCTTTTCAGGGTGTATATTCTTTTGGGAAAATTTCACAGACACCTCCTAAAAGTATCCAATATCTCAGAAACTTATCATACTGGGTCAAAATGTCACAGACACCCCCCCTATTTTTATAAATTTGTTTCAATTTAGTCCATTCCGTTAGTCTCTGCAGTTAAGTGTCTATTAATACTTTTTAAATGACGAAATTACCCTTGCCACAGTGAAATCCCTATAATACCCTGTTTTATTCCTTTTTTTTTTCTCCCCTTCTTCTTCTACTTCTTCTCGTTCATCACCACCGCCACCACCTCCAGCCCTCCTTCTCTTGCTCCCCTGCTGCTGTTTCTTCCGCCGCCGCCACCACCACCACCACTGCCACCCCCTCCAGCCCTCCTTCTATTGCTCCCCTGCAACCCCGCCACCACCTCATCCATTAGATGTCTGAAATTCATTCTAATAGCAGAAAGTTTGGTTCTTTGCCTTGTAAGAATGGCAGATAATTGCAGTCGGAAGCTCATTGTTGAGGTCTGCAACGCGAGAAATCTAATTCTCAAGTACGGGCAAGGAACCGCCAGTGCTTATGTGATCGTCGATTTCGATGGTCAGAGGCAACGGACGAAGACGAAGTTCAGAGATCTGAATCCACAGTGGGACAAGAAGCTTGAGTTTCTAGTTAATGATCTGGACACCATGGCCTCTGAAATCCTTGAGCTTAACATCTACAACGATAAGAAGACAGTGAGGCGAAGTAATTTCCTCTGTAAAGTCAAGAACTCCAGTGGTGGTTTTGTGAAATTGGGATCTGAAACGCTAGTTTTTATTTTGGAAAAAGTGGGGGGTTTCTTGCTTGAAGTGGCTGATATCTAGTGGTTTCGTCATTTTCTGCAGCTTGACTTGTGTGTTCTGCTAGTTTTGTTGTGGGGGAAACCCTAGGAGCTCCGGTTTGAGCTCAGAATGTGTGGCTTCACCGGCTTGTGGAATTAGAGGCTTGAGTGATTGGAGATTGAAGTGCAAGGGTTTCGGTTGGTGACCATCTATCGTGGAAATGGTTTTGAATGAAGTTTTTGATCTGATTGTTGTGATTCCGTTATCCTCTGGAGAAAAGAAGCGTCTTTTCGCAGATCAAAGGAGAGATGGGCTTGAAGGTCTATTATGTCGACGAAGATCTCCCAGCTCTCGACACTGCCGCACCACCGGAGCAGAAATCGGAAGCTCCAGCGGAAGCTGAAGACGCACCACCGGTAGAGAAAGAAGAGGAAACGAAGGAGGAGAAGAAAGATGAAGAGAAAAAGGAGGAAAAACCAGCATTTGATTTCTTTTTTCTCTCTGATCTACAACTTTGTATGATGAAATCTGAAACTGCAAGCACAATCTTCAGGAATGTTTAATGTCTGACTTCAAGAACTTGTAATCTTCGTAAGAAACGATAGTATAGCAATAAGGTGATGGTCGCCGGAGCCGGAGCCGGAGCCGGAGCCGGAGCCGCAGCAATAGAGAGAAGAAGATGAAATGATAGTTTTGTCATTTTATTTAAATAACTGTGCTTAACGTTTGGGGTGTCTGTGACATTTCGATCAAGTATAGTAAGTTTCTGAGATATTGGATACTTATAGGGAGTGTCTATGAAATTTTTCCTATTATTTTTTGTTCTTCTTTTAATACAAAGGATTTTTTAGCGAAAAATATATATATATAC
Source organism: Telopea speciosissima (assembly GCF_018873765.1). NCBI lineage: Eukaryota > Viridiplantae > Streptophyta > Magnoliopsida > Proteales > Proteaceae > Telopea > Telopea speciosissima. The sequence goes on from NC_057924.1 coordinate 51,178,442, forward strand.
ATATGACTTGAAGAAATAGAAACTTTGGAATTCCCTTTCCCCTCGAAACCTTATTCCCTCCCTGACCTGCATATAACATAGGTTTTTCTTCCGCTCAAACAACTTTTGTCCCCGAATTCCTAGCCCCATCTCTCTCTCTCTCTCTTATCAACAAATTGTAGAATCCCAACCTAAGAATAATTCCTCCCCCTCTGCCTTTTGAAAGCGAAGATTCAAATGGGGCATAGACCTTGCCTCCCCTCTCAGATTGATCTGATTTTCAGGAATTTAGATCTAGAGTCCATTTCATTGCCATTGCGAGACTGCAACTGAACTCGAAAAAGAACGAGTAGTAGAAGAACCCAAATCATGCCCTTCACTTTCATGCAATTCTGTGAAATAGAACGTGAGGATCTCAACTGTGCAATGTCTCTTACAACTTTTGAGACAAAATATGAGGAGAAATTTTGAGTTTTTTCTCTCCATCTAGAAGGCATGGGGTTGGTATTCTTATGGAAGCAAAGTAGATCGTCAAGACTTTCAAGGGAGATTCAATTGGGTGCATCTCAAATTGGCTCTTTGTGCGAAAGTTGCACACATCTAGAAGAAGAGACATTTTCCGTTTTTTCAGAAATAAAATGGCGACTATGCTTTTTTTGTTTTGTTGAGTTATTGGGGTTTCCTGAATTTTGTTTGGCTTCGGGCCTTGGGTGTAATATTTAGTTTTGAAGCCATTTGAGGCTTGTTGAATTCAGTCCAATCAGCTTATGATTCCCTATCTTGGGATTTTCTGTTTGCAATTTTGTAGAAATTTGGTTTTAGTTCTAAGTTGACAGACTGGTTGTACTAAATAGTCATATAAACTAGAATTCCCATCCTTCTAAATGGTGGTCCAATGGGGTTCTTTGGAGTACATAGAACTCTCCGTCAAGATGATCCACTATCCCCTATTTTATTTATGTTGGTTGAAGAAGTGATGTGTAGAGGTTTGAAATCATGGGTTGAAGATTAAAAAAATAAATCCCAGCTTTGTCTAGTCCTCGTGGTGCCCTTGTTCCCTGCCACTTGTTTTTGCAAATGACATCTTCATTTTTATGAATGCTTCCTTAAGGTATATCAAGAACTTGATGTCCTTCCTTTCTTTGTGTTTATCTTTTTTTGGTCGCTCAAACAATCAGTCTATTGGCTGATCGGTCAACCATGACAAATGATGTATAATATACAGCGTGGGCGTGCCAGAGTCTACAAGACTCAATGTTTGATGGAGATTGTGCTTCTGACTTCTTCTATATTGCTATTGCTCTTCAATTGCTTTTTCTTTTTCTTTCTACTTTTTTTAATGTTTAATCCCGCATAATAGGAGATGTAGATCCTCCTCTAGCCTCGATTGCTCCAAGGACTTTAGATTATAAAGAACAAATTGCAATTCGCAAAGAAAAGAACAATCACAAAACCAAATGATAGACTTGAAGGACAACCAATGATTTCTATTGATTTCAACACAAGTACATTCAAAGAACATACTATTTAAGGATAATCAAAATAAGAACTTGATAGATAGAATGACCGATATGGTCAGAGAGAAAATTACAATAAGAAAATAAAAGATAATCTAAAGAAAAAGTAAAGATAAGTAAAATAACAAGTTTTTTGTTGATCGAGAGATCCCTCTCACTCCTTGGAATTTGGCTTTTATACTTGCTAGGGCGGTGTCTCTATTTGAAATTCCTTAACTGCCCCTCTTTGGCGGTTATAGAACTGCTTAATCCCATGTATCCCTTGATTAGTTCCCACTCTAGTGGTAGTGTTAGTGTTGGGTACTTCGCGGTTACAACCATCTTGAGCCCACTAAATTTCCTTATGGGGAATCTACCTTGCTGACAGATCTTTTTGCAACTTGAATTCGATCAGTCTATTATAACCAGTTAATCGGTAATTTTGGGGTGTAAACAATCCCCTGTGCAACCTCTAAGTATGATTCTTATAAAGTCCTTATGAGCTTGCAATACCTTCCTAAACTGTTGATTGATCTTCCATCACTCCGTGCAATTGGCCTTCAAAATCTCTTCCCTCTCTTTTCAGTCATTTCATACTTTTAAAACTCTTGGAAAGTCATTTGAATAGACAATTGCTTAAGGCGGGTAACCCATCCATTTAGTACTACCTGTCTATCTTCCTCCTAATATGACGGCACTCGCGACTTTGTAGGGATTCATTTAGCCAAGAACTCTTAAGTACTTCTAAAACAAAATAGGAACCTCCCTTCTTGCGAGGAAAGTCAAATTCTTTTTCCATGCTTTCATCAACCCTTCCATATTCTTCTTCTTCCCTTTCTGCAAATGTCTAAGAGTTCTCCTTATCCTTTCCTGGCGTCTGCCACAAGAACGGAGATGAACTCTACCCATGCTTCATTTGACATCTCAGTATATCCCTTGACACTTAGTAATGTAGCTCTAGATTGGTAGAAGACCAACTAAAAGCCAGCAAACCAGGATCTGTTATAAATAGGTGAATCGGCTAGGTTAAAATAGGGTTTTTAGTGAAATTAGGGTTAGGGTTAGGGTTTGATGTATGGATTAGGTCAAATTAAGGTAGGGGAGTCTATCAATGAAGGTCCGGAGATGTTTTAATGGATGGAAGAGTGTAAAGTTGAATGGGCAGCAACTTAGAATTAGGGCTTCAAGTTTTGGAAAAGATGAAAGATGGTAATCTAGGGTTTAGAGTGGGAGGATGGAGCTAGGGTTTGGATCGAGTGCTATAGGGGCAACGATGGAAATTCGGTTATGGTTTGGTGTGGTTTTGATGGGTGGATTGGTCTGTGCAGGATTTAGGTAATGGGAAAATTGAGAAACAGAAAGGGGAGGCTAGGGTTGGGGCTGTAGAGGATTTAGAAGTAGAATTGGGGGATGGGGAATGTTTCAAACTTACTGGAGTAGCAGAATTATCCTGGCAACAGCTTGTTTGCTTGAAAAACTTGAATAAAACTTAGATCTTGAACTTGAACTTGAAGGAGAGCTTCAAAAGAACCACCCGGACTTCACAACGCAAGGTGTCAATGGGATCAAACACCAATCCCACCAACGAACCACCCGGGCTGCCCATTGCAAGGTGTCAATCGGATCAAATACCGATCCCACCAACCTTGATCAAACATAAGACAAAAATCTTCAATTGAGAAAAAGAGCAGCAAAAGCTTTTCATTAATATCAAAATTCATGTTCAATACTTGCCCTCTCTTACAACCTTATATAAAAGATTCAAAAATAGACTCCTACTCTAAAAAAGAAAGGTCTAACTCAATCCTTAACCTATTAGGTAACCTAAACTAACTAGGAAAGTGAAATAACAAAAGAAGTAGACTCAAAACACGGCTGGACTTATAGAGTCCTAATCCAGCCCAATTTAAGTTGGCATATGACCACTTAACCAAGTCACATGATCACTCAAGTGATCACATGACCACTAATTACATAAAAATAAAACTAAAGAATCCTGTATGCAACCTAATTACCCATATTTTTTGCCCATAAAAGTGGCATATTACATAGAAAACCCATGGGATCAAAGGCCCAACATGTATATATCCCAACCCAGAACTTATTTTCAATAAAAATAGTCCTTTAGGTGATTAGTCTACATCACTTAGTTCAGTTGACATAACCCTACTTAAACAAAATCTAATTCTATGTTCTAATATTTCACAGTATTCCCATTGCTGTCTAGCTAGATCAACAAACATACCCATCACATGTTTGGAGAATTATCCATACTAACTTCCTATGTTTATCTCCACAGTTATTTTAGACTGAAGTTAATGTCTTTTTACAGAACTGCTTCTCAGACCATTACTCTAAAAAGTTTATCTTTACCAAACACGTAAGTTCATCAAAGATTATATTTCATAGTCGCTGATCATTTTGTTGCTAGTTATTTATATTTATCACTGTCGACTCATGAACATATTCGCACCTAATATAGTATACACATGTTAGTGTACTCAAATGTTTGTAGATAAGTTTATGGAAAATGAGGATTAACACAAAATGTGCATCTTGATTTTATTTCTCATGTCTTGTAACAAATTTGTAGCTTTCAAGATCCACTCACATACTCATGTCCTCTTCAACTAAAACGTTCACCCCTCGAGCAAAAAAAAAAAATAAGGATATGTTTCTAATAGTTTTAACAGAAAACACAAAAGAGGTAGTACATGAACATTACAACAGTTCCAACTCACCGTGTCATCCCAAGCTACATGAACTATATACCACCAAACACTATATTCAAGGTCCTATATATCTGCAGGTAACTCATCAAATTAGCCTTTTCTCAACACTCAATATGAACAGTATATCATTCATTGATTCTATTTGTGTTTCTGCAAAAAGAAAGAAGGCCACATTGCAAACTGGTGTGGGCAAATTCCAACTCATTGCTGCATAGGAATTGTATACAATGGTATGCCATATGACAGTTAATATTTTGGCATTTATATCATTGAAATAAGTCCTTTACAAACTTACATCCAAGAAGCAATATTTCATCTGCTGCAAGCAATTCTCCAAAACTTCAGCTTTCTTCTTGCTGCCTAAGCTAACTGCTTTCATGTAATACTCCATCATGGATCTAAGGTAAGGTTTCAAGAGCTCATACCTGGAAAAATTGTTATTATGATCGTCATAACGAACAAATTATGGAGCATAGAATATGAAAAAGTTGGACCCATAGCCATTAATAGTTTTTGGAGAGAATCTCTCCACAGAACTTATTTTCCGGCCACATGGTAGCTCAACCGACATTGGAACTTTGTGGATCTATAGTCCACATCAGCATCCATCGCAAGTTTAACTCAAAAGCATATTACCACAAGGAGAAACAAATCTTTGGATAAGTATCAACCGATATAGGAGAGCATTATAAAAAGTTACAAAATTTTAAAAATAAAAATTCAAACATTTCGACAATACGGCGGAAAAAGTTCAACAGTTGTCAGGTATATGGATCACGATAACTGACAATGGATGGCATAGACCCTATTGTAGTTATCCAATTGTCAGAATAGTCAAACCATCTGTCCATTTGGCAAGCCATGTACATTGTCTGTGGAGAGATCTTTTTCCCCTATTTTATATGCAGAACAAAAGGGAGTCATAGGCAAAAAATATGAGATAAAATCTGACAATAGTTGAGAAATGTTTTCATCAGCAGAATATTACAGTATTGACTTTAACTCCATCTGAGAACCATTTTCTGATACGTAGGAACAAATGTGCAATACAGCAAGTTAGACACGATCGCATAAGATAAGTCCAACACTAAATAACATTTCTCCAACTAAAAAATATATATATAAACACCACCAGCATGGACTATACTTAGATAAGGTAAATTAGCAAGGAGAAATTAGACAATTGCTTTTAGAAAAGCAATAGCACCGAAAACAACAAAAAGGGCAGAGCCAAGACACGAGAATGTATAGCAAATGAACGTCCGCACCACAATGTACCTATTGAATCATAGATATTGAAAGTAACTTGTGCCTGTATGTGCACACACACAGACCCAAAACAAAAAAAGAAATACATGTTGAGTGATGCTGATGATCATGATGAAAAGCTGGGGGATGAGGAAGAGGTATGCAATCATACAAAGGGCATCCAAAGGCTCCAACTATGCAAAAACAATACCACTGATTAAAAAAAGAAGGCTAAATCATTCTCCCCTTCTCTCCAACCAAGTACCACCAGCACAAAGCTCTCCAAAGAAACAGCAAGAGAAAACAAAGAAATCAGAAAAAAGACAGATTAAACTCATGTATAGCCTCATTTATCTTGGTGAACCACCAAATTTCCCAATGGAAAGAAAGTTATCAGCAAGCCATTTTTTGCGAATAGAATTATATTCACCACAGGTTTCTGACATCTACAATGAAGAGATTAATTTGTTGGTTGAGCTCTTGTCCAATTTGATTGAATCAAACAAGTGCATGAGTCATATTAACCTACTTAAAATTGACTATGCCTCATTTTAAAAAAAACAGATAAGTGGAATCTTATTTTTTAGGCTAAAAATTAAGTTATTTCCTACATGACCTGTTATACTCCAAGAGCTTTTGAGCCTCTTGAAAAATATCCAGGGTATGCTGACATTGGCAATGAGCTATGGTCCTCTCAAATGATGAAATAGACACCTCTAACTTATAAAAAGTAGAAGATGCATGGACTGCAATCAAATGTTATCGAATCCTTGGTAATTTTTATTTTTTATTTTTTGGAGAGAAGTGAAAAAGGAAAATTATACACACACAATGCTGTCCACTTGAGTACTTAACTTTAATCAACCCTGGACTCCCTACAAAACCATCCCACCCATTGCTTTTGTTGCTACTCTTCAAGTCTGCATGCTCATTCTTCCTGGGCTACAAACACCCAAAGCATCTCTTTCCGTCCAAACACACCAGCATACTGCAAACTACTGTTTTTACAGAACATCCGGAAAGCTATCTGGTACATGTCCAGTGCTCAGCACATCTAACGGTCTCCTAGCCATCCCACATTTATTTGGCCTTTTGCTTCCAGGATGGTCTGGATGGGCGTCCAGGATGCTTGGGACGCCTACAGTTTTCCAGACCATACCAATCCCAAAACAGTTTTTTCTAAACATTGCCGCAAACAGAATCATCTTCCATGGAAATGCTGTCTCCCTTCTACCAGTCACTCTTACCTTCCACCAAAACAGACAGTGAACCAGGGTGGGGGTACTTCCATGGAAATGCTGCTCTCCCTTCTACCAGTCCCTCTTACCTTCCACCAAAACAGATAACAGCAAACCAGGGTGGGGGGGGGGGGGTACTACGCCACCCTAACCACTGAAATAATGCCCTCCCACAAACTGCAAAGGAAACCTTGCATTCCAGAAATTTATGGTTGGCATTTTCCTCTGTCTCCTGACTTAAAGATACATGCATTCCTTATGCTCCACACTTTCCTAATCAGATTTTTCATCAACAAAATATTCCCAAAGCAACCATCCATATGAAGAAATAAATGCATGGAGTACTAAATATGTTCCAAACAATTTTTTTGGGGAAAGGCACTATAAACATCAATACACTATGCACCATTTTGAAACAGAAAAAAAAAAAAAAAAAAACTTTACCAAGGATCTACCACTCCTGCTGCCTCCCGGCATTATCACACCCCTTTTCCTTTGTAATTGACACCTTTAACACGTTTACTAAACCCAATCATTCAATTTCTTCTGAAATTGTGAACCACACCCTACTTCCCTCCATCCTCTCCATATGGTCTTCAACAAATGCATTTGGTTGCAAGCTATTTGATACAAATGAGAAAAAACACTTTAAAGGCCCAGTACCACACCAACTGTCATGCCAAAATTCACCCTTCTCTCATCCCCTACCAAGAATACCCCCTTCTAAACTGTTGAGAATTGTTATTTACTCCCTTTCAAACTCCAACCACATAAGACCCATTGTTTTGGCGAAATATTTCAGTATCTCTAGACCTCAAAACAAATCAACATGGGAAATACAATATTTCGTTGCTATAAGCAAACCAAAATTATCAAAATGTTGAAACCTCGGTCAAAATGATCCAAATGTTCCATTCATTCATATAAAATACCAAATTTTCAAGTCTGAGTGATCGAAATGTTCGAAATTTGGGAATGAGTCAAAATTGCTAGAATGCTTCAAATTCATTCAAGAACTCACAAATCTTGGGAGATTCAAATATCTCCTAAACTCATAGCTCCCACAACAAGATTGGAAGGAGATAAAAGGTTATACAAATATGGCTTGAAAGTTCAAGAAAGATGTAAGTCCTTACAACTTATCTTGGCTCAACTTTTTTGCTAGATTTGAGCAATGTTTGAATGCTTACATAAGATTCAGATCATACTACGAAAGTTTGTTGGAGTTTTGCAAGATTGAAACATCTTTGTTTTAATCTTAAAACTCCATCTATCTTGAAACCCATTTTCCCAAAAAAAATTACATCCAATTGGTTTTTACGAAAAATGGCGTATCCAGTGCACGAGGCTCCCGCCATTGCAAGGTCTGGGGAGGGTCATAATGTACGCAGCCTTACCCCTGCTTTCGCAAAGAGGCTGTTTCCAGACTCAAACCCACGACCACTTGGTCACAATGGAGCAACCTCATCGGTGCACCAAGGCCCGCCCTCTAATTATATGTTAACCATATTATGCTCTGTTTCTCATGAAAACACATGGGCACTTAGTACTAATAACGTACTTGATGTCAATATTTTAATTATGTGCACAATAATTTATATAGGTGAAAGGACACAATACCTATAGTATACACTAGCAAAACAGGGCGTGAAACCAAACTACAATTTGGGTAGGCCTTTTTTTTTTCACATACATGTATTCATGTATATTTATGCTTAAACACGCATCCGCTAAAGTTCCATTGCAAAATTCATGTATTTCCCTAAATTTCTCCTCATTTCCACAAAATTATGACCATTTCGAGGAAATATTTCAATTCCAACAGGAGGGTTTTTTTTTATCCCGAATATTATCTGGGACCCGGGGCAACCCCTAAAATTTTATTAATAATAAAGTGGAATAATAGAGAATACACGGGGGGGACATACCCGCCTTACCCCAATCCAAAAGACATAAAAGCTCTCTAACTCACAGCCAGGAACCAAAGCATAGCCACCCAAAGACAAATAAACCAGAAACTCCAGACCTAAAAGCGCAGCACAGGCAGCCCCACTCGATCCTCCCAGATGATAGGACGGAGAGCCACCAGAAGGTCCTGTCCAGTCTGAAATACCAACAACCCTCCCCGATTCCCCCTCCTGCATTTAATTACGACAGGGATTGAAATGACCTATCCTGTCAAAATCTCAAACCTTGATAAGACCCATCAACCCTCCCCGATTCCCAGCCCCCTCCTATCAAACCATACTTGGCTCCAACCATTTGCATCCATCATCCCCCTCCTCTTCTCCCATTCTCCGCAACTATTTAAGTAATATAGCAGTACTCATCCCACTCACATGCCTTATACCCAGCCCACCATGCTCCTTTGCCAAACAGACCTATCCCCCCCCCCCCTTCACTAGATGATGTCTCCAAGTATCATTATTTCTTTGTCAAAGAAAGATCTTACAGATTGGTGGCAAACACAAGACACAAGTATTAAATCCATAAGGAATATGAAAATGTGGTCATGTTCAGACACTTTAGATTGTCAACTTCCATGGGCCAAATGTCCATTCAAAACCATTGACTGCTTCGACTGTCTGACAACTATTCAAACTACCTGAGTGACAGCCACAACTCAAGCCCAACGGACCAACTATGGTCCTGCTCTACAAATGATATACTTGTACTGTACCATAGAAGGTCCTCCTCTTGCATTAAATATTGTTACAACTTTAAAATTTTGGGTTTTAACTATAATTTTTAAAATGACCATATGGTTATGATTATAGAATCTCAAATACATCCAACCATCTCATCATAGCAGATAAATTAGGTGTCCTTTTTCTAGTTGGAAAACTAAAGTCTTTCTTATAAATTTATAGCTAATTGAGTACTTGTTCGCTGTCCACTCTAGTGGAATGACCAACCAGTGCCAAGATTAATTGCTTTTTTCTAATGAAAATGAAAAATTGAATAACCATAAGAAACCAAGAATAACATGTCCAAACAGTCTTCAGGGAGAATCCCACACTGCTTACTCATCCTAGCATGTTTTGATAATCTAAATGCCACACACATAAATATAATCATGTTTAATAATTTTTACAGACAGAAGTTGTTTTAATAGAGTGCACAAATCAAATGAAAAAAAGAAATAAAAAGTTTGTCATGGCCACCTTCAACCAGTTCACTAGCTCCTGAGAATCCGACCAAATGTCTATGTGCCTGCTTCCCATCTGTGTTTCTCATTTTCTCTGTCAAACTCTTGTTGTAGTCCTCTGATCTCTGCCTCCTGTGAACTCCCTGTATACCCAGAGTCCAAAACAACAAGACAAGGGGAAGGGGAGTAGTTAAACCTAGAAATGAAGACGAGAGAAATCTCAAGTGTCACTGATTTGAGACAGGAAAACTTACTAGTAAATGTGTACGATTGCTGGTCTTCCATTTAATCACGGGGAGGCTTACTAGAAATGGTGACAGAGGGTATGTGCTTGATCTTTTCCCAATCCTTTCCCTTGTCTTTTTGGAACCTGGCATTGAATTCCTCCGGCATGTTGACTATGTTGAGCTCTTGAAGGGTAGTGATGTATGGTAGCCCATCTGAAAGCATCTTTAATTGCTTGCACCAACTGATAGTTAAAACTTTAAGGCAGGGGAAGGCTCCTTGTTCCACCTTCAAATCCTCCAAGTTATATAATCCTATAAGTTCCAAAATTTGGAGTTTAGCAAAACCTCCTACAGAACAAATCATTTCCTTTCCTTCAAATATGTTCCATCCTAATATGAGAATCTTCAAGTTTGGTAGCTTCTTTAGTGTTGCCATTGGTTGGTCATCTTGCTTTAGATGCGAACAAGACAATCGCAACTCAGTGAGATATGGTGGAAAATCCATAGGGTCAGGTATCTTCTCTAGGCATCCACGCAAGTTCATATTGTAGAGGTGCACATGATGTGAAAATGAAACAAGAGGCAAAGGGTTTGCATTTTGGCTTTGGTTCCATAAGTCCAACACTTGAAGTTTTTTCAATTTGACAATGGAGTCGGTTAATGCCTTTGTATGCAACGCCAAGTCTCCACGTATCCGGAGTTCTCTCAGATTCGTCAACTTGTCAAGGCCACCTTCTATCCAATTGTCTGCATGTAACCATAACGTCTGGAGGTCCCTCAGATTATCGATTCTAGGAGGACAAGAACAACTTAGACCAATCTCATTGACGACATTGGCTACACATTTGACTAAACTTGATGGAGACCAAATGTAGAAGCAATAAAGATGTCTTAGTTGCTGCATACTCCATATTTCCTTGGGTATGTGTGTGATCCTAGTGTACGATAGATCTAAAGTTTGTAGATTGCAGAGGTTTCCCATTGAATGTGGAGTTCTTCTTACATTGGTTCCACGCAGGTTCAAGTACTTTAGAAGGACGAGCCCTCCAATTTCCTTGGGTAAACTATTGAGATGTTTTACATCCTCAATGTCTAATACTCTAAGAAGATTGAACCCCACATAAAGACCCTTCCACAGCTTTTTGTGGAGGCCTTTACTGAAGCACAACAAGGAATGAAGATGGTATAGACTGGAACTCGATATATGGTGCGTACCATTGTTGGAATGGATTGCAAGCCGGCGGAATCTGTTTAGAGAATTCGAACAGTTACTCCCATAGATTTCAAGAAGCTTATCTTTCTTGGCTTCTGAAACTGCTAAGTCCCGCAGGAGATCATGGACACGACATGTTTCAACACCTCCATCTGATCTCCTACTTGCTACTTGGATCATGCTCCTCTCAGTTAACTCTTCTAGGTACTCCTCTGCAACATCTTCCATAGTTTCATCCCCTCTCTGTTGTATAAAGTCCTCTGCAACCCATAACCGAATCAATTTTTTAGAATGGATCTTATGGTCTTCTGGGAAAAGACCAACATAGAGAAAACAGGATTGCAAGTAATATGGTAAATCAGTATAACTCAGAGCTAGTATGTCCATGCATTGTTGTGGGCCTTGATTAAGCTGCCAATTCACACTTTGGAGTACTTTAGACCACACGCTAGGTGTCTTCTCCTTTGTTGATAGGAGACCTCCCAATACCACAATCGCTAGCGGTAATCCACCGCACTTGGCAACCAATTTCCTTCCAAGATCTTCCATTTTTTTTGAGTAGCTTCTTTCCTCACTTCCTACGTGGGATTGGAAGACCTTATGAGAGAAGAGTTTAAAACTCTCCTGATCACCCAAAGGTCTTAGTTCATATGGAGCAGTTAATGGGTCAGCATGTTTGGCTACTTCCACATTACGAGTGGTAAGTACAACTCTCTGTTGCTTCCCCTCATCCTGAGCAAGAAATGCCACTTTTAATGTATCCCAATCTTCTCTTCTCCATACATCATCGAATACGAGTAAGCATCTCCTTTCTTTCAAGTAATTAAAGAGCATCTGCCTCAATGCCTGCACATTCTTCGTTTCTAACTCCTCCTTCTTCTCGTATGTTAGCCTCATAAGTTGTGTTATGGCCCCAGATAGAAGATCTTCTACTCTGTATTCTTGGGACACATAAATCCATGCATAAGAATCAAAAGTGTTCTTGACATCACTCCTATTATAAACTGTTTTAACCAGAGTGGATTTACCTATACCACCCATACCGACTATGGAAACAACAAGCTGTCGGGACTCTTCTTGTTTCAGAAGAATCGCTAGTTCCTCAATATGTTTCTCAAAGCCAATAACATCAATTTCATCTTCCATGGCAGCTTTCCTTACCTTCCGTGCTAAGCCATCGTTCAAATGAGCCGAAGTTCCTCCAGCTTCTAAAGTTTCAATCCCGTACTTGGATTTGTTAGCTGAAATCTCTCCAATCCTTCTTTTGATGTCTTCGATTTGATTTCCAAACTTGTGTAGAGTGAAAAGATGTTTGGGATAACCCATAAACCTCAGAACGATATTTCTTTGCCGTTGTTGCACGACTTCAAGCATGAACAAATCAATAATATTTTCAGCATCATATGCCAAATTTCTGACTTGGCTCACCCATACGTTCACCCTTCTGTATCTTCTGCGCTTTTCATCAGCATCTCTTAGGAAGGAATTAATCCACTCAAGTTCATCATGAAGAGACACGATTTGTGTTTCTACTCCACCAAGGAAATTAGATTCCTGAGATATTAGCGAGCCCAGTTTTCCTATAAGAAATGTGACGGCACGCTCAGCCATTTTAGCTCTTCTTAGCAGATCTTTGATTGTTGTGTGAAGCAGGTAGCTTTGCTCCTTCCACTTTTTCCCTCTCTGATAAGCAGTATCAATAAATATAAATTAACTTTTCCCTTCCTGTAGGTGTCGACTGACTTCGTACGGGGAAGAGGATGGGTAGGGCTGGGTGGCGTTGGTAGCGACTAGCGAGGCAGAGAATGGGTGGGGCTAGGCGGCAGTGGAGCGGCAAGCACCGACAGTGGAGGGCAACGGCAGTGGCAGCCTTAGCGGCGATGATAGTGGTGGGGATTGGAGTTTCTCAAAACGTTTGGTACTTATTACCTAACAAAAAAATATGTTTGGTACCAAGTGTCATGTACCTTTTATTTTTTTAAATGCTTGATAGCAACTTCTACCAAAACAAAAAATGCTTGATAGCAACTATTTTGACTATTTGATTTGTTCGGTTATGAAAGTCAAAGTAAGAAAATTATTACTCAAATAACGGGAGTATAAATTGTCTATCCTATCCTCCAAACAAAACGGCTAGTCAATTTATTGATCAAGACAAGTGCTAATAAGACAAAACAATTAAAAGAAAAAACAATTAGATAAGTCCCAAGGGGCTTCTTTATTACTGGGAAGTGGCTATTGTGTACTACGAGGGAGATTAACCTGGACTCTCTCGATCTCCTTCTCCGCCGCCCTGGTTTCTTGAGGTTGCGTGTGATGGTCAAGTTTCTCTAGTTCTGATTGGTCGTTACAGTCGGTGCATTCGATAGCATTCTTTCTGGAGTAACAATTTGGATCCTCCACTGTCGAGCTGCCCGGTAGGACCGTGCTGCCCAGACATGATGTTGCACGTAATATCCACCTTACCCCTACCCAAATGCCTTGTCCGAGTGGGGGTAAGACGGTCTTTACGTGCAGCATCGTGTCTGGGCAGCACAGTTCTACCGGGCAGCTCGGCAGTAGAGGATCTGGATCCTCTGGAGTATGGCATACAAAGGTTATCCGCTATCTACACGAATCCGGATGTTCTCCTTGGCCTAGGAGACTAATTAATCTCCTACAATATTATACAATCAACACGTGACACATACAACAGGATCCAGATCCTCTACGGTCCATGTATAGTAGCGATCTAACCGGCCCTGTAACATGAGCGTGACAGCTGTAAAGTGTGAGATCCAACGGTTTGTTTTTAAAATTTTTAAAAACTTTGAGTTGACGGTTTAAGTATATGGCAAACCAAGATAGACCGGTTTGGGTTTACTAAGACGGACCGGTCTACAACTAAAACAAAAGAAACGTCTTTCTCTTCTTCCTCCCATTGTCCCATTTTCACATCTCAAAACCCTAGATTGCATTTTCCTGAGCTTTCTCTTCTTCCTCCTCGTTCGAACCCACCGCCATCGTCTTCCTCCTTTGGCTACTTTGTGACGAAATCTGCCTCTCTTCCTCCACGATTCCTTTTCTTCTTTCTCAAATACACGACTGCTCTTTTCCCCTTCTTCCAAGCGAACCTAAACCAAGGAGCTCTTCTTCCTCCTCCGAAAAATCTTGAGGTCGAAATCTACCCCTCTTCCTCCACGGAAACAACAGTGCATCTTTTAGACTGTTCTTTGGTGAGTCGAGTTTGATATTGCCTTTCTGTCCTTTGTTCTTTGAGCATGAACTAGGAAGTACCATTTATGCGTATGGTTGGGGATGAAAGAATATGGTGTTAAGGAGTCTTGGACTAAACAGCTTATCATTTTCAATTGTGCGTATGGTTGGAAGTATACACCAGTAGAATTCTGGAACTTAGGTTGTAAGAGCTACATAGTTTTTATAGCATGAGATGATGATAATAGTGTCATTTGGTGGAATTTTCTAATGGCCAGGGGATGTGAGGCATCTTGGTGAGACCCATTAGAACTATGGGTGGTAATCTCTGTCCTATGTCTCTTTTTTTTCCGCCCTTGCAGGGTGGGGGTGGGGCAGGGTTTGGAGCAGCTATTGACAAAATTTTGACAATTGATCACTTAGTATGTAGGTGTTGGAGTCTTCAAGTGTTTGTATGATATGTGGGGAGACTGAGGAATCAGTAGAAACCTTGTCTGATGCAAGTTTACTACTGGTATTTGGAGGAATCGCTTGGTGTGTTTTGAGTTGTGACTGGTGATGAACTATTCCCCTGTATATGATCTGGGTTCTTCAAGAATGAGAAGATGAGAATATAGATGATTAGATGGTGCTATGGTGCTCTGAAGCTGGCGGGAAGGCTTTTACAATATGCTGGTGCAATTGGTTGGCAAAAGATCATAGTCAAACTATGAACATAAAACTAGAAAAAATAAAAAACCCTTTTTGGTTTATTTAAAAAGATCAAAAAGACGGGGAGAAGATAATCTTCAAACTCCCACACACATCATTTAACAAAAGCTCCAAACCTAAATCAATATGTAGTCATACAATTTTACAAAATTCTTTAATCTGGCCCTACAATGGAGCTTACAATGTTAAATAATGTTTAATTTAACTTAAAACACTTTAAATAATGAAAGGGGGCATTCAAGATACTATCAATTCTCTCACCATAGAAACCTATTAAGAAAAATATTTTTTTAAAAAGGGCCAAGGATATTGCATGTAGCTGTAAGAGTGGTGCCAAAAAATTAGAACAGCAACCCCTCATGTGCTCCATTTTCCAGGTAAATCATCTGTCACCTCATTACTTTAAAACTTGATTGGTTGGGCAGGCAAATCATCTCACTCACCTCGTTCGGACAGCAGCCCCTCATAGTTAACTACTGTTTTTATTTGGAACTTCAATAGAACCCACTAGGTCAATTTGAATCATTCTTCCCTCAGTAATTCCATCTACACTTATTTCAAAGTTTTAACTGTAGGGGCATCCTTTCATCCTTTGTGAGGCTCTATATTTTTTTTTTTTTGCATTTGGGGTAATTGTTGTGTTTTATTTAGTAGTGTACCTCATGAACAGGATTGAAATAAGAATGCTCCTCAGTTTGGGTTCGCTGGGAAGAAGGGGAAAAGTGCCATAGTCCAAGGAACATCTCTAAAACATGACTTCTCAATCAATTTCTCAGCAGCCAACGAAATCCTATGCTTCTCTTGTTGCCAATTAAGATCATTAATAGAATAATCTAGCTTCATTTGATTTTGCTCACTGCAATTCTTCAGTTATCTAAACCAGAAATTTCAAGCATATATAAAAATGTTGTGTTAAAACAAAGTCTAGATAAAAAGGTAGAGAGGAAAAATGTTTGTTTGAATCTTGATGGACTCGAACCATCATCGCCTAGGAACAAACCCAGGTGCTCTTCCGTTTGAGCTAAAGACTCATCTATTTACATAAACATGGATTTTAAGCTTTCTTGAGCTGAGAATAAGGGATGAAGACCAAAAGAAGCATCATTGTTTGACCAATATAGGTTTTAAGCTCAAATATGTATGACTAAAGCAAACTATTAGATCAGAATCAGATGGGTAGATTCTGTAATATGACATAATTCAGTTGAGACTAGGATTCTTGTTCTAAAATCCAATGTTGCGGAATTAGTTGATAAGGTTAAGTAATATGAAACAACAACTAATGATGGATAAACCAAGAGGAGAAATTCAGCAGTAGTAGGGGAATAACAATCTGAAATTAACACTTGAAATCGGAGACCAAATCAAGTTTTCAAGAAATCACAGCGATTAAGGATTCTAGATTTGATGGCATTTGAAAATATTCAACATAAGGAGGGGTACAGATAAATAAGACTCATAAAAACATTTGAAGTCAAGGTAAACATATCCAGAATATAGAAATTGGAATAGAACAGAGTATGGTGGACTAGATAACAAAATTCGGAAATAAAAACTAGAGCACCAACGAGTTGCCAAGACGATAGATTCACATCAAATAGAACTACTCCGCATTTAGAGAGAGAGAAATCAACCAATCCAAATGTACCAGCATTATTCCGATAATAGAAAACTGTGAGCTACAAACCTACATATACACATAGCAAGTGTTTCAAGGATCCATGTAACCACACTCAACAATTCTTTAAAATATGATGGACATTACAAGGTTTAAGAAGAGTAATAAATATGTCCATAGGATTTCAGAGAAGAAAGGGGGGGAGGGGAGGGGAAGCTAAAAATTTGCAATGCCTTGGTTCACTTATCTAACTAAAAAATTAGTTGTCTGATAGAACTTAAATTTGAAATTGGGAATACCTCACAAGGTGTCAACAAGAAACTACTCTTAACACAGAGAGAGATAACCGGAATATGCAAAAAAAACACAAACCCTCATATTTATACACAAACAGAGAGTGAGAGAACCAGAATATGTGGCAAAACCCTCACATCTACACACAAACAGAGAGAACGAGATAGATAACAGAGATTCAGATCCAACAGCAAATTGATTTTAGAGTTCATGTGATGGGCGATAAACCCAGATCGAGTTTGTAAGAGAGAGAGAGACTAACATTGATTGGGTTCTTGTTAGTGGACAATTCTTCTCACAATTTGGAGCTCCCAAATCTTTCTAGATCCAGATCTGTATCTCTGTTCCCACCTTCGAGGTTCGACAGACCAGAGGAGGTGAGAGGAGGAAGATGATGGGTGGGTTCAAAAGGACTCAGGTTTGTGAGAGAGAGAGACAACAAAGAGAATGCAGGTTATTTCTAGTGGAGGAAGAGAGGCAGCTTTCGACCTCAAGATTTTTCAGAGGAGGAATAAGAGCTACTTCCTAGGAAGATGATCTGGTTTCAGAGGAGGAAGAAGAGCTCCTCGGTTTGGGTTCCCTGGGAAGAAGGGGAAAAGAGCAGTCATCGGTTTGAGAAAGAAAAAGAGGAATCGAGGAGGAAGAGTGGCAGATTTCGTCATAAAGGAGCCGAAGGAGGAAGAGGATGGGGGTGGGTTCGAACGAGGAGGAAGAAGAGAAAGTTCATGAAAATGCAATCTAGGGTTTTGAGATGTGAAAATGAGACGATGGGAGGACGATGAGAAAGTCGTTTCTTTTGTTTTAGTTGTAGACCGGTCCATCTTAGTAAACCAGACCGGTCTATCTTGGTTTGCCATATACTTAAACCGTTAACTCAAAGTTTTTTAAAATTTTAAAAATAAACCGTTGGATCTCACACTTTACAGCTATCACGCTCATGTTACAGGGCCGGTTAGATCGCTGCTATACATGGGTCGTAGAGGATCTGGATCCCATACAACACCGGTAACCTCTAATTCCTATGCCTTTTTTTCAATTTTCTTTTTACCAAACAACAATTAAGTGGGACCCGCCATTAATTTAAGAAATGAATATTTTATTATCTTTTTTTCTATCTTCCTCATCTTCTTCGTCTTCTCTTTCTGCGAATAAGGCGGCACCCTTGCCGCCGCCGCCCTTTCCTCCCTCCCTTGTCCCTGCCGCTTCCCTTCGCTGCAACCCTACCTCCGCTCAGCCCTCTATTCCTCTGGCAACCCATCCCATCCCATCTACAACCCCCCCACCGCCCTTACCTTCCTCCCCCTGTCCCTACAACCCCACTCCCTTACCTTCTTCTTCTTTCTTACCTTACCCCACTCCCTTCTCTTTAGTTTTTATTGAAAAAATCAAGAGCCAACAGAGATTCTCCCATCTGAATCCTCCTGCGAGAGTTGCAAACTACATAGAAAATTGAGTTTCGCAGAAAATAAAGAATCAATTTTCTATTGCGTATGTAATAGATTTATCGAACCAAAAGGCGAACTAACTGATAAATACATTGAATCCATCAAATATCATTCTTTAGCAGCATATACACCTACGGATGCCATTGTTTCTTGTGGTTCCTCAAGTCTCAGTTCCAGTGTTACTTTCTTCAAAGTATATGAAGTTCCAAAAAAAAATTCAAAAATATATAAGGCTTAAGATCCCCTAAACCCAATGAAGTGTTTTACTCTGTTTTGAGAAAGAAAAAAAAAAGTTGAAAAAGAAAAAGAAAATCTACCTTTTGAGCAGTATACCTTTCATTTGTTCAAATGTAGTTGTGGCCTTTGTTAAGGTTTTATTGACATTCTAGGAGTCTGTTTCTTGGAGAACTACTCAGATTGCTTGAGATAATAAAGAATCAATTTTCTATGTAGTTTGCAACTCTGAGAAAATCTCTGTTGGCTCTTGAATCTTCCAATAAAAAAAAAAATTAGAAAGAAGAAGGAGGTAAGGGAGTGGGGTTTCAGGGACAGGGGGAGGAAGGTAAAGGCGGTGGGGGTTGTAGATGGGATGGGTTGTCGGAGGAACAGAGGGCTGAGCGGGGGTAGGGTTGCAGGGAAGGGAAGCGGCGGGGACAAGGGAGGGAGGAAAGGGCAGTGGCGGCAAGGGTGCTATCGTATTCGCAGAAAGAGAAGATGAAGAAGATGAGGAAGAAGAGAAAAAAATAATAAAATATTCATTTCTTAAGTTAGTGGTGGGTCCCACTTAGTTGTGGTTTGAAAAAAGAAAATAGAACATTACCAAAAAAGGGCATAGGAGAAAGAAGTTGCCGGTGTTGTGTGTGCCACATGTCGATTGTATAATGTTGCAGGAGAGTAATTAGTCTCCTAGGCCCAGGAGAAGATCCGGACTCTATATACATGGTGGATCTATGGGAATGTTTTGTTATCCCTGCAAGTCTATTGAGCCTTAATCTTATGTCACTTCCTTCGTTGGCTTAATTGGAAGTCCTATGAAAGCAGTCCTATCTCTGCTCATGAATCTCTCTCCCACCTCTTCGGCTCTTCTTCTGATCTAGTTACTAATAGGTCACACGGAGGGTCTTCACAAACCCTTGCAGAGTGTCTTGCTTCAGAGTGTAGCACTAAACTCGACCTACCGATTCATAACATTGAGCCTATCACCATTGCAGATAGCAAAGTGCAAGCTATGCGGAGCAACCTCCGCTTTTCTCTTGTTGGATGGGTGAATGATAAAGCTCCAATAATCCTATATGAGCTCAAGGAAATGTTCTCCAAAGCTTGCAACCTCGTTTGGTCAAAGTGGAGGAGATCCATCTCGTTGATGAAGTCCCAGATCATTTTGTGTTAAAGTTTACCAATGCAACAGACATGCATGTCATTCTATTCTCAAAACCATGGATTTACCATGGCCATTTGGTTATCCTAAAACCATGGAATCCATCGATTCCTACCCATAAGGTGCTCTTCAAGTATGCAGTGTTTTGGGTTCGAATTTTTAACCTACATTGGATGTTCTTTGAATATGATATTCTTGCTGCAATCTTCTTGCGGGTAGGTCGCTGGCTTGATATCAAGTGCCCTGCAGGCTCTGTTAGCTCTACAAATTCCCCAGCTGCTCGAATACTTGTTCCTTTATCTCATGAGCTTGTTGCGTCTCTCTCGATCAAAATAGGTAATAAGTCAACCTCTTTGGTTCACTTTGCATATGAACATAGGCCTTCCATCCTATGTCCAAATTGCCTTCAGATTGGGCACGGAGGTCTTGACTGTCCCTTCAAGCCAAAGCTTGAGTACATACAATTGCTTGCGATAAAGGAGGAGAAGTCTGAAATGTAGCTTCTACCTATGGTTGTCATTCCTCCAGGACACACTAATCTAATCTCTAAAGTGTGTCTCGTATATGATGAGGTATTCCTTGGAATACAACCACCTCAATGTTCAAAACAAGTCAATCCAATGAAGGGAGGTAGTGATTCTTCAACTATTTCTTACTTTGAAAGATGTCGTGTTGAGCTTGTGCAAGCATTTCTCTAAATGGCTACAATATATAAGTTAGATCTGCCGCGATAGTCCAATGCACCACAACATGGATCCCCGGGTCCAATCATTCACTCCTTGCCCTATTGCATTAGCCCTCTCCAAGGGGTTTTCCCATGCAATAGATGCCACTAATGCAACCTCAATAAGGGAACCTCGGTGAAGCATCTCATGTGGCTGTTTGAGCCTCAGTGTATCCTCAGATTGGTCTGACAAATGGCGATGATGTATCATTGGGTTCTCTTATATCAAGTGGACATTCGGGCCTCCCAACCTATGATGATATCATTTGTGCTTAGTGGTCCAACTTCTATTCCAAATCGATCTACATTTGTGGTATATACAGCAGGTGCTTCTAATAGCTCTACAGAAGTTCACTTCCCTTCAACTCCAATATTCCGAGGACAACCAGTGGAGGTGGCTCCATCTAGTGAAGTTTCGGGCCCTCCTTCCCCTTACATCTATAAGAGAATAACATCCAATCAGAGAGGAGCAAATGGATATTGAGACTGGTAAAGAGTGTGCTGGTGAACCTAAGAAGGCAAGGATTTCCCATTTTGATGCTCATTATATTGAGGAGGTGGTGGCTAGCCATATGCAGCCACCATAGCAACCATGAAAATGATTGCTCTAAATTGTCGTGGACTGGGCCGATCTACAGCAAGGAAGGAAATACGCGATTCTATCCTTAGTTCGGTCTGATCTTTTATTCCTCAATGAGGTTAAAACTACTAGACTCAACCTCAATGTCATTTGTCCTTTTTTTGGCTTTGACCATTTTGTCTTCCCCCATTCTTGTAGGTGTGGGGGGGTCTGATCTTGTTCTGGTCTTCTACTGTGTCGGTTGATCTATTATGGTCTTCTAGTTGGTGTATTCATGTTTCTTTAAAGTCCTCTCGGATCAGTTCAATGGAACTTGTTCTTTTGTCTACATGAGCTATATCCTATAGTATGTAATACTCAATGCAAGTGTTTGTCTCACTTAGCCTCTTTGAATGCAAAAAATTGGCTTCTTATTAGGGATTGGAACTCATATCTCACAAGCGAGGACAAGAGAGGTGGTAGACCTATTACTTTAAGGCAAACTCACAATTTCAACTATTTTCTAAATCAATTTGGCTTAATGGATATGCAACTGCCTTATCCTTGTTGCACTTGGGATAATAAACAACATGGTGCTAACAAGAGTGAAGCTCAGTTTGATAGATGCATAGTTTCTCCTTCTTGGTTTGATAAATTTCCAACCATGTATCTTGCAACTTCAATTGTTCCAACGTCTGATCATTATTCTTAATATAGAGCTCCAAGTTGCTAAGACTAGGAGGCCATTTGATTTAAAGCATTCTAGCTTCAAGAATCAAGTTTTGAGGAGATAGTGTTGACTTCATGGAATGCCAGCCTTCCAGAATCTCCTTCATACCAATTGGTTGGTAACCTATTTGGTCTTCAAAGAGTCCTAAAAAAAATGGTATTTTTTCACAGTGGGAAACATTCACAGAAAAGAGGACAATATTAGGAATCAGTTGGTTTATCTTCATGCAATGCAATCATGGGAAAGAGATACTGAATGGTTTTGTAATGAGAGCTTTCTACTTGCCTCACTAAGGAGAGTCATAAATCAGAAGGAGTCGTTGTGGCATAAAAAAATCCAAGCAGTAGTGGACCCAATTCGGTGACAGCAACACAAAATATATCTACTTGTCTACGATAAAAAGGAGGGCTCGCAATAACATAAAGGGTCTTTTGATAGATGGTTTTCATATTTCAAACCGAGGTCTTCTAGAGGATCACGTCACCTCTCAGTTCAAAAATATATATGCTACTTCTAATCCACATTTGGAGGATGAGCATTTTTCACATATAAGAGATAGGGTATTCACAAATGATAATCTAAGATTATTGTCTCCGGTATCAGAAGCTGAAATTCTCCGTATTATCAAGAATATGGCTCCAGACAAATCTCCAGGTCCTGATGGCTTTTCAGGAATGTTCTATTATAAGATGTGGGATTTGGTGGGCCCGGATGTGATAGTAGTTGTCCAACTGGAACCTTTTTGAGTCATATGAATCTCACCTACCTCTCTCTAATCCCAAAAATAGACATTCCCACAACAATTGGAGAATTTCGACCGATAAGCCGTTGCAACTTTTGCTACAAAATTATTTCTAAGGTGATTATGTCCAGAGTCAGGCCTCTACTTCACTAACTAGTTTCTTTTAATTAGAATGAATTTATCAAAGGGCGACATATTCAAGATAATATCTTACTCTATCATGAAATGTTGCATAAGATTAGAAAATACAAGCGAGGTTCAAAAGGATTTATGGCTGTGAAATTAGATATGAGTAAAGCTTATGACCATCTTGAATGGAGTTTTCTTCGTAAAGCGCCTCATTGTTGTTTTGATGCTAAATGGATTGACCTTGTCATGTTTTGTGTGGAAAAGTACTCAACTGGCTATATTGTTCAATGGTTCTCCACCCCCCGGTCGAATTCTTAACTCCCTCTAGAGGGCTACGACAAGGGGATCTAGTATCTCCATACTTGTTTATTCTCTGTGTAGAAGTTCTCTCCAATCCTATAGTTGAAGCTTACCGAATTGGGAAGGTCAAGGGTATCAAAATTTCTAAACAAGGGGAAGCATTATCTCACCTAGCATTTGCATATGATCTGATCTGAGGCTCAAGAATTCCTAGCTATTTTAACTATCTACTGTAGATATTCTGGACAAAGCTCGAATGTGTCAAAAAATCATCCCAACTATAGTCTGAATGTTCCCACTACAATTAAGAGAGACTTAACAAATAGATTCCCTATCACCCCTACCTCTGGGTTGGATATTGTTGCATCAAGAAACCCTCAGATGATTCTTCCTAGATAGGACCTGCAAAGAGGAACAAATGAGCAAGAGCAAGCCAGTCTTCTCTGACGGGGGACTCTCTGATGCTTAAGTCAGGTCTCTTTAGCAACAGATAAGTTAATAGAATTTAAGATGATCGTTGTGATCTATACCTGAGCATATATAGTGTGGACCGTAGGTAGAGGCGATGATGGAGAGTCCCGCATAGTGAGTCTTCTATTCATGGTAGGAGATCTTGTTGCAGAGTCCTCTTGGGAAAGTGCTTCCCTAGTTGGGAGGAGTCCATTAATATTAGGAGTTTACGTATTTTTGCACAACGAGGGGTATGATTTCCTTGTAGGATTGCAGCACTAACTAGTTGGGTTATACTAGGACTTGGATAGGTGCTACCTTCCTTGTGGGGATAGTATCCTTTTATAACTGTATTTCTCGTTCTAGGTCGATCGGACACCATGCGGGTGCAACTCAGAGGGTCAGAGATGCTTCGTCCAGTTGTGGCCCTACCACGTGTCGTGCTAGTATTGGAGAGTCTTAGTTAGATATATCATAGGCCCCCCAATCCGACGAAGCTGTGAGGTTTTGGTGGAGTAGAATAGGAGGGCTGATAAACACTAACGTGTTTTGGCCGAGTGACAACGAATTTTGCATATTCGATTAGACAACGAAGGGTTCCATGTTCCTACCTGAATGGCACTAGGCTTAACGTTCTCAACTGAGTGACAATAACCCCAACAATCTCAACCAAGTGGTAGTTGGCTCTATGCTCTCGACCGAGCAGGAGTGAACTTCATGCCCAAGACCGAGCGGTAATCATTGTGTCTTGGCTTTTGCTTAGTTGTTTTCGGTTCTTGACCGAGCGGTGAGTAGGTTATTGATCGGTGGTTGTTGGAGGATGCCTTGTTTGTTGTTTTGCTCCTTTTTGCAAGAGAGATCCATACCATTAGTATCTATCTACCACTTTCATTCAGTCAATTATGTTGATTCCTATCTCACTTGATAATGACAGGTGGTGGTGTACTTTTGCAAAGGATGAAAAATTCACTACTAAACTGGCCGCTAAATTTTTACTGTCACCTAGATTTACTTCTATTTCATGATAAAGATCATCTTGGTGGCACTATCTTTGAAAGCTTCTTATACACCCTAAGTTTAAAGGGGGTTTTTTTTTTTTTTTGGCATGTCTTAAATGCAAAAATTTCGGTCAAAGCATTCATCTTGAAATGGATACTGATTGATCCACATTGTGTTTTGTGTGGATCCAATGTGGAATCCTATTGGCACCTTTTTCTATCATGTGAATGGGTCAAGTGGATCTGGGCTGCGACCCCTTTGGGACTGAGAACAAAATTCCTCTCTGCTTCTTCTTTGGATAATTATCACCTATTATTTTATATGGTGTCTTAGGAACAAAGTTGTTCATGGAGTAGTTAAGCCTGATCCTCATTGGATCCTTCATAATGTTTCTAGATGGCTTTTAGATTTGAATATCTATCCCCCTACCTCTATTATCCCTGGTGATGTAACCATTACTCATGATAGTACCCTTTCTTGGAATTTAAAATTTCCTATATTACACTTTCTTGTTTTGATTTGCGCAGGATCTACTGACTTAATTTTTAAAATATCAGGGTGGAGTTATTGTTTTTTGGTAGAAGAAGCATAATTTTGATGGCTACAGATTTTTTGGATACAGGTCAACGATTGGAGGCCATTGTGACAAGTATAGAGCAGAGTCTTTGTCATGCCTCTTTATAAGATATGGGTCTCAAAGAAGTATAGAGTGATTGCAAGGAAGTGGATCGTTTGCTCCCAGCACCAACCTCAGCTCTGTGGCCTTTGTTTCTTATTGCCAAACTAACTCATTATACGACTAATTCATCTAGAATTTTGTTTAAATTTTTTATTGATCCTAACTTCATTACCATTTTAAATCATTTTGCTGGTATGGCCTTGAGAAAACAATGTTGTTTTTTTATGATAAAAAAACCAAAATATATTATGAATTAAGATAGGAATATACAAATGCATTGTTTGATTGCTTAGCCATTTTGGCTAGGTTAGAAGCGACCACCGAACAAAACGGATCCCTCTTACACCTAAAGTTCATATCTTGGCCTATACAGTTAATGTCTAAAAGAAGTTTAAGTAATGGCCAGGGCCAAGGATTAGTAGATGGAGATGGAAGAAGATCAGCAATCCGCTAATTCGAGCACCATACTCTTTCACCTTCAATCCTAATCGGCGAGCATGCTGAAGACTTGTACAGATGCTAAATAACTCTGGTTCCATATCATAATACGATACATGAAGACCTGCAGCAATCAAAATAAGCTTTCCATCCAGTAAAAGAAGATAAGACCATCCAATAGAATCTACTCCAGTGATCTGATATCCTGCACTGATCAAAATAGGAAAGTCAAAAATAGGCAAATGAGAATAGATATTTAAGCTAAGAATCTCCTCGACTAAAAGATAAACATCCTGAGAGGCAATTGGGGGTGGGGATAAAGCTAAATTTGATATCCATAAGTTTATATTCTTCATGACCCAGAGCGGATCCGCCTTCTCCAAATCATAAACAACTTTGTTCCTAATAGACCATATAAAGTAGTAAGTAATAATGAAGATTTCAAAGAACCAACTCAAAGTAGGTTTATTCAACATGTATTTGAGCAAAAGAGAAGTGCAGAGGTTTTCTAGGGAAGTATGAGATAAAAACTTAGTTCTCAAACCCAACGGACCAGCAGCCCAAATATGTTTAACCCAATCACATGAAAGAAAAATGTGCCAGCATGATTCCACACAGTTCCCACAGAGGGCACAATAGGGGTCGATCGGAAGCCATTTGAAAAGAGTGGCCTTGATCGGGAGTCCTGCATTTAACACTCTCTAGACAAACAATTTAAATTTGGGATGTAATTTAAGTTTCCAAAAAAACTTCCACCATGTGGAGAGAAAAACATTATGATTAGGAGATACACTAGACAAAGCTCTGGCTGCAAGTTTAGTACTGAAAATGTCATTCTTGGCCAAAACACACCACCAAGTATCATCAGATTCAGACAAATTTATTTTATGAATGTGGTGAGAAACATCCATAGGAATAGTAGCATTAAGAAGATTAGAATTCTAGCAAGAGTTAAGGATATACTTACCAACCTTTTCAGAATGGCCCTGGTTGCCAAACTGCTTGGGAACAGAAAAAGAAGGGAGAGATGGGATCCAAGGATCATTCCAAAAGAAAGTAGATTCACCATTACCAATTCTCCTGATCACAACCTTTTTCAGAGAGGAAATAGTATGGGCAATACTATTCCAGATCTAAGATCCTCTTTTAGTACCAACTTTGGGATCAAATAAAGAAGAATTGCAGAAATATTTGGCTTTTAAAATTATGGGCCAAAGGGAAGAATGATCAGTAATTAACCTCCATCCTAGTTTCATCAGCAAAGCTCTTTTATGGATTTCAGCTTTACGAAACCCAAGGCCCCCTGCAGTCTTAGAAACACACATTTTATCCCAAGCAATAAAAGTTGATTTCTTCTTCTTACCAGAATTACCAAGCCAGAAATTTAAACAAATTGAGTCAATAGTATGACAAATCTTGAGAGGGAATTCAAAACAATTCATCAGGTATGCAAGAGTAGAAGCAATGACAAATTGAATAAGAACACTACGCCCTGCATAGGAAAGGAAGTTAGATTTCCACAAAGAAAGTTTATTATGAATTCTTTGGACCACACCACCTAGCTCTTTGATTCTAGATCTGCTATGAAAAATATTTGATCCCAAATAAGTCGAGTCTTTAGACATTTCCTTAATCCCTATGACAGAACAGAGGGAGGTCCTCTCTCTAGGAGGAACATTTCTGCTAAAGTGAATACCACTCTTGGCAAAGTTGATTTCCTGACCAGAAAGGTCAGAGAAAAGGTCCAGAATGGCCTTAATGGTAAGAAGATCTTCAGAAGTAGCTCTGCAAAAGATGAAAATATCATCAGCAAAGAGGAGGTGAGAGACTTCAGGGGCAGATCTGGCAATTTTGATACCTCGAAATAAATCAAGGTCATGATACGCAATGAAAAGTCTAAAAAGGACCTCCATAGCAACAATAAATAAATAAGGGCTCAACGGGCATCCTTGACGGATTCCCCTAGAGGCATGAAAATGGTCAAAAGGACTACCATCAAGTTTAATTGAGAAGGAGGTGGACGATATCAGAGAAAATATCAACTGACACCATTTGTCCCCAAATCCTAGAAATCTGAACAAAGAAACAATTAAATTTTATTCAAGCCTATCATAAGCTTTAGACATATCAATTTTATTGCAACATACCCTTGCTTACCTTTGGTGTGGTTTAGAACGTGAAAAATCTCCTGAGCTATCACAATATTGTCTGTGATCTGTCTGCCAGATATGAAAGCAGCTTGGAAAGGCGAAATGAAGTTAGGTAAATAAGTCTCAAGTCTGTTGGCAATCAATTTAGATAAAATCTTGTAAGAAACATTACACAAACTAATAGGTCTAAATTCTCCAACATGAGAGGCCGAATCTATCGTAGGAATAAGGCAGATCAGAGTGTGATTAACTCCAGAGGGGAGAAAGATCTTATCAAAAAATTGAGAGGCAAAATGTAGTAAATCGGTGTTAATAAAAGACCAAAATTTCTGGAAAAAAACAGGCTTGGAAACCATCCATTCCTGGACCAGAAGAGATCTTTTGGTTACAGAAATCTCAACATCTTTATATTCGAGATGGAGATAGAAATACCAAATTCTACCATTCTGTGGCCAAGTCCAACTTGCGTAAGAGAAGAATTGATTTCCTTTGGTCTGATGAGGGAAGGAAACTTGAGGATCCAAGGGAAATTGCTTTTGCCTTTGCCTCTCATTTGAAAGGTATTTTTTCAACTTCTAATCCTTTGGATGCAGGTTTTGTTGAATGCTTGTTTCCCAAGGTGGTTGACTCGGCGGATCATCAGTTTCTTTGCTCTTCCCCCTCTCTAGAAGAACTAGAGAAAACAATATTGTTTTCTATACCATGGAGATGATGTACCTACGACTTTTTAATTAATATATTTGGTTTTTTTATCATAGAAAAATAACAGTTGTTAGTATATGGAAATCCATATAACTAAATACCTTTATTGACCTAAGATTATTTTTTGAAACTAATATATGCCAAAATCAGTTATAAAGCCAAGGGATGCTTCAGTTTTATTCAAAGCTTCTCTAGGCATATGATGTGACTTCAAACCCAACCATAACTTTTTTTGCTAAAGGTCAGCAATGTATATATATAAGAAATGGGAAAATATGTACAAGGAATGACTCATGATTTCCTAAGAAGCTATCCTGAATTCTAACGTGAAACCTTCGGCATAGCCCTTAGTTTACCGTTAGCCGAAGATGCAATCTAAGTAAATCTATAGAAAGGCCAACCATAACCATTTTATGGAACTAACACTCTAGCTTCTAACTTCATTCCATTATTAGCTACAACTATAACCATAGATGTTGAGTAGCTATTGTTCATATTCCATATTCATGAGTCATAAGTCATGACCCGCCTCTAATTGGGCTCCTCAATAGTACTGTCATCAAGTATATTTTTTTAGACAGGTACCTATTCTATGAGGGAGGGAAGATGAGAACCAGGAGGCTTAAACCCAAGACATTCTACTAGGAAGGGTTTCTACGCTCCACATGTCTAACAACTGCATTGTCATCAAGCTTGCCAGTGAAATTATTGTTGATTTGGGCTTTTTCTTGGTCTTGGCCTGAGTTCAAGCCTCATTATTCAAGAAATGAGTATCAAGCTTGGGCTTCATTCCATAAGCCTCCAAGTTATTGAGGTACAAAAGACAACTGCTAGCGTAATTGGTTGGTGTGTTACGAATAGAGTGCAAGCTCCTAGGAGATCATTGGTTAGGCTCTCCTATTGTCACCTTGTGCTTTAAGGCACCCCCCCCCCCCCCCCCCCAACTTCCCCTTCATTCTCTAGCAGCTAAAGACCAGGGTTAGCATCCACTACACAATGAAGATGATTTTTTGGTAAAACCTCTTGGCTTGATGCCCGTCAAAACATCAGGCTTGTAAAACCTCTTGTGACATCCCATCGTGTGATATAGGAATTAAGAGTTGCAGAAGATGAGGAATGGATCTGGACTTGTTGGTATTATTCCTTCATTAAGGACTTATTTGTGGTCCGATCCGAATCAAAAAGTGCATTCAGTTTAACTCAGTTTAAAGGATTCATTCGGACCAAATGTGAAAGCAAGGGGTCATGGTTTTCTTGGCAGTTCAGTAGCCAAAAGTTTTATAGTTACAATGGTATAGGAAAGAAAAGATGGGCACAAGTTCAGATGCTCCATTGGTCTTTGTGAAAAAACAAAAACCTCAGAACATAACTGAAGTACATGGACAAACTTACAATCTTATTAATGTAAAGGTAATGCTCTAAAACCTTAGCCTTGCCACAATTGAAGGAGAATGGACCAATTCCAATTGAGACTGCCACATCTTTTCTTTTCTCCCCCCCCCCCCAACCCCCCCCCCCCCAAAAAAAAAAATAATAATAATAATTTCTTCCTCCTATCATTTTCTGGTATAAAAGAATGCAATAGGTTCATTCCAGATCCACTTGTTACAAAATGGAATATTTTAAAACAATTGAATTGAAACAAAAGAAACTGGAAGGGAGAAAAAAAAAGATTACAATAAAATAAACTGGTAAATAACTTTTCCTTATATGTTTGGAATGTTATTTTTTTCGAAAAACTGTTGGAACTGCGGAAACCATTGCCACCGAAGAGAGGGGGGGGTTTCAATTGGGACAGTTCCCGGTATTTGGAACGGGACGGGACGGGACTGGTATCGGTATCACAAGTGCCAATCACAGTACCATCCCATTTAGTTAACGGGACCAAACCTAGATCCCAGTCCCGATTACTTGCGGGACGGGACGGTATCGATTCTTGAACGGTTCTAGACACTGTAGAAAAAGGAAGAAGAAGTTTAATTGTTTCTCACAAGGCGGGTTTATTAATGTTGTGAAATTTTTTCACTATCATGAAATCTAAGTTGTCTGCTGCTTTTTATAAAGCAACTTAAATTATGAAATCATAGTTTTACTTCTTCAAACTCCCTAAGATCACATGTAATAAACTACTAATTTTTTTAAATCTAGAAAATTCCTACAAAATGGAAGAATCCCATTGTGTTTCCTCTTTGATTTTCCTAAACAAAACTCTATTCATCACACGTCACATGGTAATATGGTATGAAGTACGAAATGCAAAAAGGAAGAACCTGATAGATGTAGTTGGTCGTGGGAGGAGGGTGGAGGGCGAAGGAAGTAGCACTGTAGCAGGTTCTGTGAGGATAGACTTCAAACTACGATGGTTGACCTATTGTTCCTCTTCATATTCAAAAGACAATTAATGAAACCCTAATGAGTCGTAATTCTTATACCCTTTCTCTTCTTTTTTTTTAATCTTATATACTCTTTCTTTTTAAACGGTACTAGTAGTTTCGGTACCATTCGATACCTAATTGGTATTTTGGTACCTAGTACCGTTGGGAATCCCGTCCTAGAACCGTCCTGTCCCATTTATCATTCAGTACCAAAATCAGATACCAATACCATCCCATTTACTAATGGGACGGTCCAGTACCGGGTTTTAGCGGGACGATATTGGGACGGTTCCCGGTTCCGATCCCGGTCCCGGTCCCAAATTGACATCCTTACCTCCATATGGGTATCCTTTTCTCAATCTCCCACTCTCCTATATGTTCCTTGATATTAAATAGAAGGAACAAAAAAAATGAATACGAAGTCTAATATTGATTTTCCAAAAAATACTTCTCAACTCAAACAAATGGAACCTCTCTGAACCAGATAAAAAAATACTACACATTTTACATCAGTTTGCAATTGTACAGAACTTGCCTGCAAATTTTACTGATTGATGATCAGACATGCTATGTCACAAATCTATAATACATACCTGGAACCAATGGGACCAAAATGTCAAACCTCTACCCCAGTGCTAATGAGTCTCAAGATCTCAGCCTAAACAGGTTCCAAGAGAAACCAATAAAGCCGCACCTAGTCACCCTTGAGTTGCACATCTGGTAGCTTAATCATGGCATGGCAGTTTCAACTATCAAGCTATCTAGGTACATAAACTTTCTCTTCAGGTGGATATCAAGATTTGCAGAGTTGTCTGAACGAAGTTACACAGTGTTGAAAGACAAATAGCCACAGAAAAATTAGCCTACAAACTGAACGCCCAGCTATACAGAATCCCTCCTTGGCCCAAGTTTGGCCAACCAATTTTCCAAAGAATTAATCATCTCATCCTGCATAGAGATAAAATGACTGGCGACATAGCAAATGAAACAAAATGTTCGGCAGAGAATATATTCCTCTAACCTGACTACTGAACTACCATGAATGAGCTGCTTACCAGAAACCATAACCAGCTATAGCTGTCTCCCTCCGCCCCTGTTGCTCAATAAAATATCTGCACATGACAAGTCTAGTTAAATGGCTAGAAATAACTCTGTTTCTAGTACAAAGTGAAGATAAGAAATCTATTAAATCCTTGCTCGGTCTCTTTAGCTATGAAAGATTGCTGATCAATAAAATTCTGGAGTTTAGAATGATACAATGGAAACTGGTAAGGTTTAGCTCTCCTAAGACCGGAAAAATCTGAAACTTATTTTGGACTGAATCCAAGTAATTCTTTTGAAGGGGAGTTATTTAAGGAAGTAGAAGATTGATCGCTTCAACTTATCAAGGAGATGCAGAAAGGATTTATCAAATTTTGTGATCTCTCTCCTCTGTAAAACCCATTTTGGGTAGAAATGAATTGGTGGTTAGGCTATACCTGACTTCAACTTATGAAGAAAATGGATAAAGGCTTGACCAATTATGTCCTCTGTAAACCCATGTTGGATCAAGTTGAATTGGTTGTCGAGCTATAACCAGGAGTTTTTGCAACCCTCATCTCCTTCATCACCCCTCTCACCCTCTCAACATCTTCCCACATGCCGGCACTAGCATAGATGTTGGATAAAACAACATAAACCCCGTCATTCCAAGGCTCTAGTTCCACTAGATGTCTGGCTACCCACTCTGCCATCTCTACATTCCGGTGTTTCTCACAAGCTCCCATTAAAGCTCCCCAAATGACAGAGTTAGCCTTTATCGGCATCCCTTCCACCATCTTCCTAGCTTCTTCAAGTAATCCTGCACGTCCAAGTAGATCCACCATGCACCCATAATGTTGCAGCATGGGCATGATGCCATATGTTCTCATCATATCAAAGTACTGTCTCCCATTTTCTACCATTCCTCCATGCACACAAGCACTTAGAACCCCAACAAATGTCACATGATTAGGAATCACCCCTGCTGCTCTCATGTAATTGAAGCACTCAAGCGCATCATATGCAT
Source organism: Telopea speciosissima (assembly GCF_018873765.1). Taxonomy (NCBI): domain Eukaryota; kingdom Viridiplantae; phylum Streptophyta; class Magnoliopsida; order Proteales; family Proteaceae; genus Telopea; species Telopea speciosissima. The sequence continues at coordinate 51,211,388 of NC_057924.1, forward strand.
GACCATGCATTGCATAACCCATGATCATTGATGTCCAGGTAGACACATTACGTTGTGCCATGCCTGCAAAGACCTTATAAGCGAGGTCCATTCGACCGCATTTTCCATATACATCAATAAGTGAATTCAGCATCAGAATATCTGGTTTCCCTATGGTTTTAGATTGAAAGACACATTTATGCAACTGAAGAGCTAAGTTCAAGTCCCCTAGACTTCCACAGGCAGATGTTATGCTAACCATGGTCACATCATCTGGACGAAGCCCACATTTCCTTAACTCCATGAACATATCTATGGCTTCCTTGGCATGTCCTCCTTGAGCTAGACCTCCTATAATGGCATTCCAAGAACCCAATTTCCTCTCAGGATTTTGTTCAAATACTCTTTGTGCATGCATAAGATCCCCAGCTTTGCAATACAAACTGATCAAACCACTCTCACAGAACTCATTCAACTCAAGCCCATGAACAATAGCAACCGAATGAAGCTGATGACCGGCGTCGATGGCAAAAACATGGCAGGCAGCCTTTAAGACAAGAGGAATTGTGTAAGAATCAGGGAAGACACCAGCTCGTGACATGACAATAAAAACCCGGAGGGCCATGTAATGGATTTCGAGCCTGACATAGGATCTCATGATGTTGTTCCAATGAAACGGATGTGGATTCAATTCTAACAAGTGGGTTCGGATGATTTTGGCATGTATTTGGTTCAGTTGCTGCAAATTAGGGCATTCTGACAACTGGGTTGCAACAATTTTGAGCGGGTCTAGATTAGAATCTGGTATTGTGGAGTGTGCTGAGAATTGAAGATTGACTTGAGGTTCAAAATGTGTACTAGTAGTAAGATTGCAATAATTCAGGTAAATTACTCCCAAGAGCTCAGAGAGTCTAGGAACGAGAGGCTTCAAGCTGTATTTTGGTGTGACACCCTTGGGACGTCCCTGAAAACCATAATTCAGATAAATTACTCTAAGTTTCTATGTACAACTAAAAAATAGGTTAAAATGAGCAATGTCTAAAGTCCATACAATTTACCAAAAAAAAAAATGAAGCAATATCGAGTTTAACAAATGATTCAGGTATAATCTTACATATCATATATTCATCATTCCATCACAGAGTTTTAAAGAACAGAAGAGAATAATTAAAAGTAGGGAAGCAGTTTTCTGTACAGGAGTGTGGCCTACACCAGCACTCCCATGTGTCTATCTCTCTCCTCCTCAAAACAAGGGGGAAGAGGTGTCTTTTCATATGAGTAGGAGAGAGATAGACTCGTGAGAGTGCTGGCGTAGGCCACACTCCCGGACAGAGATCTTTTTCCGTAAAAAGTATGATGAAACTAACCAAACCCATGCAACTTAGAAAGTAATATAACCATAACATGGAGAGAAGTATATGCTGATTCGCAACCCTCCCTTCAAAATCGCGTCACAAAGTTGAATGGAAAAAAGTTTAATAACTTAAAAAGAAGAAAGCAATCAAATATTAGACGATCACATGAACAAGGAATGAAGATAAAATACTTCAAATGATAAAGTCTGCAATAGAAGGTAGAATTAGTAAAAGTTTTCCTTTTGAATTGATCTATTCTGTCAATCACACAACAATATCAAAACTACAAACAATATTACCCCCAATAAAAAGAAAAACATCAAACATCAAAAAATCAAGTTATTACAAATATACGATTAGTAACCCATTTGATCACATCCAGAAAACATTTGATCCATGGCAGGGAACAGACACAAAATATAGGCTCATATTTAGCAATAGATCCCAAAAAGATTTTAACATGAAAAACTGAAAAAAATACCAAGTCCAAATAATGAAGAAATACACCAAAAGACACATCTAACTCAACTTCCATGAAAAAATACACCTATAGACACTACCAGAAAACAAATGAGAAACAATAAACAAATCAACAATTTAATAGGGAAAAAAAAAAATAAAGAGCTTGCTTACCAGATGTCTTGAAAGGATAACTTTGGCACCATGACCCATCAAGTACTTGATTGTTGGAACAGCAGCCCTAACCCTGGTATCATCGATGATATTCAAGTTATCATCATTGATATTCAAGTTATCATCCAAAGGGACAATCAGATCAACCCTAACAGACCTTCCCCCCTTCAAATCAGCTTCCTTCAGATAACCCACACTGTTCTTGGTCGCCATTAGAGATCTGAAGAACAGAGGATCATAGGATCAAAACAGACCAAGAAAAAGAAAACAAAATCAGACGAAGAATTGATTCTTAAGACTAGCGATTGGAAGGTTCAAACTCACAAATAAGAAAACAAGATCGCAAACAGATACAAGTGGCACTTTTTTGGTAGCTTCGCCAAGTGATGAGAGAACCATAGACCATAGTAAGTTCGGGCAATGATATGGGTACAGATTCTTACGGCAATTATACATTTCAAAAATACGGACATATATTCACTATGCAACAAGCATATATATCACCTAATAAACAGAAGTATCTCTATTATTCTCCCTTTTCCCATTCAAATTCAGTCTCATTATATTCTTCTTTGATTATAAATGTGTGCTACCAAATGCAAAATCTCCATCCATTCACTCAAAATCACAATGGTAAGAAAGAAAAATGCAGCAAACAATAAGAAAACGATTCAACAAACACCAATACTGCTTACAGACAAATAAATAAATAGCTCAAGTTGTATTTATATGGCTAAAATAAAGATGCTCACTTGAGAGAGAGCATTACCTCCTTGGGTGGGTTTTCCGTCTGAGTATACATCATTGTAGGGCCAAATCTTATTGCAGTATCGTTCTATGGTTGATTTGCAAGTAGAGCATTACCCGCATCATCCGAGAACGCAGCCCACTCCGACACAATCTCCTACTCTGAACTTGGTCAAGTCGGAACCAACCTCCATGACTTCACCAATAACTTCATGACTTTAAGAAGTCGTTAAGAACACAATCAAAAACAGAGCATTAGGCATTTCAGTGATCAAACAAATGAAAATGCATTAATGGGAAGGGGTGGAGTATTGTACCCAGGAACCATGGAGTAGTTGGACCTGCCGAGGTCGGTCTTGATTTGGTGGGTGTGGCAGAAACCACAAAACATCACCTTGATGAACACCTCCTCTGCTCCTGTGTTCCTGTTTGTTTTGATTAAAAAAGTGGAATTTCCAGCATATGAAAGACTTGTGAAGAGATACAGAGACGATTTAAACGAACTGTTAAATTGGGAAGCTTCATTTTCCTATAATATTTGAATCGGTCATTAACTAAGAGTGTATGAGAGAGAGAGGGAGAAATAATGCTCACCAGACAGTGAAGACCAGTCGATTGCCAAAGCGAAGAAGGGTTGGAGATCCATCGATTGCTAGGCTTGGTTGGTTGAAGGGAAGAAGAGTTGCCGGCCTGGTCGCTTGGAGGGAAGAAAGGAATGAGAAAATCTTGCCGACTGTCGAGTAAAGGTCTGCAGTGAAACCGTGATAAGGGTTTTGGATTTGGGCGATTTCGAGAAAAGTGTAGGCGAAAGGTATGTTTTTTTTTAGCAAATTACATGCACCCCCTATAGTTTGAAATAATATCAAAACACTCTCCTAATATCATTCTTTTAAGAGAAAATTACAAACACCCCCAGATATTTATAATAATATCAAATCATCCCTTTTAGTTTTATTATTTCAAAAAACATCCTAATGACTCACGGTGTTAGCAAACTGTTAGTTTTGTAAGTAAAAAGATTGTTGTACCCTTTTAGTTGAATGAATATTTTAAATCCCTATTTTACCCTTATTCCACTTCTCCTCAAAACCCCCAAAAAAGAGTTAGGGTTTTGTTACCAGTTGCAGGTTTGGTGATTTGAAGAGGACAACCCAAGCACGGTGGAGTTCCTTTGGCCCTAACACCCTGCGACGAAGGTAAGGTCAGGTGAACTTACCCAAATCCTCTCTCTCTCTCTCTCTCTCTCTCTCTCTCTCTCTCTCTCTCTCTCTCTCTTCTTATTACTTCTGAGCATCCCAATCGGCCATGTCCGAATGCATTAGATGCATTAACCATACTGTTGTGTTTTCCCTAATCCCAATTGGCCATGCCCAAATGCATTAGATGCATTATGCTGTGTTTTCCCAAATCCCAAATGGCCATGTCCGAATGGACTTTATGTCAATTTTTCATGTGAGTTTTTTGAAAACTAGCTTATTGAAAACAGAACTAATGTGGGAACAGAGCATGTATTCATGCTAAGTAGAACTTTTTGAACATGGTTTCAAAGAGTAGTCTGGCTGATCAAACTGAGTTATCCAGAAGCAATAACTTGCTAGTTTTCCTGATCAAACATGTTTGTTCTTGCAGGTAAAAATGTCAACATCAAGCGTGAATGAGAGCAACCAAAGTTCAAAATTGTATTTGAACATACAATGTAGATGTCAACGAAGGGCATTAGTGAGGATATCAAAGTTTGCACAAAACAAGAACAAGTTGTACTGCTGCAAAGATACACCTAATGGATGTGGAATCTTCAAATGGTGTGACCCAATAAATGGACCACCACCACCACCACCAATATTGGCCACACCTGGAGACCATCCACATGAGGTTGTAGGTGAAAGAAGTCTATAAGATAGACATAGTGGGGAAGAGATGCGTGGTGTGAAGGAAAGATTGAAGGAATTGGAGAACTCTGTTGGAATACTGAAGCTTGTAGTAACAGTTTTGGTTTTGTTGGTCTTTGTGCTATTTGTTAACAAATAGAGTTAGGAAAGCAAGTTTGTGGTGTCTTTGTACCGTTGTTTGTTGTTTAAACTGACAAAATTAAGTTGTAAGGTTTGTACTTTTAATTTGAATATGACCAAAATGTAGTACTATTGAAATGGTTTTAATTCTTTTAGATTGCGTATATGAACATTTATTTTCAAACGGATAGCATTTCGGCATATATATGACTGTAGTACAAACCTGTATGGAGTACCTAATTCCACATGAATATTCTAACTAAGTGTTCAAATAGACAACATTTACTCATGTACAAGACAATATTACAGACCTGTATTATATTACCATCATCAACCACAGTATTTACCATCAATACAATACAAATTACATGTTCAAATTCAAACCCATCATGCCATAAACATCCACACAAATATTACTTGTCATAATTCAAACCCATCAAATACATTCACTGTTTCAAGTCCTAAACACCCTCTAAATTCCTAATCAGCTACATCTCTGCACCCATCTCCTCAACTGCCCATCTTCCTAGTTGCTGCCCTTTGTTCATTCTTGCGTGCATGCTTCTTGGTCAATTTGGCCACAGTACTTTCCTGTATACTCTCTTGTGTCATAGCTGTAGATGCATGTGACTTGGTAATTCTTTGAGAGTTGCAGGTACCATCTTGGCTTTCATTCACCTTCTTTCTCTATATATACAAGACATACAATATAAAAAAGAGAGAGTTAGTAATGCATTTCCATGAAACAGTCAAGAAATTACTGAATTAGGCATATAGGTTATATACCTTCATATCACCTGCCTGACTGGTAGAAGTTCCAGTGCCCTTGATTGGAGCTAACTGGCATTTCCTCTTGTTGTGACCTGATTGCTTGCAGTTGCTACATATCATAGGTTTTGATCTCAGATTGTTCACCTCATCACCATCCTTCTTCCTACTTGTATGAGGTCTTCCTGGTCTCCTTTTAAGAATTGGAAGTTATACTAGCTTGGTAGGATCAGTTGGTTTCAATTCAGATAGATCAGGAAGTGACTGGATCATCCCACTATATACATCCATATATGTCTTCACACTGTAGAATGCATCACAATATTGTTCTGTTTTTCCCTTCATGAAAGTGATAGTTGCTACTACATGTTTACATGGCAGCCTAGTAGAATTCCATATTATACAGGTACAAGTGTGAGCTACCAAATTAACCACGAACTGACCTTGAAACATATCTTGGACCGCAAAGGTATGTGGACTAGATGGATGAACAATGCATTCCCTTACCTTTTCTTGCACCATGTCCAACTTTCTCTTCACATTTGTTGTGACTATACAATGAATGTCACAACCGCAGCCTTTCTCATACATTCTATACAATCTCTTCATCATCTTCACTCTTAGTTGGTCAACTAAAGTAAGAATAGGCATGTGCCTTAAGTCTGTTATCCATTGGTTGAAAGACTCAGACAAGTTATTAGTGGCATGGTCACTCTTTGTCCTATCATCAAATGCATGCCTTGCCCACATGCTTAAGGGATTCTTAATCAACTACTGATAGGCTTCATTGTTAAGCTCTCTAATAAAATTCATCTCTCTCTCAAACTGGATGGCAATATAGGCTCTTAATGCTGACCAAAAATACTGCTTCAAAACTGGACCAGGAAAAATTTTTCTGAAATTTTGATATAGATGTCTGCTGCAACATTTCTGTTGAGCATATGGAAAGATCATACCAATTGCATTAAATAGTCCCTACACAACATAATCAAATTGACAGTATTACCAAAATATAAATGCTTGTTGACAAATAAACAACATATGCAAATAATAGAGTACCTTTTGTTTGTCTGATATAAAAGTCAAAGATTGATCATGACTGGCATCTCCAAGTCCCTCATTTAAACATTCAAGGAAAAAGAGCCAACAGTCTTTGTATTCTACTTCTACTATTCCAAATGCAATAGGGAACAAGGCATTATTCTCATCAACAGATATGGCTGACAGTAGAACACCACCATACTTTCCCTTGAGATGACATCCATCAATACCAATGAATGGTCTGCATCCCTTCTTGAAACCTTCAGTGCATGCATGAAATGATACAAACAACCTCTTAAACACTGGAGGTTGTGACATATCTTACCTATCATTATAACGTAGCCTGACTATACTACCAGGCATGTTCTTCAAGACCAAATCAGCATACTCAGGTAACAATGCATATGACTGTGCAAAGTTACCTTGATTAATTTCTACAGCAATGGTGCATGCCCTATACATCTTCATATAAGAAACTTGAATTCCTGTTGAACCCAAAACTGTCTTTATTGTCTTCACATTTATGTTTGGATCAGTCTTAACCTGATTTACAAATTTTTCTGCTATCCATTTTGATGTAACACTCTTGTGTTTTGTTCTCCTTATGCATGTATGTGTTGGAATATAAGACTTTATCATAAAAGTCTTATCAGCAGTGTTGGTCATTGAAACACGAGAAGCATACACTCTCCAAGTACATCCAATTGCTTTACATACAACACTGACTTTGTAGCTTTCATTTTTCACAAACAACCTCTTAAATCCCTCTTGAATCACAAAGTCATGTAGGACAGACCTGAAATGATACACACCATTAAAAATTTTTCCTTTTTCCAAAGTTACTCTCCTAGAGTCATTAGAAACAACATCTTCAAATTCAATGGGAAATATATCATCAAAACTCTTCTCATTATTTCTATCACTCTTGTTTTCAAAATCAGCTGCATCACATTTACTGTTATCCATTTCAGTTTCATCATCACTTGGCTCATCATCATCACCACTTTGGTTTCTCCAATCTTCATTACTACTGGATGGACCTGAGAATGGACCTGAACTATGCACAGGTTCCTCTGATTGTGCAACACTCTGGCTAACTGCTCTCAAATCATTAGGACTTGATCTCAATCTACTACTACTTGCCCATTGGACATCAGAAGTCTTCTTCAAGCCCTTAGTGGTGGCTAAACCTGTACTTGTAGCTCTTCCACTGAAGACTACAGCATTAGTATTAGCACTAGCTTTACCTCTACTAGATGCAGTAGCATTAGCATTAGCACTCCCAGTAGATCCACTACTACTGCTATTAGCACTAGTGGATACCCGACAAACATCACCACCCCTTCTAGCACTCTGCTTTGGCCTTCTTGGTACAGCTCTAGTCTGACTCCTCTCAAGCTGTATGCCATCAATTGTGGAATCAAATACAGCTGTATCCTCAGCTAAATTTTCTCTATAAACAATCCCATTAGGGAAGTTGTTGACTGTATACTTATCCATTTGACCAGGGCTAGTTTCAAGATCATATACATGCAAATTGATACCATCCCTCCCAGTCAACTCAAATAACTCATACATAGCACAGTCATCTGTCACCACTTTGACCACTCCATCAACCATTTCACATCTGACTTTGAAGGTTACATTATGGCCTACAAGTACATGGTTGATGACTGAATTGTAGATGTCAAAAACCATGTCCAAGTACCCATACATGTCTGGGTCAATATATTTTCTGAACACTTTATTCCCCCAATGAAATACAATAGCACACCTTACATTCATGATTTGAGAGCAGCTAAAAAAGGTCATAATGATAGAGGAAATTAATATACATAAGCTCTTATTCAATATCATAAGTTTAGACATAATCAAACTCATGAGATATTTGGCAAGAGATTATTGTTGGTCAAACAACGGTTCAGGGATCAAGCCATGGTTCCATACGGAAACCAATAGACTACAAAATTAGGGTTTTGCATTCCCTGGGTTATCCCATGGGTGCCCCATTTAAATTTTAGGGTTTCCCATGGTTGCCCATGGGAACCCTAGTGCATCCCTATTAGGGTTTCTCCTTCCCTCATGTGTCCCACACAATTATAGAATACATTAGGGACAGAGAAACAACATCTCTAGTCATCACATGGCAAGAGGGATCCATCCCATACTCGAATACGCAGCGAAAATAAATCAATTCGAGTTTCTTTCGCATCTCATAAATATTAAATAATTAAAACAAAAGGAATTAATCAAGAACTGCTAACCTGGTGAGCCTCAAGTGTTGCTCCTCCAATAGACAGTGGTTCTTCCTCCAAGAAGCACTCCAAGCAGACAGATCTGAACCTCTAATGGTGCTACCAAGGTTCTCCAAGCCAATCCGAATATTTCTCCAACCAGATTTGGGTTTCTAAAACCCTAGCTCTCAAAACTAGAGAGCAAGAAGAAAAAATCACAAGAGAGAGAGAGAAGAAGAGCCAAAAACATGGGAGGGGGTGGCTGTGAAAAGCGTGGAAGCCTACCTCCCTCCTGCATTTTGGGTTCTATTTATAGATGAGTTTCCAAAACCCAGATGGGAAGAATCCCTGTGAGAGTCTGACACTCTCTCTCCTAATTTACTTTATCTGTTTATCTCAGATAGGCTCTATCTGTTTATCTCAGATTGGCTTTATCTGTTTATCTCAGAGTCCTTTGCTTGGTAAAGAAGCAGAATCTAATAGGAAAAGTATTAATTAATTACTTTATTTAATATCTATGAATAATTACAATTAGCATCATATCCATTAATTAAATAAAGAACCAATTAAAATAGCAAATTCTAAATAACTCCCTATATGATAACAATTTATCATATACAACCCCCCACTAATCAACACTGTCATTATGGAATCTGGGGCATGTACACATGTACTGCCAAACCCCAATCCATAGTACATGTCCATATACAAGCGTCTGTGCACCCGATCGGATCCCGCAAAACTCGATAAAACACTTTGTTCAAATAATTATAAATAATGTATCATTTTATGTAAAATAGATTTTGCAAAACCATTTCCAAAATGGTACTAGATCCAGATTCTAATCCGACCATGCACAGACAGTCTCTATCTTGGTGTTCCCCAATCGGGCAATGGTGACCGTGTTGGATAACTCCTTCACTCACAAAGTGTTCATACATTCCCAGAACACCGGCTTTGACTCACTTGAGTCTCAGTCATTAATGAACCAAAAAATGCGGTCACACTTTGCAGCGACAGGGTTCCCTCAGGCATAGGGTGTCAGTGACACATGTCTATCCCTTCCTACATCTAGCAGTAATACATGAGGGAATCGACAAAGTAGATTCTTCGCCAATGCACACATCAAACATGTGAGCACTCGCATTCGTACCCTGACATCACATGTCTAGGCATACCCAATGCGATGACCATATGATAAGGGTGCCCAGCCCAAATCCTAGTCGTGACTACCATTTTAAGTAAAACTTAGGGACACATAATGCTTAAAAAGTTTATATCGCATGTGACAATATCAAACTAAAATGTATAAATGTTCAATACAAAGGTGAACCGGGTTGAACCGGACCAAACCGGGTTTGATGGACACACACTTGTCCAACAATTATTAGACATGGAAAGCAACTGTAAGGTTTCAATTACCATGGGCGGTGAAAACAAAACTATCCTTTTAATAAGGACGGTCACTCGGTGCAATGGTACAAGTTCTTTCATAGGACAATTGTTCTTTGTTAATGTTAATTTTTTCAAAAAAATTTTAATACAAGGAGAGCATGAGAAGAAAATGACTTGCAATTCACTTGGGTTGGTTTTTTTTATTTTTATGAAGTGCTCCTGCTGTTCTAACTTTTATGATCTTTTTCTCAGGCTTTCTTAGATGCATGGAATAAATCATGTTCTACACCAAAATCTATTTTCTTGGTACCTCAAGGAAGGATTTATCTAATTAATGCAAGTAGGTTTACACTTTACAGGACCTTGTGCTGATAAATTAATCATCCAGGTAATCTCAATCAAACTTTAGTTAATTCTACAATTGTTGAAGTGGGTTTTTAGTAAATTCTATTTCTCATTGAGATTGACTTGTTTCTCTGTGCAGGTTGATGGGAAAATAATAGCACTAGATGAGCCAAAGAACTGGGACCCTTGCAACCAAGTGTGAGGGAGGGTTCATGATCCCAGAACCCACATGTGAGCTGGTGCACCTTCATGTTCATGCTTCCCATGAGTGGGGAGAAGATATCAAAGAGTGACTGACTATATAGAGCAAGCGAAACCAAAATAGAACAGAGATGGGGAGATAAGTGCAGAAACTTTGAGAAATTAACAATCAAAATGGAACATACAGCACGGTTTGGGGATGGATTTATACAATACTATATGTATAAATCAAAATGAATTACAAGATCAAATCTATTGTCAAGAATTAATCTAAACTAAATCTAATTAGACAAACCCTAGCATAAATCTAACAACAAATTTAGATTTTGATTACATTATACAGAACATGACAAATTAGTAATGGATTGAAGGGGGAAAAGTTACTTTGAAGGGCCAAATGTCCTCGAAGATTGCCGGAGAGGAAAGTAGAGCAGTGCACGGTTTGGGGATTTATAGCAACTTTGATTTTCTCTCTACAATAGCATCAGCATGCAGCAGCAACCGCAAGCTACCGACAATGATTTCACGTAGCAACAGCAGCTCCGGCAATGATTTCACGCAGCAACATCAGCTCCGGCGATGAATTGTCCTCTATGTAGTTCTTTGGAGAAGAAATCCATAAGTTTAGAATATGGGAGAAGGGTTAGGGTCAAATGGTCCATGGGAAAATTTTAAGGGTAAAATAGGGTTTTAGAAAAGTTTAACTACAACTAACGTTTTAGAGTTGACGGTGGGGCTTATTTGTAAGTTGTCCAAAATCCAGGTGGGTGCACGTAACAAGTTAAACTATTTGGGGTGGTTTGATATTATTACAAATATCTGGGTGGTGCATGTAATTTTCTCTTATTTTAAAAAACCCCTAATGATTTACGGTGTTAGTAAACTGTTAGTTTTGTAAGTAAAAAGACCATTTTACCCTTTTAGTTAAGTGACTATTTTAAATCTCCATTTTACCCTTATTCTAATTCTTCTCCTCAAAACCCCCCAAAAATGAATTAGGGTTTTGTTACCAATTGCAGTTCCGATGATTTGTAGAAGACAACCCCCAAACACAGTGGAGTTCCTCTGGCCCTAGCACCCTCCGACGAAGGTAAGTTCCGGTGAACCCTCTCTCTCTTTGTCTCTCTCTTCCTATTGCTTCTACCATCTTTTAGTTGAACTTTATCCAATGCCGTTAATACACAACCCTGTGTCGACCCATCAAGCCCTGTTCTGAAAACCCTGTTGTGAAAGCTCTGTTCTAGAGGCCAGTATCCCATGCAAGTGAAGGAATCAACTCCTCATATGTTCTGTTTTCCCAAATCCTAATCGGCCATGTCCGAATGCATTAGATACATGGACTTTCTTGTGTCAAATTTTCCTGTGAGCTTTTTGAAAACAGAACTAATATAGTAGATGTTGATATAATTTGAAATTAACTTGTATATAATTTTAAGGAAATGATGAATTGGGAAATGCTGAAAACTTAGTTTTGAGTGCCATTTCAAGGAATTGGGATATTTTAAAATTAACTTTGCATTATCCATGTTTGTTCTTGCAAGTAAAAATGTCAACATCGAGTATGAATGAGAGCAACCAAGGTTCAACATTGTATTTGAACATACAATGTAGATGTCAACAAAGGGCATTAGTATGGATATCAGAGTCTACACAAAACAAGAACAAGTTGTACTACTGCTGCAAAGATGCACCTAATGGATGTGGATTCTTCAAATGATGTGACCCAATAAATGCACCACCATCAGTATTGGCCACACTCGGAGACCATCCACATGAGGTTATAGGTGAAAGAAGTCAAGAAGACAGACAGAGTGGGAAAGAAATATGTAGTGTGAAGGAAAGATTGAAGGAATTAGAGAACTCTGTAGGAATACTGAAGCTTGTAGTAACAACTTTGGTTGCGTTGGTCTTTGTACTACTTGTTAACAAATAGAGTTAGGAAAACAAGTTTGTGTTGTCTTTGTACCGTTATTTGTTATTTAAACTAACAAAATTAAGTTGTAAGGTTTGTACTTTTAATTTGAATGTGACCAAAATGTAGTACTACTGAAATAGTTTTAATTCCTTTAGATTTGCATATGTAAATATTTATTTTCAAACGGACAACATTTCGGCATATATATGACAGTAATACAAACTTGTATGGTGTACCTAATTCCATATGAACATTCCAACTAAGTGTTCAAATAGACAACATTTACTCATATAAAAGACAATGTTACAGACCTGTATTATACTACCAACATCATCCACACAGTAATTACCATCAACACAATACAATCTAAATAAAAGTCAACATCCACGCAAATATTAATTGTTCAAATTCAAACCCATCATGCCATAAACATCTACACAAATATTACTTGTTCAAATTCAAACTCATCATGCCATAAACATCCACACAAATATTACTTGTTCAAATTCAAACCCATCAAATACATTCACTGTTTCAAGTCCTAAACACCCTCTCAAGACCCTCTCAATTCCTAACCAGCTACTTCCTTTCCTTCTCTGCACCCATCTCCTCAGTTGCCCATCTTCCTAACTGCTGCCTTTTTTTCATTCCTGCATGCATGCTTCTTGGTTAATTTGGCCACAATCCTTTCTTGTATACTCTCTTGTATCATAGCTGTAGATGTTTGTGATATGGTAATTTTTTGAGAGTTGCAGGTACCATTTTGGCTCTCATTCACCTTCTTTCTCTACATATGCATGACATACAGCATAAGAAAGGGAGAATTAGTAATGCATTTCAATGAAACATTCAAGAAATTACTGAATTACGCATATAAGTTATATACCTTCACACCAACTCCCTGACTAGTAGAAGCTCCAGTGCCCATCACTGAAGCTAACTGGCATTTCCTCTTGTTGTGGTCTGGTTGCTTGTAGTTTCTACATATCACATGCTTTGATCTCCCTTTGTACTCCTCATCACCATCCTTCTTCCTACTTGTGTGAGGTATTCCTGGTCTCCTTTTAAGAATTGGAGGTTGTACCAGCTTGGTAGGATCAGTTGGTTTCAATTCGAATAGATATGAGTCTGATTTTATGGTAAATGATTGTGAATTCATGAACCCACCAATGAGTAGTGCAACATATAACATAAGTTCTTATATTAAGGATTTTACCGATGACGATAGTGGCTTCACAGGGAATGATTTGTGATACAAGATACTACACAAACTCTCTTACAATGGAGCAGAAGTGTACATGTTTTCTAGGACTCTGATCAAGGGTCTCGATTCTTTGGATGAAGGTCCCATGGCAGCTCCACCATTAATCTCCCATTACAGGTGAAGAATAGAGAGAGATGAAGTCAAAATCTCGTCAGAGTCAGAGCAAGAGGGGTGTCAAAAAACCCCAGCCCTAACCCGCCCTAAGCCCAGACAGGGCTGGGCCGAGCCTAGGAGTGGGGATAAGGAAGGGTCGGGCTGAGTTTCACAATTACTAGTCCCTAGCAAGGCCGGATCGGGCCTGGGGTAAGGCGTCGGCCCTGACAGGGCCAGCCTCACCCTATAATAATGTATTATATATTATATTATATAATACATCAAAAAGGGGATTGTGATGCCATTATGGGCTTTGTTAAGTTCACTATTCAATGGGCCATCAGGGCCAATCAAGGTCGGGCCGAGTTGACGGTTGGCCCCGGCAGGGTTCTGCTGGGCTTGGATTAAGGCTCTTAGGGTTGGGCTAGGGTTAACGCCAAGCCCGGCCCAGCCTGGACCATTGACACCCCTAACAAAGAGAGAGCATTTTTAATTGGTGTTGTGACTCGACGTGTACCCGCGTACAGAAATATGAATATACCTCACTCCTGTCTAGTTTGCTCTCATGGGAACATGAACCCCAACAATCTGTTTATGCGGTGCTATAGAGCCTACTCTCTTTGTGGAAGAATAAAATTATAGGAATTGTTGTTTCGGTATGTGAAACAGGCCATTTCCTCCTCTAAGATTATAGATACTGGTAAACAAGTGGCTCACATTGCAAGTATGCTATGGCAAATTTAGACTTCATACATGGGTCTTGCTCATAGAGAGAAACTTCAATCATATAGTTCGACATTGTTTAAGATAGAAAACTTGACATAAGAATTTCTTAATGGCAGCAATGTGAAGAGGAAATATCATACCACAAGACTCATTAAGTGGATCCCTCCTCTTGTAGGCATTATCAAAATCAATGTTGATGGGGCAAGTCATGGTAACCCAGGTCCGTCCAAAACTTGGGGTGTAGGAAGAGACTATCAAGAGAGATTCATCTTTGGCTTCTCAGCGTACATGGGAACATTCATGCAGGTGTGGCTGAAGCTTTGGCTGTTCGACAAGTCATGATCATTGCCTTCTTGAAAAGGTACCAACATTATTATAGAGAGCGATAATCTGATGGCAATTAAGGTCCCGTTTGGTAACACTTCTGGAGAGTACTTCTGGTGTTCTTTTGATCTATGGGAGTGCATATAGAATAGAAATGTGTTTGACATACATGTTCCAATCTTTTGTCCTCACGGACTGGACCAGTTCAAAAAACATGAAAAGATCAAGAATTGAGAAACATGAGTTTGAAGCTTCTCTATTCTTTGGCTCAAAAGAAAGATCAAAAGTGAAATGCGTTCCCGATGAAAACGCAAAACCCAAAAACCCAAAACTCTTCTCTCGCAAAATGTAAAACCCAAAACCAAAACCAAAACCAAAACCCAAAACCCTTCTCTCTCAAACCTTCTGCCAAACCCTTGTCCGCCTGAAACCCTCTACAACTACTCTCTCCTCTGAAGTGTAACTCCATTGCAAGTGAGGCGAATCCTCTGAAGCTTGATCTGCAACTCCATCGATTCCTCCATAAGGTAGCTTCGATCCCCTTTTCTCTTCACCCTCTCTTCACCCCTCTTCTCTCTCTCTGAAACGAACAACAGCGAGAAAAACCTACAAATCCCTTGAACTTAATGGATTTTATTTTTTAACTTGTGGATTGTTTGTTTACTAGTCCACTAAATTTTAGAGTGCAAAGGAAAGAATAATGAGAATATGATCTGCATCTCGTATTCTATAGATTTAACTGTTTAGGCTTGAGATTCGTTAGAAGACATTTGAATCCGTTCCGTTTTATTTTTTGGTAAACAATTCATTTTGTTTATGAACATGTGTTTTGAATTTGGGAATTTGTATTCGAAGTCGGAAGAGCAGCAGGCAGCAAGTGCCCTTTGATTTAGTAGTTAGATTATAATAACCACTCTCAATGTCGAAGTATCTTGATGCTTGCAGAATTCAGTCATGTTTTAATGGAAAGCTTTTAAAAGTGTGGTATTGTATGGTTGCATAGCTGGTTCAGTCATGGTTCACAAAGTAAGTTGGAATCAGGTGAAATAAAAGTGTTTTGACCAATTCAATGCTTCGGCCTAAACTAATTACCAACTGATTTGATATCAGATTCTATGGAGACTAGTATGATTTCTTGATGTAGAATTTTGAAACCTTGGTTTCAATGTAAGAGAACCAAGGGCAGTGGAACTAGGTTTTAAATTTACTGGTATAATAGTTCAATTACAAGGGCGCACAAAATTATCACACATTTCTAAATGCACTTATAATTAGTTCATATTTCACAAGTAGATAGATGTCTTGTTAATACATTTCAGAATTGCTTTAAAACCATTCTCTTCTCTCGCAATTTGCTTTGAATGCCCAATATCTTCAGCAAATGCGTTGCTCTTTGTGCCAATAAGCAGATGATATGGCCGCTTATCAGAGTCATTAGGCCACATCCTTGCTGCCAACTCTGTTAGAGTTGTCTTGCATTTTCCTGCTAGGGCTGTCGGAGTCATTAAGAAGATATTGCCAATGCTAGAAATATAGAATTTGTGTTGATAGTTGTTTCTTGTTCAATTAGGGAACTAATTAATTATATTTTATTCAATGTTAGCAAAATGGCATCTTCATTAAGAGTCCTGAATGAGGCAGCAAAATGGTCTCAAAGAGAACAAGATGAGTTCTTAAGGATAATGGTTGAACAAGTGAAAGTTGGAAACAAGACAACCACTACTTTCAACAAGACTAGTTGGAAAAATATAAAAAAGCAACTAGAGTTTTTTGCTGCTCGTTCATTTACCATGTTACAATTAAGGAACAAGATGAATAAGATGAAGCTTGATTATACTGCTTTTAAGAAACTGTTGGAGACTACTGGTTTTGATTGGAATTCTGTGACCAGAACATGTACTATTGAAGATGAGAGTGTGTGGGATAGACACATCGAGGTAAAAATAAAAAATTCGTCTTGTTATATATTAGGAAAATATATGGATTTTCTTCTAATAGTAGTAGTGTTTATATATTTTCAGGCAAACCCTACATGGTCTAAATTTAGGAGTTGGCCTGAATTAGTCTTTCTCTTCGGGGATCATTATGCTAGTGGGAATGGTGGTGCTACCTCGGCATATGATTTCCCGGATGATGATGATCATTTGCTTGATGTTACTAATGATGTTGAAACTATTCCTGTTACTCCCACTGATAGAGATTTGGAAAGAGGAGGATACTATGATAGTCAGGAGATGGATCGTCCGAGTGTTGATCATCCGAATGTTCAAAGGAGACTTGATAGAATACCTACTGGTTATAGGAAAAAGAGTAGGACATCAGGTATTAATCGAGCCATAATGACCTTAGCTGACTCACTTTCAAAAAGGAGTGAAAGATTCAACATTCCTACTCCTACCCATACCGCTACTACCCCTTCTTCAATGTCTCCTCCTCCAACTATCCCAGATTATAGCATTAATGCATGTATTGCATTATTGAATACCATGGATGATATCCCTAAGGAATTATTTCTAGAAGCGAGCATGCGGATCTTGGTGGACCCTAATTGGAGAGAATTGTTCATTGCATAGCCTACTGAGAAGAAAAAGTGGGTATTAGAGATGTTAGATTGATGATTGGAAACAATAACTTTTTTGAATGTGGATGATTGTAATTAAATACTATTTAAATTTCTTTAATAGGTTTCTTTGTTTTGCTTTTATTGAGATGGATTATGGAACAAGATAGACATTGACTTTAATGGTAGTTTGTTGAGGACATGGATACTTAAGTTGTGTTGGATTTATTTGTTTGATTGATTACAGGTTCCAAATATATGCTTATAAATGCTATAATCAGTACGATATATGATTAATAATGATATATTGTGGATGAAATGCAGTTATGGCAAATGTCAATTTTAATCCATATAATTCTGAGAATGAAGAAGATCAATTGGAGGAAGATCTTCTAGATCTTGCAACTATGTTGATAATAAGAAAAGTGCAATCACGAAGTATCAACATTAGAGAGCCGTGTAGAGACAGTATATTCACAGGAGCAATGTGGATACATGAGATCCTTATTGGACATGCAAACCGATGTTACCAAGAATTTGCCATGGAACGACATGTGTTCCTAAACTTGTGCCTACTAATGCGTCATCGTGGTTGGCTACAAGATAGTCCATCCATAAGAGTAGATGAACAGTTAGCGATGTTCATGTTCAGAATATCAGGAGGGGGACCTAACAATAGAGATGTGGAAGAAAGATTTCAACATTCTGGAGAGACAGTCAGTCGTTACTTTGGCATAGTGTTGACAGCTATGCTTAAAGTGGCTAAAGAATATATCAAGCCACCATCTTTCAACAAAATTCCCATTGAGATAACTTCCAACCCCAAATACAACCCTTGCTTTAAGGTAACATCAACACTTGACTTCTCTTTTAAGGTCACAAGTGTTGTGATATTAAGAAAAGTTTTCATATTATTTAACACATGTATTTCTGTTGAATATACTAGGACTGCATTGGTGCCATAGATGGTACCCATATCACAGCTATAGTCCCTAAGGGCAAGCAGATTCCATATCGAGGTCGAAAAGGGATAACAACCCAAAATGTAATGTGTGCATGTTCATTTGACATGAAATTCGCATTCGTATATGCGGGTTGGGAAGGCAATGCGAATGACTGTCGTGTTTTTGCTAGAGCTTTGGAAGACACAACTTTGGCATTTCCTCATCCACTCAAAGGTATATCACTCAACAATTGTTAATCTATTATTTAGTAGATTCAGGTTATTTTGCATGAAATTCACATTCTAATATTTTGCATTCCCTCATTAATTTATAGGTAAGTATTATTTGGTAGATTCAGGTTACCCAATGTCAATTAAAGGCTATTTGACACATTTCAAAGGAGATAGATATCATTTGCCGGATTATGACGGAGGGAGAAGACGACCTATAACTACTAAGGAATTATTTAATTATCGACATTCCTCTTTAAGAAATGTGGTTGAGCGTAGCTTTGGAACGTTAAAAGGCAGATTCCCTATTCTTCGCTCGATGCCTCAATTCTCTCTTAGGTACCAAACAATGATAGTCATAGCTTGTTGTGGGATTCATAGCTACATTCGAGAGGAACAAGATGCAGACACATTGTTTGAATTCTATGGCAATGATGAATATCATAACCCTTCTTTGCAATTTGTTGTTGAGGTTGTTGTTGGTCCTTCTACATTTAGCTCTCATGGTAGTCAGCGGGATCGTGCAGAGATTGATGACCTAAGGAAACGAATTGCGAATCAGATGGCAAGACTAAACGGTTACCCTAGATTATGATTATTATATGTTTTTATTTCAACACTTGAGGTGTGGTTTTGTTTATTGCAATGTATTTTGTGATTCTCATTATTCTGAAATTGAATGTGGTACTAGTGTATTTACAAATTTATATTGAAAACTTTTACTCTTGACATCCATATTTCATTATTGTGAGGTTGCTTGCATATTCCATATTTTATGTCATGTGCGCAAGTAACACAGACATATCCACAAGTAATATAATCATAATTATTATGGATTAATAATGAACATAATGGCATTTATGTAATTTTTTTTGTACAAAAGAAGTGATTTTGTAAAATGTCTGCCAAACACTGTTTCTGTTCTTTTTCTGTTCGTGGAGCACTTCTGGAATAATTTTATCAAACGTTGTTTCTCTTCCACGAGAGTATTCTCACAGCAAGAAATCGAAAAAACGTATTTCTATAAAAAGAACATTCTCCCAGAACAGAAGTATTACCACACGAAACCTAACAGTCTCAAAAGTTTAAATACCTCTATCCCTTCACGTATATCACACATTATTTCTGACTGCATTGGTTAACTAACCAATAAATGTCAACACATTAGCAGCTAATACGAGAAGGAAAGAGAAGGCAATTTCACGGCTGATGCGCTGAAAACGAAGGGTATCTCCAACGAAGGACAACGAAGGGTGTAGGTGTTCGTTTTCTTTTGTTTAATGCTTCTAGTACTTCCCTCCAGAGGCTTTCAATAAATTTTATTTTCATAAAAGATAAAAACAAAACACGGCAGTGACTGTCACATGGCGCCACAGTGAATTAAATACTTTCCAACCTTTCAACTGGTCGGACGTTGAACACTGAACAGATAGGCAATGAATTAAATAATAAACGTTGAAAATTGAACAGATTAAGCGTAATGAATTAAATAATTTTCCCCCTTTCAAATTTCCTTACATTATTATATTACATGATACAATCAATTGTCCGTTTAGCCGACGGAGAATATTTTTGAATTGAATATGTTTCAATTGGTATTAGATTTATTCTAATGGTAAGGTTTCGGATAACAGCTGCAGCAGTGGTTTTATCGTTTTCCGACTACAGATGACTCTTATTCATCGTTACCTTTTTGTTTCTGGAATATACAAATGAGACATCCCATTCCTCGCTAAGAAGAAGAAGAAGTTGATTGCTGAAATATAAAGACTGATTTGATGAAGTATATCATCATAACACACCCATTCATCTTTTGAAAGGATCGTCGATCGATCGATCGATATCAAGCAATTTGATAGAATGGCGGCAGCTAATCGTCTGGCTTCTTCTTCTTCTTCCTCATCATCTGAAGGTTCGCTTTATGACGGATTCTTGAGCTTTTACGGTGAAGACATTCGCACCGGTTTCGCCGATTGCCTCTACTATACCTTGGTAGGGGCTGGAATTCGTACTTACAGGGATGAGGATGAACTCCCTAAGGGAGACAAGATTGGTCCGGAGCTACTCACTGCAATCCAGGAGTCAATAATCTCCATTCCCATATTCTCAGAGCACTATTCTTCAAGCAAATGGTGTCTGAATGAGCTAACCCAGATATCTGAATGTAGAAGACCAAAAAATCGAATTGTCTTTCCCATTTTCTACAAAGTTGAACCACGGGACGTACGAAACGGGAAAGAAATACATGCGAAAGCTTCTAAGGAATACCAGATGCGCGTCGACAATTACCAGAAGCAATTAGTCGAAATAAATGCGAAAGTCTTTGAGGAACAGCAGAAGCACTTCGAAGAGACAATCGTGCAAGGGTGGAAAAAGGCTCTGACAGAGGTTGGAGAATTGAATGGATGGCATTTGAAGGAGCGCATGTAAGTATCCCAACAGTTCCGTTTTGGTTCCATAATATTTTAGGGTTAATACTTTGTAGTGTCTTCTAATTTCCCCCACCATAAGGTAATGTCAAAAAGTTGAAACTGATCCAGATCCTCTACGGCGTGCTGTCCATAGCAGCCCGAGCGGCGCAAACTAAGCCATGTGCGCAAAGACTGCTTTACCCCTGCCCAAACCCCTTGCCCGAGCAGGGGTAAGGCAGTCATTGCACGTGTGGCCCAGTCTACGCCGCACAGACCGCTATGGGCAGCTGTGCCGTAGACGATCTGAATTGGTTGAAACTACTTTTTTTTTTTTTTCTTTTGGTGCAAAAAAAATAGCTTAAACTACTTACAAGCTACGTTTGGTAACGGTTTGAGTACAGAACGGGCGTTCTTGACCAAAAATGTTTTTTGGCGTTTTTGGTCTGGAACGCCGTTCTGTGCATGAAAATGGCCGTTTGGTAATGGTCTCAAGAATATGTTTAGAACAAAAATGGTGTTTGGTAAAACCTGTTCTTCCAAATTGGATATCAATTACAATAATATCATTTCCTTTTAAATTATATCAATAAAATACTTGTAAAATCCTTGTCACTCTTACCAACCTTAGCATAAAATTAAAATATCTCATTAAAATAACCAAAGTAATTATAAAAATATGTCAAATTTCAAAAATGCCATTAAAATTGGGTTCTTGTGTGGATTAGTCCTATAACTGACTATGCTATGAATAGTTGAATAAAAAGGGCTTTGATGGATTTGAACCACCATTTCCTTGGAACATGAACATGTTCCAAGTGCTCTACCAATTTGAACTAAAGACCCATTAAGTAGAGTTTGGAATTTACAAGTAACCATGAGACCTTGCCACAAACCTTGACATTCATTTTTGCTGAAGATGCAGTCCAAAAGTGATGACAACAGTGAAATATGCACCAGAAATTCACCATGTTACTTGAGCCATAGCTGATATCTACTAAATGGTGACACAAACATCAAACTAGTAAACAGTATTCACCACTCAACTGTTCCCAAAGGCAATGCAAGCCTAGGCCATAGATCGAGTTCTCGCCGAGTTTCTCGATTTTTTGAAAAATCGAGACAAAACCTTAGTCGAGTTTCAAAAGTATGAGATCTCGCCGAGATCTCGTTTTGAACCCGTTTTGTGAGGCATTTTGTCCATATCTCGCTGAGATCTTGGACTCGGTTCGATATCTCGGGTTGACCCATAGAAATGACCCATCTACTATGTATTTACTTACCTAACTCGACTGAACTCTTATATGCTTGCTGTGGAGCACTATATGCAACATTACAACAATACTATGTCATGGGCAGACTATGTGACACTAGTGGGGACTGAATACTTGATTCAAAGTCATTGTATGTGATGATAGTTGTAACACTGTTAAACAGTTTGATATATCACTTTAACATTTCTGATTCTTATTTAAGTTGTTTAGCTAATAATTGAATGTTTTGCTTGTTTTCTATTACTAAATTATGTATAAAGTAGGATATTTTAGTACATCATCGCCTACCAACCTATGGTCCGAAGTGAAACTCATATTTGGATTTTGTTTTTGCAAAATCTAATAATGTCATTGTGTTTAAATGGCCCAAAATAGGCTGAATACCAAGTTTCAAACCAAACTAGGTCTAAAACCCACCGAGATGAGGCTTTGAGTCGGAAAAAAAAAAAAAAATGCACCAACTCGCTGAGATCTCGACTCGACTCAGTTTTTCCCAGAACCGAGTTGGTTCCGAGATCCGAGTTTTAGAACCTTGGCCCAGGCAATCGCTTGATCTGAAATTCTAGTCATCCTCCTAAGTCCTAACTCCTAAAATTCTATTAGAAAAGCTTACCTGGATGTAAAAATAGCTATTCTCAGCCTTGACTAATCTCATTTAGCCTATATATTTTGAGAAATTTCCTACTGTATTTTGCTTACTACCTTTACTTTCTATGCAGTGGGAGTGAGTTAAATCCAATTCTCTAGCTCAGTTGTTTGACTAAAAGTCATAGGTCTAATATTTCTCCTAAATTAATAAATCTAATATGGTTCTTATCTCCTTGACTCATTTGATCTACTAGCAATCTGAGTTTTCCCCTTTGTTTATTTAGGGAAAGGGACCAAAACAGTTAAGAGGAGGTATGTTTTTGCACAACTGGTGTTACAAGTAATCAGCATAAATGTCATAAAAGTTGCAGCAAAAAAAGAAGATTGGGAGAAAGAATATGATACTTACATAATGTTTGAAGATAATTCTGTTTTGAGTTTTCAAAAGGATCCAACAGCTAAATCTTGAAAAACACATGACCCTACCTAATTTCTTAAACACCAGGCTCCATTCTAGGTGGTTTTGTCATTCGAAAGTACAAAGGTAAAACATGATATATAGATGAGCTACCCATGATGGGGCTGGTTCCCTGGTGTATAGTTCAAATGGGAGGTTGAACAGAGCTGGGACCATGGCATTCAAAAATACAGATATAACGGCAACTTAAAAGGACCAGTTTGTGAATTGTCATTCAATAAAACTCAAATGCCCTTGATTTGTCCTCCAAATGAGTGAATAAAAGGGTAGGTTGTCAACCTGCTCTAAATTTCAACCTAATTGATTTCTATCCCTAGGTACTAGACCTAAAGAATACACAATTAAACTTTTAAAGCAAAACCGAATGATTAACTCACTCAATGGATGATACAAGCATCAACCAAAATCCACCTGAAGCAGATTACCCAAACAATTTTTTCCATTTTGAAAATGAACTTTTAAAAATCCCTTACAATGACATTCACAGAATTTTAGTAGAGTCGTCAAACAAAAGATGACTTATCTTAGGTGGCTTGATCCAAACAACCTATGTAAAAGAACTATGACATTAAAAATACAGATACAACACTGTAACACCATTTAAGCTCTTCATTTCAACCCATTTCATCCAGTTGGAATGCATGGGCATGGATTGGATGGATTGGCATCATTAGATATCGTTATGGATCAGTCAATTAATAGAAGTAAGAACTATGAAGGCAAATGAAGATACACTGGTGACAAAGGTCCAGCCACCGAACTTAAATCCTAGGCTAAGAACTACAATAAATGGTAAAATGGACTTCACAATAGACATTTTATTCACCCAACTGATCTTCTTGAGACAGATAAAAATTTCCAGGTTCACCACATTACACCTGCTGGTGCCACCATGGCCCAACCTATTATGATTGTTTGCAAGAAAGGAGTGGCAATTGCAGGTAAACAGATTGTATTACCTGGCAAATCAAACATTAACCATTTGTACTTTACTTTCTCCCCTCACCCAAACACACACACATATTTAATCTTGCAGCAAATCATGAACATACCCATCAGACTTAAAATTATTTTTTTCACCCTAGGAAACAGAATCCATCAACAAACATTAACACAGAACATAGAAATCCTTAAAATCCATACCTAAAACACAGAGAGAGAGAGAGAGAACCGGAATACCAAAAAAAAAAAATCTAACACAGATCATACAAAATCAGACATCGTATTACATATAAAACAGTAGCTAAACTACAGATCGATCTAGCCTAAAAATCCATACCTAAAAATCAATTTTAGGTAACAGTAGCTAACAGTAAAATCCCTAAAATCCATACATAAAAATCAGTTTTGCTCAAGAAATCCTTAAAATCCATACCTTTTCGGCTGATTCCTTTGAATTACAGTGATGGTGATGCAATTCCTGAGACAAAATGGGAGTAACAGTTATGATTTTGTCAGATCTTGGCTTTCCAAAACCATAAAAAAACTTCACAAAAAAGAGACGACAGAGAGAGAGAGAGAGAGAGAGAGAGAGAGAGAGAGCTCACCTTGAAGCTCCTGTGGCATTGCAGGTCTCCTCCTCTTCCCCACTTGATTGCAAGAGAGAAGCCCTCTGAACTTCAAACCCAGTACAAGAAATCACGGGTTTTCCCTTTTTCCAGATAGTTGCTTCAATTATTTGTTCTCGTTCTTTAGATACCATGTTTGAGGCGGTCTGTAAAGAACGTTCTTTTCATCAAGATTCCCTCCGGTTCGTTGTTAAAGACCAAAAGAACAAACAGATTACCCAAACACGATTTTGCATTTTTTTTTTGTTCTTAAAGAACGAAAAAACGCCAAAGAACGTTCTTGAGACTGTTACCAAACATTGCCTTACTGTCTGGTCACTTGTTATCATCTAAGGTCATATTTATTTATCTTATATTCTTGTAGATATCCTAGTTTTAATTGTTGATATTTCTAAGTATAAAATACCTTTTATTTGCTAACTTACTAGTTTACCATTTCTCAACTTTATTTGTGATTTTATGTTACTAATTTTATTAATTTATTCCTATTTATAAATTGTTTATTTAATTAATAGTTTTTATCTGGCCTTTTGTACACAGGTGAAGATCCTTTAGTTCTTTCCCAATATTTGTCTTTTGCAAATTGTTTTCTAGGAGAGCTGAATGTCCTTGATCTATGTTTTACATACATTAATTGTTTGTTATTTTCTGTGCTTTAACCATTGGATGATGGAAGTAGGCGAGCCTTGGCGCAACAGGTTAAGTTACGCTATTGCAACCACTTGGTTGTAGGTTCAAAACTTGGAAAGAGCCTCTCCTGCGAAGCAGAGGTGAGGCTGTGTACATTTGCCCCTCCCAGACCTTCTAGTAGCGGGGGCCTCTTGCACTGGATAGCTCTTTTTTTTTGCTAAAGGTCAGCAAATAATAGATTAATAAAATAAGAAGAGAACAACTATTTAACATCCAAGCATACCCAGACGAATACAAAAAACAAAATAATGCCTCATAGGAGCATCTTAACAAAAATCAGAAGGGCTAGGCCCCAACTTAATCAAAGCAAAATCTAGATCTCCCTAGTGCATCCTCCAACAATAGATCACTGACCGCCGTGGGGAAATCAGAAACTACTGCAACCGACACACCACTTTTCGCCGCAGCCTTAGCCAAATGATCAGCAACCGGATTCGCTTCCCTATAACAGTGTGAGATTTTCCAGATAATAGACTGAAGAAAAGGGAGCAAGTCAACCCACAGCTGCCAAAACAACAAAGGGATAGATCCCCACTGAAGAGCCCTTGTCATAGCAACCGAATCACATTCAATCCATAAACGCGTAATCCCCAACTCCTTAGCCCTTAAAAGACCATGGATAGCTCTTGACCATTGGATGATGGACATGTGTTAACATGTCATCAATTCAAACTATTAAGATTTTTTAGCACATGTGCTAAAAAAATTAGCAGGTTTTGAATTTTTTTTTTTTAACCTTTATTGGTTGAACCGTTAGATAAAAGAAATGAGATTGTGCACATCTTTATTATGTACAAACCATGGTTCCATTTTAAACATAACTTTGTTTTGCAATTCTTACTTATTGAGTTGGGCACTTTAACCTGTTCAAGAAAGCATAGTTACTATTAATGCATGCTTGGTAAAGAACTATCTGGTATATCAGGCCATTTGTGTGACAAGTATATCAAACGACCAACTAGTCTTTGATGGCTGCCCTTATTCACAGGATCTCCATCTTTACCCTTTAGGTGGGTATTTGGTTCCAAGGGGGTATCTGAAGGCTTACATCCCAACATTCCTATTTCAGACAATAGGTCAAGAGTATACTTCCGTTGAGAAAGAAAAATACCTTGAGTTGAATAAGCCACCTCAATCCTGAGAAAATATCAGAGTATTCCCAGATCTTTGATCTCAAACTCAGTTCCCAAATAGGTCTTTAGCTTACTTATCTCCTCAATATCACTTCCAGTAATGAGAATGTCATCTACATAAACAATCAACACTTTAATATGCTGATATCTCTTCTTGATGAACAAAGTATGGTCAACATTACTCTATTTGTATCCAATCGACACCATTGCTCTATGGAGATGTCCAAACCAAGCTCTTGATGACTATTTTAGACCGTATAGAGCTTTCTTGAGGCGACACACTTTGTCCTGGGTTTTAGTAGCAAATCCCGGAGGGATGTCCATGTATACCTCCTCTTCAAGTTCCCCGTGAAGAAAGACATTCTTCACATCTAATTGTTGAAGATCCCAGCCTTGGTTAGCTGTACAGAGATGATAGCTCTGATAGTATACATCTTTGCGACAGGAGCAAATGTTTCTTGATTGTCGATCCCATGTGTTATTGTGTTTGAGTGAATCCTCTAGCAACCAATCTAGCCTTATACCTTTCCACTGTCCCATCTGCCTTGTGTTTGATAGTGAAGACCCATTTGCAACCAACCGATTTCTTTCTTGGAGGAAGACTCACTATATCCCACGTATGATTTTTTCCCAATGCCCTCATTTCTTCATTCATTGCATCTTTCTACCTTAAATTAGCCATTACTTCCTGCCGAGTGTTAGGAATGGAAACAGAAGACAAAGAGGATACAAAGGCATGGAAAGATGGGGTAAGATAGTCATAATAAATAACATTTGAAATGGGATGTTGAGTACAAGCTCTACAGGGTTTACGAATAGCAATTGGTAAATCTAGACTAGGATCCAAAGGAGACTTACCAGGAGAAGTAGGTGAAGGACTTGGATCAGAGAGCAATGACTGGTGAGATGTAGTGGTGGTGGTGTTGTCAACTTTCTTCTTTTGCCACGTTCCTCTAGTAAAAATCTTCAAGGTATTTGATCTCCCAGTCTCCCCCTAGACCATAGATTGCTCCTATTCCTGCTCCGGTATTCCATCCTCGAGTTCAACTGAAGTGTCTTATACCATGGGAACATCGAGAGAAGTAATCAAAGACACCTCTTCACTAGTAGACCACCCCATGAAGAAGAGCAGGAGATGGAAAATACACTTCTGTCTCCCGAAAAACATCCATAGTGACAAGCAACCATCTTGAAGGAGGATGATAACTGTCACGCCCCAAACCAACTCTTGGGAGGATTGGGCAAGTGACCCAGATGTCTTGCAACATCCACCAAACCACTAGGATCAAGAAGCATTAAATACAACTCACAAACCACACATCCATAATAGAAAATGATTAAAGTTGCAGAGGGTAGCAAGAAGCTAAAAGATTATCCACATAGAAATCAAATATTTTTATATTTCATTCTTTGTTTCTATACCTTGTCTCATACTGTACTTTGTTTACATAATCTCTTTAAAGCTTTACATATTATATACAATAGAAAGCCTATTTATTCAAAGGTAAGTATCCATAACACCAAAAGAAAAAGGAACACATTCAATCCATCAGGTCAATCACAAAGAAGCATAGTAATCACATCCATAAGAGGAATCATGCCCATCGGGCTCCATCTCCGCATAGACACAGTCGGTATCATCTTCTGGTACAATATAATCCTCCCGAATAGGGATATCTCCACCTGCAAGATCATCTAAAAAGAAAGATTCCACGGGGGTGAGTTCTACCGAGCCCAATGAGTGAATAATAAGGCTCTCTTTGGTATCATTTTTCATTTTCATTTTGGCCTATTTAAAAAAATAAATCATTATTAAAAACCATTTTGATCAAAAAATAGAAATTGTTTGGTAACTACTAAACACAATAAATTGTAGAATGAAAAATAAGTCTGGTAACTACCTAAGTGTAAATAATTTTTATAATATTTTTGAACAAATGGGCCCAAATTGGCCCAAAACCCATATATATTTTAGTGGTAGGTGAAGAAATTTTCCCATCACCCATCTTCTTTCCCAAATCAACTCTAAACCATAAATCTCCTGAAATACAGCATCAATCTGTGCCGACTCAAATGGAATGGGTTTCGTCTCCTTGCAAACTATGAATTTTGAAGGGTTTTCTTCCCCGTTTAAGGTTTCTTGCTTTTCTCTGCAGTAGATCTCTCTAGCAAGGAGTTCTCTCCCTCCCGTGAGGGGTTTCTTTTGTTTCCTGCGCCCTTGCGATTGGTGCTCTCGAGTTCGTGGTTGCTTTTCTCTAAGCGATCCTGGTTCTCTGGTGACAGTGGTGGTATGCTCTGGCATTATTCTCTCCTAGGATCGATTTTCAAGTTCTCGATTGCTATTTTGCTTTCCTTTTATCTGTTTTTAAGTGATGTTTCTTCAATACATTGGTTCGCCTGTGGCTTCTCTACCCGCTCTTGTGCGTGACTGAAACTCCGCTTTATGCGTGTCTAAAACTCTGCTCTTTCTAATACCTTGGCCTCCCTCTCATTCTGGCAAGACTCTCCAACCACCATTGTGCTCCTATGTTGGATAACATCCGCAAGCACCTCCAGCGTTGGAAAAGCAAACTCCTTTCCTATGCCGGTCGCCTTGTTGGCCTCCTATCTGTCCTTCAAGCTTCTTATATCTATTGGAGTGGGATCTTCGGACTTCCCAAAGCCACCATCCAGGCGATGGAACGTCTCTTCTGTGCTTTCCTTTGGAAAGGGATAGACGCCTCTAGATTCCTCCATCCTGTTAGCTGGAAGTCTATTTGCCTCCCAAAAGCCGAGGGTGGCCTTGGGATCCGACGTATAAAAGACTCCAACACTGCTGGTATTCTCAAGCTAATCTGGAAAATATCCTCCCATCAGGATTCCATCTAGGTCAGCTGGGTCTACTCTCACCTCCTCAAGTTTGACTCCATCTGGACTGTCCCCATCCCCTCTGATGCCTCCTGGATTTGGAGAAAGATCTTTGCCCTCCGCCCCTTGGCCCTTCGTGGTATCTCTTCCTCCATTGCCAGAGGTTCCTCCATCTCCCTCTGGCTCGACCCTTGGCACCCTCTTGGTATCATTTTCTATGCTCTTGGCCCCAGGTCGATATACTCTTCTGGTCTCCCCAAAAATGCCCCCTTTCCTGCCTCATTTCTTCTGGCTCCTGGTCCCCCCCCCCCATATCTCAACCCCTCCATTGTCTCTCGGATTTGGCTTGCTCTCCCCCCCCTCCACGTTGATAGAATCATTTGGTCTCCCTCCCCCAATGGCCTCTTCAGCACCAAATCAGCCTAGAACTTTGTCAGACCCACCGCTCCCACCGTACCCTGGCATAACCTAGTCTGGTTCAAAGGCCACATACCTCGCCACAACATCACTACCTGGACAACCCTTCGCCTTTGCCTCCCCACCCAAGCCTTCCTTATTCACCGTCACATCCCTGCTTCCCCTACCTGCTCCCTTTGTTGGAATGGCCTTGAAGACATTCCCCATCTCTTCTTTGACTGCCCGTCACCTCTACTATTTGGAAAAAAACCCTCTCCTCCATCTGGCACCGCAACAGGAGACCCCTTCACTTTGACCGAGAATGGCTTTGGGTGGCTAAATCCTTCTCAGGGTCCTCGATTTGTGACACCATTGGAAAGCTGGTTTTTGGAGCTGCTATTCACCACATCTGGATGGAGTGCAATCTTAGGAGATGGACTTCCAACTCTCGATCTTTTGATCTGATTTGGAAAGCCATCTCCTTTGAAGTGTCTTCCAAGCTCAGTCGTGCCCACCTTCGCGCTGTTAGGGACACCCTTATGAATAGGCATATTGTTGGTTTTTGGGGCCCCGACCTGCCCTACCTTTTCTCTTCAACCTCTTTGTAGGTTGGATTGTTTCTCCCCCCCTCCTCTCCTTTGTATATTCTTTCCTTTTCCTACCCCCTCCTAGGGTATGGTAATACATATTATTCACCCAAAAAAAAAAACTTTTCTCTTATAGTAATAGGAGGTGAAACGAAGGAGATGGGCTTGGCAACGGAACTGAAATTAGGACAAGTACCCCTCTTGAGATGCTCTGAAGAAGTGCAAGATGGGTTCGAAACAGAGAACACAAATTGCATCGCAAAGCGAACAACGGTGCTTGACGGCTTTGGCGAGGCCATTATCAAAATTATGAACGAGTATGGGCTCCAGGTGTGCCCAGTACCAAACTCCTTTACCCTTTATGGCTTTGGTCCTTACCATCACCAACCTCTCATAGCGCTTGTGTACTGCCTTTGCCAAGAGGTCGTCTACCGAAACCGGAATCGAGGACTCTAACAAAGCACTATTGGCAGTGGCTGCCATTGTTGATAATTCCCAGAGGAACCCAGTGACAACAGAAACAAATAAATAATAATGAATAGTAGTATAATACTAGAGGAAGGTTCAGCTTTGGTGGAGACAAAGAAGAAGAAGAAGCTGAGAATACTTGTGTGGTTGTTATTCTTCTTCTTCCATCATCGTCATTGGAAATTTGAACATTGACATCAACTCGGTGTAGACGGGACTTGTATATTTCTAATTAAAGGTGGAAATGATGCTTCTACCCTCTATTTTGGGACTTATGAGCATGTGCTACTTAAAGCAGTAAAAAAATGAAGGAAAAACGGATTTTGGCCATAATCCATAGTCTATTATCATTTTGGGGGTGTTTTCATTTATTTTAAATAAAAACAAGTTTCAAAAGTGATACTAAACACATGAAAAAATGAAGAATTGTCAGAAAATGATCCTATATGCATGAGATCATATTTTATTGTCTAGTCCACCGAATAACAAAACTAAGTCACTAGGTAAGTAAGTACTACTACAATCCCTAATACATATATCCTTGTTACGGGGCTTCTAACCCCTTCCCATGATACACCCAATGAGTTGTCGGGAAGACCAGTCGGCTCCAGCATCCATTCCCAAGGTCAGCCTGACCAGCCTTCTATGTTACCACTGTGCTACCACTAGTCCTATTGACTGATGGGACAACCAACCTCACCTGTCCTAATGACCCAATGTGACCGACCAATGCCCCTCTAGGACATTGACCTCACACAATTGTGGTATCCAACAACTTAACCCCTGTTGGCAAGGGTTTGTAGTACGAGTGATGATAATCCTAACCACATGCTTTCTATATGACATCGTATGAGTTGAGAGGTGCCATCCGCATCCCATAACTACGGGCCACCCCCCCTCCCCCCCTCATTTCCAAGCAGACTACGGCATTTAGTCTATATCATAATCAATAGCATGCATTTCAACATAAAGCAGTATCTCAACAGTTTTCCATTCAAGCTCCATAACAATAACAAGAATAAAGGAAAGAGGTATAACATATTTAACCACAACATCATAACACAATAGTAGTGTTACACCTATATGTATGGCATATCCCCACTCACCTTGGTTAGGTTTTGGTTGTTCACTTGCTTGTCAGGTTCCGGTTGGACTTCGATACGCTTCGTCATACATGGGGTTATTACTTATGTTAATTAAATCATTAGTAAGTGTTAAATAGGGTTTGAGTGAGGTTAGAGTCCTAGGGTGTACTTAGGTTTAGGCTAGAATAGGTTTCAAATTCAAAACAAGGCTGACAGCAACTCTAGTTGATTGGATTGGTTGATCCGGATCGACTAGAGTGAATCAACCAGAGACAGCAACAACAAAAATTTTAAGGGAAATCAGAGGTTTTTCTTGGATTGAAGTGAAATTTCAGTTCACTTAGAAGCATAATTGGATAATTGTTTCATCTAACAAAATGAAGCTCTATGAGTCTAGTTTCTAACAAAATTGGAATCAAAGCAAATGAGATTCGGATGATAGAGTTATATTATTTTTATTAAATAGGGGTCAATCTGCCATAATAGAAGAATTCGATTTTTGGCATCAACTTGAAGTGAAATTTTAGCTCACATAGTGACATAATTGGGCAATTTTTTCTTCTAACAAAATGAAGCTCTATGAGTCTAGTTTCTAACAAAATTGGAATAAAAGCAAATGAGGTTCGGATGATGGAGTTATCATTTTAGCTAAATAGGGGTCAATCTGCCACAATAGAAGATTTCACAAAAGTCATTTTTGAGTTGGGGTTTATCATGCATGCATGGAACCGAGTTCTCATCATGACATATTAGGCATGAAAGGGTTTAGATGACCCAATCTTAACCTAAGGTAGAACTTGTTCATAACCCACTACAAGAAAACTCATTTTTGGCGACGGTTTTTTTCCGTTGCCAAAAATCCAAATCCGTTGCTAAATATGTTGGCGACGGTTTTCTGAACCGTTGCAATCACTGTTGGCATAAATGGCGCAGCCAAAATTAGGCGACGGAATAAGGGGTTCCATTGGAAAAAATGTAATTGGCGACGGTTAAAATAATATCGTTGCCCTAAACCATTCTTTAGCAATGGTTAATACTAAACCGTGGCCGAAAATAATAGTATGGCGACAAAATAAAACATACCATTGCAGAAACCCATATTTTTAACAACGATATTAACCGTTGTAAAAAAAAAAAAAAAAAAGTCGCTAAGGGTGATATGGTAAGGCTTTTTGGCAACGGTATAAAAAAAACTGTTGCCAAAACTGAGATAACAAAAAAAAATAAATTTTAAATCAGTATATTTCCTGTAATTACATTAATATACTGGTCCATATGAAAAAAATAAAATTAACCATACATCCAAATAAGAATACATTTCTTACACTTCACTTCAAAAAAGTAATACAATCATAATTAAAAGAACTCATGACTCTAATTACACTGTATTACCTTCATAGACTTTGCACTCCTCATCAGACATCAGCTGGGTTTATCTTGCAAAACTCATTCAATGGATCAAAATGGTGCGACGTACAGTAGTTTCAAGACAGCATCACCAGCTTGGGAATCAACTCTCAAGAGATCTCCTAGACCGGCCATCCAAGAAAGGTTTGTTCATAGCAATCTCTGGTGTGGGAACCCATCAATATGAGAAATCCATCTTCAGTTCTAAGCCAATCTGAGTGTATCACTGTACCAATTAAGAGTCAGTGTACCATTAAAACTAAATTTCAGAATAAAATGAGAAAGCTTCATCTATCTATCTGCACTGAAAATTGAAAGCTTTGTATGACTAGCTTTAATCTCTTATAGCTTAGACTAGTCTTGATACTACAAATTCATTACAACTCAACAAGCAGCCTCCTTGTCATTGACTTGTGTGCAAAAGATCTAATAGGTAATATGATTCAAAATCATATCAAAAGATGAAAACAGTAAAAGATCCAATGATACCTTATCCAATGTAACTACCATAGGATAGCAAGGATGAATCAAAAGATGAAAAACAGTAAAAGATCCAATGATAGCTTATTCAATGTAACTACATAGGACAGCTAGGATGAATTAATAAAATCCAATATATGATAGTTCATTCTCCTTATCCAATTGAACTTGGAAGATGATATATTCCCTTCAAATGACATCCATCAAGGCCCAAGAATGGCCTGCATCCCTTCAAAAAACCTTGAACA